>NC_141928.1:19482974-19786004 GCF_057802395.1 Ceratotherium simum simum
TCAGTCATATTGAGTTAGGGTCCACCCTAATGAATTCATTTAACCTTAATTACCTCTTTAAAGACTCTATCTCCAAATATAGTCATATTCTAGGGTACTGGGGGTTAGGACTTTAACATATGAATTTTGGGGTGGACACAAGTCAGCTTACAACAGGTAGAGATAGTGCAGAGGAATAGGTTGAAATTGGTCCAAGGAAAAGGGAAAGAAAATGGCAGAAGGGGAGAGAGTTGGAAGGAGAAGATCAGCAGGTGAAGGCATAGAGATAAGTGGCTGATGACTCAGAGACGCTTGTAAGAGAACCCGCCCCCACCAGTGACCCTAGAGAGTTGTTGCACTCAGAGACTGAGAGCTCCCAGCTGTCCAGGTTGTCTCTGCCTGCTCTCACAAACCTTCGAACTATAGTTTTCAACCTTGTATTTGTAGAGTTTTCTCACTCACTTCTTAAACAGCTCTCAGTCGATAGCAGGTGGTAGAATGTATTCCAGCCAGGCTTGGGGCTCTGTGGACTGGGAGAGAGGTGAGAGTGGGTGCATCCTTCATGGGTCTGTTGAGCTGATGGGAGATGGGATCATCATTTCTGCTTCATAACAGTTTGCTTTTCATCCTGTGCCCCAGAAAGACATTTCTCCCAGGTCCAAGACCCTGATAGATGATATCATCATGGGGATACATGATGTAACAGAAGGAAGGAAAGCTTTAATTATTTTGCACCCAAAGAAAGAGGGAAAAAAGACAGAGCTGAATATTTTTGGCCAGAAAATTCCCTGAGCTTCGTTTGTGAAGACCATCTTTCAGCCATACAATCTTTCATTCCTCTGCTCCCCATTCACCACTGTGACCAGAGCCTTCTTTTGAAATCTTCCATCCAGGGTTCTGAGAGGTCTGTCTCATGCTTCAAGGTGTAATGAAAGGGATTTGCAGCTGCCATCTGGCTCTCTAGGTGATTTTGTCTGGTGAGACCTCCTTCCATGGTATTTTCAGTTCTCATCTGTAGCTTTCTGTTTCTTTGGGGGCTGATGTGCCTCTGGCTTTTCAGAGAACACCATGGAGTGGCCCGAGCTCCCCAGCTCACCCCTGATCTATGCTGCGCAATTACAGAAGCAGGCTTATAATCAATGTAATTGAAGATCAGAGTTAATGAGGACCTCTGTGCCCGTGCAGTCCCCTGAGCAATGCTGAGCTTCAGATGCTAGATAAGGAAATGATTGGGCTGAACTGAAAATCCATTTGGCTAATTAGATGATGTATATTCCCACAATCCAGTGGGAGAAAAAAATATATATATATTTAAAAATAAGGAAACATGACATTTTGAAGTTGAGATTTTGGCAAAGATTCATTTCAGAGTCCTTGTTCTCCGGGGAAGATCTATTTGAGCACAAAGAGGAATCTCAGAGCACCCAGAAAAAAAGGGGTACTTTTGATCTAAAGCCAAGCAAATAAAACAAGAGTCCATTGGAAAACTAGAGAAATATGAGACACAAGGAATAATGCATTTTTATTCCTTTTCTATGTATGTATTCTCAAAGTAAGGCTAGATTTACCCAGAGCAAGCTGCTTGCCATTCTTTGACCTTATTACCTGCTCTCTCTCTCTCTGTCGCATTCTCTGTACACACACACACACACACACACACACACCCCTCAGCATCTTCTAAGCCTCCACTACACGCTAAGCACTATGGTGATTGCAGAGTAAAAAAAGGCATGGACATGGCCTTCAAGAAATATGCATCTAGATGGGTGAATAAGAAAATGAGGAATAAAAAACCACTCATTCTCTGCCTTAGATTTGCCATCTCTGAATGCCCTTCTTGGACTATAAGTTCTCAGTGGACAGATACCATATTTTACTCATCCAGAGCCTGAGACAGGACCTAGCACACAGTAGGTGTTCTATTTGTTAAAGGAACAAATATATGAGTGAGTGAATGAATGAATCTATAACATGGCATTTATAGCTGCGTGTTGATTGGAATACCTAGTCGGTATTAGAGGGATTAAGAGGGGTATGAGCTAGGTCTGAAGATGAGCTTTAAGGGGCAAATGCCACCTCAACTTTTCCTAGTTTCTTTTTTCTTCCCCTACTTCACATCCTTCAAGGTAAAGCTTAAAAACCAACTTTTCAATGACTCTCCTCTGACCTCCCCTTTTCCTTATGTCTAAAGGCAGTGCCTGTCCCTTTCAGACAGTTCTTATAACACTCTAGGTTGTATTACAGCTTTCTGTGCACCCATTTCATCTGCCTTGTTAGTCCATAATTTTCTTGACAGATTCAGTCCCTTTCTCACTCTCTATGTCTATTTCTTGTGCAAGGAGGGGTTTAATAAATGTTACTTAAATGAACACTTGGACTAAATCTTGGTGACTACATCTTGCACAGTTTCTTCCTTTCACATTCAGATGGCATGGCATCTCCCTGCCATATGCCCATGTCCCTTTGCACTGATTTCCTCTAGCATCTCTACTTTAGTCATCCACATCACAAGCCCATTGGGAGAATAAGGGCTCAGGAGCCATGATAGTGAAGTTCAAGGTTTGGTTTGCAACTGGGGAGACTCTGAAGGGCTAATCTTGTACTCTGGCTCTCACAAGATAAAAAACAAAATAAACTTTGGGTTCGATGTGGAGGCATTCCTGCTTCATAATCCCATGATGAAGTGAGTTGAATTTCCCCCCAAGCATGGAACTTTGATTTCATTAATTCATTCAACAGACATTTACTAAACTCTTAGTATGTGCCAGGCATTTTACTGAGGGCTGGATTGATGAGGACTAGTGACTGAGTTGTGACCTCTTCCCTTTTGGAAATCAGTCTATCAGAGAAAGCAAAAGCCCTCCACCCCTACAGGATATGCATTAAAAGGGAAGGCACAGAAAGCAACCCTTCCTGATACCCAACCAAAGCCCCGATTCTCAAGACAGCCTGGAATGATGAGCAGGTCTCAGCTTTGGATGCTGAAAAACTTGTGTTTATTTCCACTTTGGCCACTTACACGTTGTACAAATTTCGCTAAGTCAATTTCTCTCTGAACCTCATGTTGTCCTTCTATAAAACTATCCTACAAGGCTCTTGAAAGGATTAAATGCGCAGGATGTGTAAACGCATTCATCCCAGGGTCTGGAACAGAGAGGGCGTTCAAAGGATAGTAACTCCCTTCTGCCATTAAACCAGCAGTGTACCTTGGTATAATATCTTTTTAAAGAAGATGAGGATAACCTGCTTTCAAGTCAATCCCTTCCAAGGAGATGCATATTTCTCAAATTTGAGAGAGATCTGTTCACTGGTATTGCATTCAGAGCTTTCAAGTTGATAAGAAATCCAAATTGTAATCAAAACGGCTCCTGTTAGTGAGCCATGTCACAATGTACGAGAGACTTCACATTTGGTGGTGGATGTTGTTGATGCTGCATCCAAATCTCTCCTTAGAACCTAGGCAGTCATTCCCCCAGATGCCAGGAATGGTGGTAGTTGACCACTCACTCTGAGTCTTTCTTGGAGAAATGTCCTCCACTGAAAGGGACCACTTCACCCAAATCCCTTCCCCGGGGAAAGCCCAGAGTCTATGACTGGTTAATGTGGAGGTATAAAGGCTTGACACCCTTGTCTTGATTTGGAACAATGCTGAAGGACCATCCCAGCTCCAGAGCTTCCCATGGGATCAGCCGAGGGCTTTGCTGCAACTGCATGACAATTTGACTTCTCCCTCTGCCTAATCCCACTTGGCTCATCCCCTTACAAGAGGGCACCCCAAAAACCCTCTGCATGCTAGTCTTTGCCTTTGAGTCTTATTTCTGGTGAACCTGACCTAAGACAAATGCATTGTCTCATTTAATCTTTATATTAACCCTTTGAAGAGGGAATTAGTCTCCATGCTTATCATATGAGATGACTGAGGATCTGTTTTCTTGCCCAAGTAGCAGAGTGAAGGTCTGAATGCATGTCTTGCTGTCTCTGTTCTCTTTATCACTGCACTGTGTAGCTTTTCTGAAGTAGTGGGATTAGCCAGACTCAGCCCTGGGACACAATTCAATATCCATCCCTCAGTCTTCAGTGAGAATAAATACCAGAATTATCCATTTCAACAGCATGACTGTGCTTTTTTAAAAGAAAAATCTGTAGTTGATACTGATGTTTGGTGCCTTGCACAAGGACCCATGTGACATGTTTCTGCTCAGGCTTAGTTCCAGAGGGGGAAATATGGCTTTGCAGATAGATTTGCATATCTTCCCCTGCCAGAAATTTGAAATATGGAATCCAGCAGACTTCTTTTTTTTTTTTTTTTTTTTTTTTGCTTTAGCTGCCAAGGATTTTAAGGACAACTTCAAATGTGGTCATTTCCTTATCTCTGAGCCTGATGCTATCTACTCCTTCTGCTAGACAGACTTCTCTTGCATCCTCACCAAAAATCACATTGTCCACTGTGCTTTTACTTAGGAACTCATTCTATAGGACGATATAAATCAACATTTGTGCGAGTTGGAAAAGACAACATTGCCTGCCATGCCCTCAGCCTTTTCAGGGAATCTTAGATCCTCAGGGCAGCCAGGTAAGGTCTGATCCTGCCTCCCTGGCCATTGCTCATTGGACCACAGCTGGGCACCAGAGCCAAGAGGAGCCCAACCATTGGTCAGCCAGCAGGGTCTGATGTGACTTGACAGAGATGTTGATGTCAAACCCATATAATGCCTATTGACTGAGTCCCCTTTGGGAAATTTGAATTGCATACATGGAAAACTTTTGTTGGTTGATAGTGAGGTAGAGAGAAGGAAGTGCGGGGAGAGAAGTTGAGTCACATTAATTATCAAACAATGTAAGATCTCCTGCTGCTGAGGTCCTAGATCTGCCATGAATCTAGAACCGCTCTCCAAGTCCAGCTTTGTGGAGCCTGGTCCCATTTGAACTCTTTTTTTTCTTTCCCCCTGTGAAATTCTACCTTTGCTATATTGCTACATACACATACTCACATTTACACCCAATATGCAGCCTGAATGAGCTTCTGTTCCTTGTCCTCAAATAATATATGTATGTAATTCATACATGTATGTATGTATGCATGCATGTATGCATGCATATATATTTTTGTGTATGTATATGTATTTGTTTAAAGTGCAGCATTTTTAGATTGCAAAGCTAGGGTCTTTTGTCTGGCCTGTGCAAGCTTTCAAGAATAAATTTAAGCTCTCGTTTCCAAATTGGTTGATTACAATAAAAATCTGAATTTTCAGCCTCTCCTGAAAAAACCTGAAATTCTTGCACCACTGGCCTTGAGACTCATTTAGCAAGAGCTGGCTAGAGATGGGTCCACTTTGATAGAGCCTTCAGCATCCAGTTCACCCCAAATTCTACTTTCCCTATTGATTCCCAACATTAAAGCATTTTCCATTGCACATGTGCTGCTTTGTTTTTTTAGAGGTGCTAGAGATTTATTTGAATCTCTCTCTCTCTCATAGGATGAAGAAAACAAAATACAAGCTAGGCCTAGGTGCTATTTCTCTTACACTCAGCCTGTCTCTCCCGTTGATATCATCCACCTGGCCTCTGTTGGCATTAGTGACCCATGTTCCAGGGGGGATGCCTGGGTGACAGGGACATTAGCTTCTTTTCTTTTGAAGTTTAATATTTAATCATGGTTTACTAGGACAAGTCAGACAGTGGCTAAGCACTTTATCTACATTAATTTATTTTATTTTCACAAAAATTAGGTGAGTTCCATTAATATCTCCATTAACAGATGATGTAACCAAGGCTCAGAGGTATTGAGTGACTTGCCCGGAGTCAAAGGCTGGTCAAAGTAGATCCAGAATTTGAACTCAAGTCTGTCTCAGTCCTAAGGGCCTGACTCTTAACCACTAGGATGAACTGTCTCTAATGTCTGACTTTTCTCTGTCTCTATTGGCTGCTGACACCATGAATGACACTTTGTAAATGTTCTGTGAATGTGTATAGACAAGTGAGGACGGGGGACCTGGGGTGGGGGGTGGCTTGTGTGCACCTGTCGGTGTTCCTGGCCTGCAGCATCGGCAGCACGACACATGTGTACCCTAAAATCGGGGAGAAAGTAGCTGTCTTTTTCTCTGTTCACCCACAGGGAGCAGCTTTGTGGTGAGTGAAGGGAGCTATTTGGACATCTCCGACTGGTTAAACCCGGCCAAGCTTTCCCTATATTACCAGATCAATGCCACTTCCCCATGGGTGAGGGACCTCTGTGGACAGAGGACAACAGATGCCTGTGAGCAGCTCTGCGACCCAGAAACTGGTGAGCCATGGGGGCAGGAGTGGGGTAGAGGGAGGGAGGGCATGGGTTGAAGGATGGTCTGCATTCCTTCGGTCTGAAGAATTGTGGTTTCTGAGTGACTGACAAGGGGCTTTATGTATAGGTCCATCAGTCCCCTTGTTGGTTAAACCATGTGCTGGCATTGCCTGAAAAGGGAGAAAATGCTCATAAAACCACAGATCTCAGAGTTAGAAAGGGCCACAAAGAGCATGTAGTCTAACTCCAGCAAAGCAACGTGTCTGAATGTCATCAGACATCCCTGAGCTTAGATCCTACCTACCTCTTACTATATGGGTGTTCTTTATCATTTTTCCTACTTTATTGAGACATAATTGACGTATAACATTGTGTAAGTTTAAGGTGCACAATGTGATGATTTAATACACATATATATTATGAAATGATTACTCTAATGGAGTTAGTTAACACCTCCATCACCTCCCATACTTACTACTATGTTTTGTGTGATGATAACATTTAAGATCTACCTTCTTAGTACCTTTCAACTCTATGATATAGTATGGGTAATTGTATTCACCATGCTGTACATGAGATCCCCAGAACTTACTCATCTTAAGTGGAGAGATGTTTGTCATAGAGTACAAACTGTCTGGGTGTTCTTCGGTGAGACACTTTCTCTCTCTGAGTACCAGAGAATGAAAGTAGCATCTATCCCAAAAGACTGTTGTTAGAATTAAATGAGATAATGCATTTAGCGTTATTCATTCATTTGACAGATATATATATTGAGTAGCCAGGTACTTTTCTAGGCATTAGGGCCACAGCAGTGAACAAAAGAGGTGAAATCTCTGCCTAAATTAACTTTGCATTCTAAGGAGACATTAAATCTGCACTGTCTATCATGGTAGTCATGGTACTTAAATTTAACTTCATTAAAATTAAATAAAAGTAAACATTGATTTCCCCAGTCACATTAGCCATATTTCAAGTGCTCCATAGCTACATGTGACTAATGGCCACCTCTTGGACAACTCAGATATAGAACATTACCATCATTGTAGAAAGTTCCGTTGGACAGTGCTGCAATAGACAAATAAGCAGATAAATATGTATACTTTGTCGGGTGATGATAAATGCTAGGGGGAGAGCACAAAGTGTGTGGAATGCTAATCTAAGAGCGGGAATGGAGTTGTTTTTCCATAGAGAGTGGTCAGGGAGGGCTTCTTGGAGAAGGTGACATTTGAGAAGGCACCTTAAGATAGGGATGGAGGAAACCATGCCACTCTCTGGAGGAAGAGTACTCTAGACAGAGGGAACAGCAAGGGGCACTGCTCTGTGGCAGGAGCACAGGCATGTGCCATTGGCTCAGCACTAGCAGGAAGACCAGCATGTCTGGAGGGGAGCAAGAGAGGAGGGGAGCAGGAGGCAAACTTGACAAGAGGAAGGTGGTGGGAGGGAGGGAGGTTGCAGGATCTTGAGTCGGATGGTAATGACTTCGGATTTTACACTAAGTGAGAGGGGAAGTCATTGGAAGATCCTGAGCAAAGGAACAACATGATCTGACCTACATTCTAACAGGATCACTCTGGCTGCTGTGTGGCAAACCTTAGGGGGCATTCAGGGGATGCCCCTTTATTCTAATCTAGGCAAGAGTTGGTAGTAGCTTGGACCATGGGGGTAAGGGGAAAAGATGGTGAGAAACGATCTGATTCTGGATATATTTAGAGTGTAGACTTTACAGAACTTGTTACTGGATACAGGAGATGAGAAACCGTGAGGAGTCAGAGATGATACCACATTGTTCTGTCTGAACAATGGGATGAATGCACTTGTCATTTACTGAGTAGGGGGTGCTGTAGGAGGGTCAGAGTTGAGATGAGGGGAATCAAGAGTGCTGTTTGGATATAAGTTCAAGATGACTACTAAACATCAAGTAGAAGTGGAAAATGGGCATTGGGATCCAAAAATTGATTCAAAGAGTTCTTAGCTGGAGATAGAAATCTGTGGGTCAACAGCATATAGATAGTATTGAAACCCATGAGACACTATCTTATTTATACTAAATGGGCAATATCTTATTCATAGTTGTTGCTCAATAAGTGGTAGTTATTAATGTCCACAAATTGGGAAACATGAGTTAGAGAAAAGAAGAGACTTGCCAAGGTCACAAAGCAAGTTAGAAATGAAGCTGGTGTTAGAACGCCAGTTCTCCTTCTCCTGATCCTCTGCTCCTTCCTGCAATTTGTGTTGGTATATTTTCTCTGGAACCTCATCTCTTTTTCCATTAACAAGAGTCTTGCCTGGAAAACTCATGGCACGGATGCCATGAGGAGAGCCTCTGTGCAGAGCCAAGGGTCTCAGTGGCCCAGTCCTTCCTCTGTCCACGTTCTCTTCCACTTCTCCATAGGGCAGCAGTTCAGAAGTAAGGAGAGGGCTTCTCCAGGCCAACCTGTGTGTCCTTGCAGAGTAGGCCAAGGATTTGGCTTTCTAACCACCATTCCCTCTTATCCTTTAGTTGGGAGCCTGTTCAGACACATTTTTGCAGCCTTTACATAGGCCTTTTGGGGAAGCTGTTTGGAAGATGCAATGCAGATCTAGTGTACCATTTGACCAGACAGCTGAATCTTCTTTCTCTTAATTAAAATGTTAGGCTTTAAGACACTGTCACCGTAAGCAGTATCCCTTTACCCCCAACACACATAAACATACACACACACATTCTTGGTTATCCTCATCCAACAGCCAGGACTGGATCTGGTCATGTATGTTCACCTTTTTTCTTTTTCTTTCTTTAAAAAGGAGGTAATATTATTGGTGGGAGGGAACAGAAGAGATCCTCTTCCTTGCATCCCTCCATGAAGCCCAAGCTAGGCAGAGTGGTGAGTGCCTGAGGATCTGACCTTCTGGTTTCCCAGCTGATCTGCCTTCAGGAGCAAGTTTGTGGTTTCTGATTATCTTCTCCATTATCTGCAGGCTTGAGGGCTAATTCCAAATAGTGGGTCATCCAGGGAGTAGGCATGTACTAGCCAGTTTTGAAAATGATCAGCTCTTCCACCAATATCCCATAGAATTAAAGGCACACATGCACACACCTCCCTTAGAGCTGAAAATGTCACTAGAATCCCCTAGGTTGAGCTTCTCAACTTTATCGCTGATGATATTGATGCCCAGAGAAGAAAAGTGAGAGGACCAAAGTTGCACAGCTGGCAGATGGCAGAGCCAGGATTCAAACTCAGGAGCCTGTGCTCTTAACCACTATTTCTCAAGCTCATGTAGATCTAGAGTGGGGCCTAAGATTGTGCATTTCTAACCAGCTACCAGCTATTGCAGATGCTTCTGGCTCAAGCACTACCCTTGGTGCTCCAAGGACTATGCTAAACACTTCCTCCCAAAGAGTCCTCTCCTGCTCTGTGCAAACAGTGAGAGGCCCGGCTGCCATATTTGTTAATTGAATGATCCTGACAAAACCATGCTCCTTCTATCACCCCATCTTCTGCCTCTATTTGCCACATGCCCTGGGCTTTAGCTACACTGATATCTGCAGTTCCCAGATGGCACTGTGGCCCTCTCATTCCTCCATCTCCTCCACACGTTGTTTCCTTCCCTTTGAAATGTCTTTCTCCCCCTTTTCCTGGGAGACCGGAGCTCCTTTTTATTTCCATTTCATTCAGCCTAAGCATCCTTCCTCCTAGAGGCATTCCTGACTCACCATCCCCAGCCCTGACCAGATTGAGTGGTCCTCCTCTCTGCTCTCGTAGCTTGTGCGCTTCCATATGTCACAGTTCTTGTCCCTGTGCAGAATCATTGTTCTTTCCTTGTCTGGATTTATCATGAAACTGTAAGCTTTGCTAGGGGCTGGGGCAGGGGGATTCGAAGCATCTTTCTTACACATGTCTGTATCTTTAAAACTTAGCACAATGCTGACATATAATTAGTGCACAGAAAATAATGAAAGGAGAAAGGAAGGAAGGAAATTTCCCTCCCCATGCTCCTTGAAACAATTTTATACACCAATTCTTCATTCCTTCCTTCATATCCATTCATATGTGAACTCAGATTGTATGTTTCCAGCTTTAGAGAAACTATGTCACCAAGAACTGTCCAGTAGCCAGTCAACTGACTTCTAGGATGCTCTAGTCTCACCCTCCCTTTCTGCCACATTCCCGAGAGCACCCTTTTTTGCGTTGTCCACTCTGCTCATACTCACATTTGTCCCCCATACACCCCATGCAAAGTCCTACCTTCTGACTAGAGTTCAAGCTCCTCCCTCTACCTGAAATGTCTTCCATCCTTTAATTATCTACCTTCCGAAATCCTCTTCACTTAATTACCTCTCATTTCCTCTCAGTAGATTGTATGACTTCTTCTACGGTATCATCAGAGTTCTGTTGACTAAAAATCTGATTAAAACTTGAGTTATTGTTTGGAAACTTGTCTACCCTGCTAAAATGTAAGCTCCTTAAAGCCAGGGACTGTATCTAATTTATCCCTGTATCCTTCCCACCCCAGTGCCCAGCAAAGCAGCTGATCCTTACAAGTCACTTAAGGCATAAATGGATGGGACTATCTACAGATAAGGAGTGGGAATGGGAACATAAGATCCCTGAACATATTTTCATGAGGCTTGAATCAGACCCACTTTGCAAAATTTACTTCAATTCGTTAGATTCAATTCAAGCAAGATTTTCTTAATTCCACAACTCATAAGTCTTGTGTGTTAAGTGCTGTGAGAAATCACAGACAAATTGGACAATGTTCCTGCCTTCATGGATTTCACATTTTCGCAGGAATAAAAATAATATGCTCATATATAACTATTATAAAAGACACGATGTGGAATAAATCAAGAACAGGCATTAACAAAGTACCTTATGCCTGCAGAAAAGGGATAAACGTATTCTAGATGGGGATTTCAGGAGATACATCACAGGAGAAGATGACCTTTTAGCTGAACCTTGTAGAAGCAGTAGAGGGTATGAGTAGGAAGGATGCTTTAACAGAGGAATCTTCATGATTGAAAAAAAGAGGAAGAAAGTTTAGAATGATTCCAGGAACCAGAGAGCAGTGAAGCTGGGCTGGCATCTGGAGAGTGTGCTGCACATGAGGTCAAGGAAGAGAAATAGGGGAGTGGCAGCAGATGCAGGTGGAAAGGTAAGATGAAGAGAAATCAGAGAAAGATAAGGATCTGAAGATTCTGAGAACCACCAAGGGATTTAGCAAGAATATGTTGGCCACTAAGAAAGGAAAACTGCCCTTCACATCTGTCCAGTTGTTTTGGGGAACATCTAACTGCCCAAGGGAACAGCTGGGCCTCCCTTCCTTTGCCTTCCATCAGTGTCAGGAATTAGAATTTGGGGGAAGTCATGGAAAAACTAAACCCCCAAGCCCTGTACATATTCAGGTCTTAGATCTGTCAAAAGTGGCTTAGCTTCCCTTAAATAAGCCCCTCCTTCTGTAGGTGGGATGTATAGGGCTGAACCAAGTCATGGAGTCCAAGCATTGCTCATCATCCCTTAAAGCTTTATTGGATATGTCAATAAGAAGGATCATTCCTCCCAGCTGACTGGGAAGAAGGAGGAACGTGGGGAGATGCTGCTGCTGCAGAAGATGTAATTGCCAGGATGCATGGATGAACCTGGCCAAGTTTTCCTGGCTGTGTGCCATAGCCCAGCTCAGGTGTGTTTTTGCAGGGATTTCAACAATTAGTACCACCCACAGGGCTGATTATGGAATTGGATCTATGGTGTGCTGCCACTCGCTTGTATGGACTCATGAGAGTTGATTGTTATCATCTCTTCCCAACTCTTTATTTTGTTCTATCATCTAGATAGCTTGGAAATTGGCTATGATGAGGGTATTTATACCAACAAAATTGGTTAATGTTACAAATCATGGCTTATTTTCTTTGGAAAGCCAATCATTAAACATTTACTATCATAACAGTGGATAGGAAGAGAACAAACCAATCAAGGATCAAGGCAAAGAAGGGGCTCAGTGAAGGCTTAGAGAACACTTGAAAATGTTGCCAGAGAGTGGCGTTATGCTCCTTTCCATGATAGACTACTGCAACTCTTCACCTTTCTGAAGACAGAAAGTGAACATTCATTGACTACTTGCTATAGTCCCATACAATGCACAACTAAACAGTTCACATGATCAGGTTTTAACTCTTAGTAATATTCTTAAGAGTTAAATCTTATTGTGAAACATGTTTATTAATTTATGCACATGTGTGGTATCATACTAAATTGTGTATACAAATCTTTGACGGTATGGCCCAAACCACATGAGGCAAGTAACAGCAGAACACTAATTCATTTAGTCACTAATTCATTCATTTCTTTACTCAGTCATTCAAGCACTTAGTGAATCAACGTAGAATTGGAATATCCATTGGAGTGAGGCAGCAGCAGGTTAAAATCCTTGCTTCTCTGTTTACTGGTTATCAGGCTTTGGGCAGGTCATTTAACATATTCGAGCCTCAATTTTTTCTTATTTTTTGTGAGGAAGATCAGCCCTGAGCTAGCATCCATGCTAATCTTCCTCTTTTTGCTGAGGAAGACTGGCCCTGGGCTAACATCTGTGCCTATTTTCCTCCACTTTATATGGGACACCACCACAGCATTGCCTGACAAGCGGTCATTGGGATCCAAACCTGGGCGGCCAGCAGCAGAGCATGAGCACTTAACCGCTAGGCCACAGGGCTGGCGCCTCGAGCCTCAATTTTTATATTTGTAAAAATAAGAAGAATAATTCCTCTTTTGCAGAATTGTTATGAGAACGAAATGAAAAATCACATTTAAAATGCACTTAGCATGGTACCTAATCTATGGCGGGCACTCAAAGCATAGTGTCTACTGTTATTTTTATAACCAGTTACTCAGTCACTATTGTCTTCACCTAATTAATTCAATAAATATTTCCACTAATTTAATAAATATTTCATGAGATACTTTTAATCCAGCAATTCACGGCTGTGTTAGATTATGTGAGAATGAAATAAGATACAGTCCCTACCCTTGAGCAGCTGACCATCTGATAGAGAAACTTATAATAACCTGGACATTCCTATTTGTTGGCCTTTGATTTAGTCCTCGTGTAGCTTTTAAACTTATGCAATGAAACAAAGTCACAGGCTCTCCATCCTAGTGCCAGCTTTGTCGCAGATTTACCACTTGACTTTGGGTATGTCACATGCTGTGAACTTCATATTCCTTCTTTTCAACAAAGAGATGAGTGGGAACATACTTTTCAGGCAAAAAGGTTCTCCAGACATCATCTATTCTGATCTAATGAGGAGACTGAAGGCCACTGAGGCTGAGCAAGTCGTCTAATGCCACTAAGGAAATTAGTGGCAAGATTCAAATTACAACCCTGAATAATTCCTAAGATATTTTCCAACTCAAAATTCATGTTTCTATGACCTTTTAAGCACTAATAACTTAGAGCATTAAGTATGATTGAAACAATTTGTAAATGGCATTTAAAGCTGATTGAATTTTCTTTTCACAATTGATATGAAGTCCCGTCATGTACGCCATCAGATTGAGTTTATTTTCATGTCTTCAGCAGCCAGTTTTCATTTGCAATTGGGTATGAAATGAGAAAACTGTGTGTGCGGTTATGTCAGATATCTGTCTTATATTGTACTAAACATTTCTAATGTTTGTACATTGCTTCTAGTATTTGCTAAGCTCTGTATTACTAAAGTTTAAAGGGACACAAGGACTTTATGAAGTTATGAAGTCCAAGAATTCACAGAGATGGAGAATGTCCCTGTCTTGAAGGAGATGGCAAGATGGGGGATGGGGGATGATTCTAGGTAATGTAGCAGATGTGTAGGGTTTAAGTGGCATAGTGCATAGGTGAGATCTGCAGTTATAAGCTGAGATCTATCTACAGAGAGCCAACTTTCTGGCAGACCAGAGAGGAGAGATTTATATACAAGAACATAAGTTTTGTAAAGGCTTGGCCTTTGCTCATCTTGTTTATTGCTGTATCTTAGGAACTGAAACAATTCTTGCACTAATACATCTTTTCTTGAATGAATGAATGAGAAGCGAGTTTCAGTTGCTGACATGTCAAGGCTTGGTCAGTGAGTTGAGTGTAGGGTACTGGTGTCAGGACCATGATTAGTCCATCAGGGTGCTGATGATGGCATTTTGGCTAAGTGTATTTTTGCTACTGACTTATCTGGTACAGCTAATTCACTTCTGAAAGTCACCTTCTCTCTTGAGCTGAGTACCACTAGTCTTTCTTGAACTCAAATAAAGTAAGGTCTATCTTTTATCTGTAGAATTAGTCTGTTTCCAACTATACTGTTCCTCCAGTGGGCCTCAACTGGGGAAATCAATCCTTGAAGTGAATCACTCTGACCCTCAGAATCCATAATGCTCTCCATCTCACCATTCCTTGGTCTTGAACTTTACTAGAACCTGAATTAAATAAAACTCATCTAAACTGATGGTCAATTAATGAGGCCCGTGACTTATTATTCAGACATGCAAGATAATAGAATCAAACTTTTTAAAACCATTTCCAACAGAAATGATTCAAACAACAACAACAAACCAAGGTTTTTCTACTACTTTAAGTAAAGTCCATGAAATGAATGTTAATCATAAAGGCCCATTTATGTCATCAGATTGATCCATTTGATGCAAGTTCATTATATATAGTAGATGAGGGTGTTAGGCAATGGCCAATATAGCTTACAGTTAAGAGAGGCATGGTGGAGTTTTGGTGATATATCAAGAGGTACATGAATACTGGAGTAACAATAACAGCATCTACAATTTGTTATGCACTTATTGTGTACCAAGCATCATGCAGAGACTTTATATAACTATCTTGGTCTTTATAACACTTCTAGGTAGTTCTTATTGCTTCCATATTCCATACAAGAAGCTGAGTCTTAAAGTAGTTGATTAACATTCCTAAGGTCATATATTTACTAAGTATCACAGCTGGGATTTGGACTCAGACAGTGACAAGCTACTATTTCGAGGAGTCACTGTGTGAGAGAGTTTTCTCAGCATTGAGAAAAGAGAGGCATGCTGGCATTGTCTCTTTGATAGGCATTTGCAGAGAATTCTCAGAGGCAGGTATGAATCCTTTGGACAAAGAATTTACAGAATAAGGTGGCTTGAAAAATAAAAAGACCCAACTGGATTGGGGATAAGGGAAAAATACAGAACTGAGAGGTGGCACTGTGACCGCATTTATAAAATGTAGGGAACTATTTTATATCTGTTTGGGAGTCTTGCTATATTTGGTTTAAATGTGTTGTTCAATGTTATGTTGTAGAAGAGGGTTGAGGTTCTTTGATTTGACACAATCTGTGTCAAAGATGAGGTCATAAAATTTCAGAGAGCCCACAACAGCAGGCAACAGAATGGACGGTTCAAACATGGAGAAGGACAAGAAGGTTAGAATAGTCTACAAAAGAGACTTTGAAAACTTTTCCTTATTGGGAACTTGCCAGTCCCACGGAAAGTCCAAGGCAACCTTTGCTTCTGAACTTGAAAGAAAGAGGTTGTGAGAGATCTGAAGTCTCACATTGTAAAGTTGCATATAGGAAGGTAACTGGAGGTATCTCTGATGATTATCTCCGGGCAGAATGTCCCAGAAAGAAGGGGGGCTCTCAGCATTGTAGACTAGGTTTTATCATCAAAATATAACCTACTGGCATTTAAATTAGAGACTATATTTCATTTTATTCAACAAGTATGTTACCAAAGTATATTGAGATCTCTGAAAATGGTATATGTCCTACTATTAAAAAAAAATCCAGAAGTTTCTAAATATTTTTGTAATACTTATGACCAATGAATTATTAATAAAAATATGGAAAAGTAAGATGATGGTAAAAGTATAGGCTAGAGTTAGGAGGGTTATTAGGGTACAAAAGCCATATTGTGAAGTGTTCTACAGTTGTTAACAATGCGCCATTTCCAGTAGCCAATGTGACAGAGCCTTTGCACCTGCTGTTCTCTCTGCAGGCAACAGTCTGCTCTCCACCCACCCCTACTCTTTATAAGCCCCATTCTTTGCTTTCTTCACTCTTTCTTATCCTTCATGTTTTAGCTTAAATGTCACTTCCTCAAGGAGGTTTTCGCTGACGTTCTAGACTCAGTTATCCCCCCATGTTTTAAGCTCCATTAGTGCACTTTATTTTTCCTTTATAGTAAATAATAATAATAATAATGCACGTTATACAGTGCAAAGTATGTGTCAAGCACTCTTCTAAGCACTTCACATACGTTACCTCATTTAATCCTCTCAAGAACCCCATGCGGTAGGTATATTCATGTTTTAACTAAATCAAGACACTGTCGGATATGTGTACCAATATTTTATGTACCGCTAAGAAAAGCGCAGCCGATAATTACCATAGATACTAACAATTACCTGACAAGTCCTCATTTCGGGGATATGAAAATGTGGAAAGTGTGTGTGTGTCTTGGAATTAAGGTAATGCCCTATTATGATCACCATTTTACAGAGGAGGACACTAAATCCCATAACTTAATGGATTTTCCCAAAGTCATACTTCTAGGAAGTGGTGGAGTTTAGACTGGAATCCTAGAAGTCTGGCTTTAGAGTTTATCCTCTTAACTGCTACCCTATGCTCTCAATACAGAATCAGAGCTTGTAATTATATATTTGTGTGATTCTGTGTTCAATTACTATCTAAGAGACTGTATGCTGTAGTAAGGCAAGGGTTATGTCTGTATTCCTCACTTCTTTATTTCCTAACCCAGCCTATTGTGTAGCATGCTGTTGATGTTTAATAATGAATTATTGAATGAGTGAATGGAAGAAGAAATACTGGATTTGGAGACAAATTCCATCAGTTTCACTCCTAGATTTGCAATTTTTACTCATGGTGTGACCTTTGACATGTCACTTTGTTCTCTGGGCCTCAGTTTCTCTATGTATAACACGAGAGGAAATGATATTAGCTTTTCTCTAATGGCTCTCCAGCTCTGACATTCTGTGTATCGCAAATCTGCACTGAGAGCCAGTGCTATGCCCAGCTGTGGGCTCTGGAGGATGTCAAAAGAGGATGGCCCAGGCCTCCTGATCTCTTGAAGGAGACAAAGCATGTACACATCAGAGACTAGGATCAACACAAATTTCTACTCTTGATAAACTGCTGTGCTGAATTGAATCCGAGAGCTTGAGCTCTGGATTCAAATGGACTGGAATTTGCTTTAGATCCTCACAACTTTGGACATTTAGCTGACCTTTCTGAACCTCTGCTTTTCTCAATGGTGGAATGGTGGTGATAATATCAACATAACAATCCTCGGAGGGTTATGATGAGGATTGGCCTAAATAAAGCATATTAAGCACTTAGCCCAATGCCTAGTGCACACGGCTCAACAAACATTAGCTATTATTTATAATTTTGGTCAAAACATGAAGTGAATAAAATAAGTATTGTAGGATTATTAAAAAAAAAAAAAAGTCAGTTACTGTGAGCCTTAGCAGTCAGGGAAGGCTTCCTGGAGGAGGAAGGACTAGAATTGGATCATGAAGCAAAAGAATGATTGTGATAGAGCTACACCGTCCAGTATAGTAGCTACTATCCATATGTGGCTATTTAAATTAAACTGTAAATTAATTCATATTTACCACATTTCAAGTGCTCAATAACCACATGTGGCTAGTGGCTGCCATACTAGAGAGCACAGATATAGAGCATTTCCATTATTACAGCAAGATCATTTAGACAGTGCTGTGACAGAGTGAACAGCAGAACATTTCATATATATGTCATTTCATTCAAAATATGTACTAAGTGACAATGCTGGGCTAGGTATTATGCTATGTACTGGGATTCAACAGGAGCAAAACCTGACCCAGTGCCTGGCCTGATGGAGCTGAGTCTGGTGCAGGGGTCAGCAATCTACTGCCCACAGGCCAACTGCTGTCTTTTATAAATAAAGTTTTATTGAAACACACCTATGCTCACTAGTTTACATATTGCTTGTGACTGTGTGCTACAGCAGCACAGTTGAGTAGTCATGACCATATGTCTTGCAAAACCTAAAATGTTTACTAAATGACCCTTTACAGAAAAATTTTGCCAAGCCCTGGTCTAGTAGATTGATGTAACGCTTTGACATCCGAGTTACAGAACTGGTTTTGGCATTTATTCATTGATTCATGTATTTGTTCATTTAACATTCAACCAGTATTTATCAAGCACCTAATTTAAGCAGGATGTCAGGATGAACAGAACAGATAAAAATTGCTGCCATCATGGAGCTCACATTCTAGGCGGGGAAGGGGGCTGACAGATAATTAGAATATATGTAGTAACAAAAAAATAAATTGTATTGTATGTTAGAAGATGGCTTGTTATTTTTAAGAAAACGCTGAAGGAAGAGGGGGCTGTGAGTGCAGAGGAGATGGGTGGTTACAAATTTAAGTAGACTCTTCAAGGTAGGCACGACTAGGGAGGTGAGTGAGCACAGCGCGCTCTGTGGCTATCTGGGGAAAGCAGAGTACCGGCAGAGGGAACAGCCAGTACAAAGGCTCTGAGGGTGGTGTATGCCTCACATACTTGAGGAAGATCATGGAGGAGGACATGACTGGGCTTCACTGGATACTGGGTGGTTATTAGAAGGTTGGATCAGAGAGGGACCAAAGCCTGTGGAGCCTTGTAGAACATTGTAAGAACATTGGCTTTCAACTTTAATGCAGTGGGCAGCCACAGGAGCATTCTGATCTGAGGAATGACATCATCTAGCTTATATTTTAAGAGGATCACTCTGGCCACTCCATTGAGAAAAATCTGTAGGGACAGAGGCAAGAGTGGTTAGCAAGGAGGCTGCTTAGAAGACTGAGGGATAATCCAGGCCAGAGATGGTGGGGGCTGGGGCCAGGGTGGTGGCAGTGGAGATGGAAAGAACTCGTCAGATACTGTATTTCATTCATTGCAATTATTTAGTACTGGGGACAGTGAGCAAAAGAAGCTGCCATCTCTGTCCCTTGGAACTTTCTGTCTAATAAATTGGTTTCATGCTTTGACATCAGAGATGAAAAAAACAATTGCTGTGTCCCCCGCCACGTGTATGAGCTCCAGGACCAGTTTTCACACTGTCTCTAAACAAAAGACCCTGGAGAGGATGACACTGTCTTAGTCTGCTCAGGCTGTCATAACAAAATATCGTAGACTGGGTGGCTCGAACAACAGAAACGTATTTCTCACACTTCTGGAGGCTGGGAATTGCAACATCAAGATGCCACTGAATTGGTTCCTGGTGAGGGTTCTGTTCCTGGCTTGCAGACAGCTGAATTCTTTACTTCTCATTTTGTCCTCACATAGCCTTGACTTGGTATGTGCATGCAAAGAGAAAGCCATCTCTCTTTCCTCTGCTTCTTGTAAGACCACTAATCTCATCATGACAGCCCCACTCTCATGGCCTCATCTAACCCTAGTTACCTCCCACTGGCGCCACCTCCAAATACCATCACATCAGAGGCTGGCCCCATTGCCTAGTGGTTAAGTTCAGTGCTCTCTGCTTCAGTGGCCTGGATTTGGTTCCTGGGCGTGGACCTACACCACTCGTTGGCAGCCATGCTGTGGCAGCGACCCACATATGAAATAGAGGAAGATTGGCACAGATGTTAGCTCAGGGCCAATCTTCTTCAGCAAAAAATAAACAACAACAACAAAAAATCCCAAAACAAATACCATGGCATTGGGGAATAGGGCTTCAGCATATGGATTTGGGGGGACACCAACATTCCGTCCATAATAGACGCCAATGACGTAGGAGGAGAGGAGAAGGGGAACAGTGACACAAATCTGTGATGCAAGTCAGGGGGCTGAACAGAGCTTTACTGAACACTATGCCTAGCAGGGCTGGTACTAAAGTGAGGCATGTAAAGAGCCTTGGGCACAAAATCTAAGGAGATGCTCATCCTCGGATGGCAACTCAGCACTTATACAACCCTGAGTCCCCCTTAAACTTGGGGAGGGAAAAGTATTCATTCATGATGGTGGCCTCTTCAACCCTTCTCCCGAGAAGCCTTTAAAGACTCTCCTTTAGGGACAAGTTGGGGGTGGGGAGGGTCATAGAACAAAGATGTCCAGGGCTAGGAGGAACCATGCAGACCATCTAGTCCAACCTCCTCCTTCGACAGCAGATGAACTTGAGGTTCAGGGAGGGTTAGGGCCTTGCCCAAGTCACTCGGTAAGTTAGTGGCTGAGCAGAGGGCTCCCAACTACAGTGCTGATGCTTGATTTCCCAACCTCTTGAGAACATCTGAAGCAGTCAACTATTTTATTCTTGGAATGTAGGCCCCCAGCTGCAACTTGAGCCAATGCCTTCAGGAGACTTTTAAACATGTGAAGATGGTGTGGGCTTCTGGCAGTGCTTTTCCAGGCTCATCTTGCAGGCTTACGATCAGATCCACTCATTCACGCAAAGAAGTGTTTCAGTGCAGGACGTCTTGGGCATGACAAGTTCCCAATAAGCTTCATTAATGTCTGTCTTTACAAACATTGACTGAACCCCAAGATGAGTCAGTCACCAGGGAAGGAAGCAGACGAGATGCTGCTACCATCCTCCGTTTGCTCATAATCAAGCTGCCCTCATGGTGAGCTCTGTTGTGTTTTTGGAGAGACAGTCAGAGCAAAATGGAAAGAGTCGAGGCGTTGAAGTCAGACAGACCTGGGTTACAATCTTGGCTCTGCCTCTAGCTATTGGTACAGTTTTGAGCAAATTGCTTAATTTTCCCCGTCTCAATTTCCTGATCTTTTTCATCAGAGGAAAAGGTATTCACCCTTGCTAGGTTGTTGTGACGATTATAATCAGTACAAAGTACCTGCTACATTATATGGCAAATATAACTCTTCAAGAAATAGGAATTATTGAATCAGGGGCAAAAAAGAACCCCCAGTGTTGGCAATGCTTAACCCACAAAAGACTTATTCATGATGGAATGGAAGGCGTGATGACAGATTTCTGAGCAGAAGGGGCCTCCAGGAAACCATTTAAAACACAGCATTTAGCAATAGCACTAGCCTTTTCTGGTTCCTTGATACCATCTGTAGGGAGCCAGTCCATTGCACCACACTCTCCTTTCTCTTCTCTCTTGACTGAAGGCAGTTTTCATTTCAATGTAGATTATAAAAGGCCTCTGAATAGAAGGAGTGTGTGTGTGTGTGTGTGTGTGTGTGTGTGTGTGTGTGTATCCACCCCAACCTTTTGGTTACAGTGTTAAATGGTCTCTTAATTAAAACTTCACTAGATGGGTTTCTACCAGATCACGGGCAGTGAGGAAGGTGTCTGGATTTTATGCCAATCACACCAATACTGTCCCTTAGGACAGCGCATCGAGGACTTCAAGCTGCTCCACACAAGTCCAGTGAGGTCAGGTGGCCTTGCCCTGTACGGTGTGAGCAGCCTGCTGTAATCACTCAAATGGCCGAAAATGGACGTAACAGTGAAGCCTGACTCCCTAGTGAAGCCTGTGGAGGCCACCTGGACACACGTTGCTTAATTTTAATAATTCACAATGATTTCCATCATATACCAGTAAATGTGGCATAAAAATATTTTGTACAAGTCCATGCAGAAATAGAAGTACAATGATGTACACCTGAAATTTTTGCAATGTTATAAACCAATGTTACTGCAATTAAAAAAAAAAAAAAAAAGAAAAAAAAAATATTTTGTACAAGAATTTGAGTCTTAGTAATGGGAACCTATGCTGTGCTGCAGTTAAATGGTTGCCAGAAATTGGGGGCTGCCTAGGGAGGGAAGTGAGGGCGGCGGGGGCTGTGGTGTGTGTGCGTCTGTGAGAGGGAGGCAAGGAGAGTGGGATGGATGGGAAGGGAGGAGAGAAGAAGGGAAGAGAAGAAGGGAAAGAGGAAAATCAGAGAAATCAAGACAAGAGGAAGAAAAGAAGGAGGAATGGAATTAACAGGAAGTGAATATCTTCCTTGCTCTAGAAACCTCTGTATAATGAATCTTACGTAATCTTCACATTGACCCTTGAAGTAGACAGATTGTCATTTTTTGGTCTCTTATTTGTGGATGAGGAAATTAAGATGGGTCTGGGGATTTAACTTAGCCTCTGACTCAAGTTCAAGTTCTTTTTGCTGCAGAGTGTTATAAAGGAAAGAGAGGCATAGAGAAAGACAGACAGACAGTGAGGAATATAGAGATACAGAGAGAGAAAGGCAGAGACAGAGAAGCAGAGACCACAGAGAGAAACTGAGGCAGCGACAAAGATTGAGAAATAAAAAGACAGACAGAATTGGGAGAAAGAGAGAAAGCCATAAAACAGAAGAGAGATGCGGGGGGGGAGTGGGCAAGAACATGAATATGAATATAATCAGGATGAGATGAGCACAGTGAAAATTAGCTGGGTTCAGCTGAATGTACATATTATGTAAAATGGTATACTATTCCAGATGCAAGGAACTGGGAATGACAATTCTCCAGTTTCCTGGGGAAGCTAGCTGTGACCCTGACCATCTGCCTATAGCTGAGGCTGAGGTCACTCTGAGGAGGGGACCCTCTGAACCAGATTGCAGACATCGCAGGCTATCCACAGCTTCTGTTCGTTTTCCCCAATTCCTGACTAGATGAAGGCAAAGGTCCCACTCTTCTCCAACCCCTTGAGGGTGTCCAGACCCCCTTGCTTTATGACATGGATGGCATGGACAGGACACGTATGTGTGGCCCATTCTACTCAGTCCACATCTGGAAAATCATTACTCTTTTTGCTTTCATTTTATAAAGGAAATTAGATTTTAAACCCACAAAGATAGCCGGTGCTATAAAGAAAAAAAAAACCATCAATGCATCTCTTTTGTGGAGTGAAGAACTCTTTTGCAAAATGAATAATTACCCTCTGCTTAATTTATTTTATATATTTCACTTTGCTGTTTCAGGTTTTGTTCAAGTGGGGAATGAGTACATTATTAATCATCATGTGTTCTGAATGGTCTCAGTATATATTTTATCCTCACTGCATCCTTGTGAATGGGAGAAGACAGGACTTAGGCTCCCCATCTTCTAGGATAGAAGGATGGGGCTCAGAGAGATGAAGGTGCTTGAGCAAGGCCACCCAGCAACTGGTGGGGAGGCAGAGCTGCGGGGTCCCGTGGCATTGACAACACACAACCTTGTCTCATCTGCATCCCTGTAAGTTCCAGTTGAGGTGTGGTAGATGGCCAGGTAGAGCCAACGAGGTAGGTCATGTTGGGTGAGACAGAGGGGCAGGCTGACCTCCTTCACCTTCCCAGGTACAGTGTGGGGAGCTCTCACTCCAGAATCCAGCAGACCTGGGGTCGAATCTTGACTCTGTTGCTTTCTTGCAGTGTGAACTGGGGGCCAGTCATTTAACCCCTGGGGGCTTCAGTTTCCTCTTCTGTAAAATCAGGGCAACATTAGCACCTGCTTCACAGAGCGGTTGGGTAGATTAAAGGTGAAAAGGTGGATCAAACACATCATGCCTAACAGGATCCATAAGCAACTCTTAGCCTTTCCCTTTTTGCAAATTATAACTGAGGGGTCCCAGATAGGCACTATGGTCAGGAAAGAGCACTGAGAAAACTGGCTCCCTGATAATGATCATAGCAATAGCAGGTTATGTTTATGGAGCCCATGCTGGGAATAGAGCATCCTTGATGTTGTTCAGTGAGAGGGCCAGGCCTGATGAACCTTATTGTAGAACTGAGGAAAATTGGCCAGAGACAGGAAATTGTATAAAGTTATGGAGCCCTTGGGTGACAAATGCAGAGTCCAAACCCTGTTCTGACTCCAGTGCCTGTCTTCTCTGATTTAAACCGCCTCTCTGCATGCACCATGCTTGGATTCAGCATTTGGAAAGACTATTTTTGTAGAGGGGATATGGGGGTTTCCAGAGGCTGTTTCCCCACACCCGCAGAACTACGGTGGGATTCCTCAGTGCCTGTTAAGCTCTCTGGCTCTGCTGATCCACCAGATCCAGTGTACCCTGCTGATCCGGAGAAACAAAAGCCCACCGTTTCCTATTTGTGCTCTGACTGAACTTTGCACCCATCCTTCCCTCTGTCTGGAAAACTCTTACATCCCCTGGAGAGGAGGCAGTACAGCCTGGAGGCAGCAGCACCCTCTCTGGAACCAGGCTGGCTGGATTCCAATCCTGGCTCTGGCACTCTTAGCTTCGTGACCTTAGGCAAGCAAATTACTTCACCCCTCTGGGCCTCAGTCTCCTCATCTGTAAGACGGAGTTGAAAATAGAACCTATTTCATAGACTTGTTGTGAAAGTCACATGAGTAAATATAAATAAAGAACTTCCAACACTGCCTGGCGGTTAGGAATCTCTGTGTGTTCCCTCTTAATATTTACACTCCTTCTTGGCTAGTGTGCCCCCGACCTTGGGGCAGAGTTCAACACTCCTCCCTCTGGATCCTGTGGCTCTTTGCACACACGCCCCCTCCAGCCCGAGTCACACGTTGTGGTAGTGATGTGGTTTCCTGTCAGTCCCCTGCTCGAGTGTCAACTCCTTGAAGACAGAGAATCAGATGGATTCATCTCTGTGCCCCAATCCCCCCTGTGCTGGGCATGGAGGAATTGTACAGAGAATGGAAAATGGTCTCAAGAAGTAAGATGTGAACTAGAGATGAGGCAAGAACCACGTGGGGAGGTGAAAGGGAAGAACTATGAGCAGGGAGCCCGGGAGGGGAGCTGCAGCCAAGAGGGGCAGGGGGACCAAACCAGAGAGGAAATATGGCCTGGGGGAGCCAGGCCTGGACAACAGCGACGGCGATGACAGCACTGCTGCCAGTAATAGTAACCTTAGTAAAAATCATCATCGTCATCATAACTCCCACTTACTGAATGCTACCTACGTGTGTGGTAATTGTTTTTAATATATTATCTTCAGTCCATGACAAATTTTTAAAGTGGGTTTAAGATGCCCATTTTCTGGTGAGAAAACTGAGGCCTGGAGAAGTACAGTGATTTATCCAGGCCATTCAGTTTGTGAGTAGTAGACGGAGGGTTCGGCCTCTGATTGCTCTGATTCCCAGGCCACTGCCCTTTCCCCTTCAACAGGCTGTGTCCCTTGGACCCCAACCCCTTCCAGGTTGATCTGAGAAGCTTGGATGATGCAGGGCCCTGGGGTGAAAGGTGGGGAGCGGCGGGGAGAGGGCAACCACTTGCCCAGCAGGCCCAGCTCTGTGCATCCGTGTTAGGAATCACCTGTTGGTAAACTGGATCCAGAGCCTTCCTGGTCGTGGGAGATGTCTGCATCCGCAGCCATTCCAGGCTGTTAGTGAGATTTCTTCACCCCTCCATCCTCGATCAGCCATAATTTGAAGGGAGTCTCTTACCCACATATTTTTCTCCCAGACACTAATTTATAGGTAATCGTGTATGTGGTACATACTTAGGGATGGAGGAGCCTAGGAAGAGAGAGAATGGAGCCAGGGTCTCCTGATCGAGACCCTGAAATGGGGTCCCTAGTATGGCCTGGCTGGTGGCCTCTTAGGCCTGGGCCATCCCACATGCTGCCCCCATAAGCTGTGTCAATGCCAATTAGTCCCCATGTAGCCTTGGTTAAGGACTCTGAACTCCATCAGACCTAATCACCAGCCTGTGCCGTCAGAACCCTTCAGCCTCTATTTTTTTTCCTCTTGCTGTCAGAGGCATGATGATGAATGGCAATAAGGGGCCGGCAGCTAAAATTCAGGGTCCAAGTTTGTCTCAAATGCTTGGGAAGCACAAGGCTGAAACATCTCTAGCAGATTAAGGCAAAAGGGACATCAGAGATGCCAGTGAGAAGTTGAGTAGATGTCATCAAGACCAACCTCCTCACTGTACAGATAGGGAAACTGAGTCCTAGGGAGGGAGGGGACCTGTTGCAGGTCACAGAGCACATTTGGCTGAATAGACTTCTAAAGAAGTCTACCTCACTTCATAAAAGTCTGAATTATATCCCCTTGTTATTTCACTCCGATCATGTTTCTCTGCCTCCCAAGCCTCTATTCCCCAAACTCCCAACCCTCCCACACATACTCTGCCTCCCTCCAAGTTCCTAAGGAGATGCTGACTTCACGAAGCAAGACTAGAGCATGTTGGAGGAAGAATCATGGACTGGAATTTGAACAAGGTTTGGAAGAGTAATACTGGCTACTCATTTTACAGATGGGAAAACTGAGGCCTGGAAAAGTACAGTGATTTGCCCAAGGTTGCAGAGGGGTCAGCACTGTAAAATGTATTCCCTGATGACACTGCTTACATTCAAAACTGCCCAAATGATCGCATTCCTTTACTAAATAATCATTTTGCCACTTAATTTTCCCTCCACCTCCTACTCCCTTTCAACTCCTGCTCTCTCCTCTGCCGAATCCATCCCTCTCCAATTCTCAGGCTCTGCTTTTCTCAAGGAGTGGGATCAAGGCAGACTTGCTGTAAGAAGCAGGTCCTGGTTTGCAGGTAGGTCTCAAATGGCCCCGTTCTTATCGGTAAACCCAGAGCAAGTTAGAGCAAGAAAGATACAAAGGAAGGAGAGTAATTGATAAGGTTGAGAGATTGGCTGGGGCCAGTCATGGAAGGCATTGAATGTTTGACTAGGTTATATGAACTTTATCATGAAAACAACTGGAAGCCACTGAGAGTTTTGGGGATGAACCATGAGTGCAGCTGTTCTTTGAAAACATAACTGACCATCAATCAGATTAGATGGGGGACACTGAGAGCGGGTCACCAGCGACAAGACCTTTTCAGTAGTGCACATGGACAATGTTGAGGGCCTGTACCAGGGCAGTGGCAGTGGGGAGAGATGGGAAGGAATGGGTCTGCGTGACAGCAAAGAGGTAGAATCAACTGGATTCAAGTGCCGTTTGGATGTTAAGGGTGAAAAAATAAAGTCTAGTCACAGATTTTGCTAAGGTTTCCAGTTTGGGAAGAAAGTGGGCCCATTATTAATAAAGAGGGGGACATGTAGTTTGAGGTACATTAGCAGCTTTTGCTCCACTAATGCTGCGTGACAAACATCCACAACACTTTATTGTCAACAGCTATAAGCATTTTTTCTCCTGTGTTACACATGAGTGGATTGATCTAACCAGGACGCAGCTGCACTTGGCTCCAAGCTCAGGTCATGTCCAGCTCTGTTCCACATGTCCCTCATCCTCCTTGGACTAGCCACTTCTTGGAGCATGGTTTTCTCATGGCAAGAGGCAGGAAGGCAAGAGAACAAGCTCAACCACGCAGCCCATTTCAAACCTTAGTTCACATCATCTCTGCTTCCATCCCATAGGCCAAAGCAAGTCATATGCCAAGCCTGAAGACAAAGGGTAGGGAAGAAATGTGACTCTTCCCACCATCAAGCATGGCAAGGATGTAAATGCATCCTGCTACTATAGAGAACTGAGGACTTGGCACCGGTAATTCAATTACCAGGGGTACTAGGTATTCCTTCAGCACCCACTGATTTCTTATTCCTGTGCCCTTTTCCATACTCTCTTAGAACATGTCCCCTTAGAGAGTCATCACATAGCTTGGGAAGGAAGAATCAGAAAGATGCTGGGCTTGGATGTTCACTCCTCTGTTCACAATATTGGGCAGCTTACCCTTTCCAAGCCTCAGCTTCATAGTGTTTAAAGTGGAGCCAATAAATCTTCCTCCCACTGTTGTCATGGATACCAGAAGTTATTTGGGTAAGGTCAGCACATAGTACATGCTCAGTTAGCAGAAGGTATGATGTTACTCCTATGGCTTACCCCTGCTAGCAGGAAGTCAATCCAACAACCCTTCATTACATAGGTAGTATGAATTCAGTACAGTCTTCATATGAAGTATTTACATTTGAACAGGGGATATTTGAAAAAGCAGTTCTTAACCTTTAGTTATAGTTGGATTTTAGAAATCAGCGGAATGCTAATTTCAGTGGGTGGATTGGAGATTTCTACTTCTTGTTGTCTAGCACTTGATAATTGTCAAGTTAAAGGCAGCTCTCCTTGCTACTGCCCCTGTGGTTATGTTTGTTGTTGTGATGTTTGTGCTTGTGTAAAAGAGCATGAGCTTTGAAGACCTGAGTCTATGCCCTTGGGCAAGAGATTAGTTAAGTCTGAGCTTCAGTTTCCTTATTTTACAATGTGGACTCTAGTATCTTCCTTCTGAAACTAGTCATGAGTGTGACCTGCGAGATGACATTGATGACATATGTCAACTGTCTTCCGTCACTCCTAGCACACAGCAGGCCATCAGTAATGTTATGCCCAGCCCATGCCTCCTCCACTGTGTGCCTGGCCTTGAGCTGGGCTCCAGCGACACAGAAGTGAAGAGGCCCGAGGTGGCCCAGTCAGAGTGAGAACAGGAAAGGATGCCATGCATGCTTATTGCTCCAAGGGCCCAAGGAGATGTCCTCCCAAGCCACAGCTACAAGAAGAGTAAATAGGAAAGTGAACAGCAGCCAGTGTCCCTGGCATGTGATGATAAGTGATGACTGAGTTGGAAGCAAGTGAAAATGGAATCATAAGAGGATGACAAGGTGGGAGGAGGGGAGCCAGACAGCTGGGCGGGCTTGGGAAGAAGGCTTTATACTTATCTGGCACTCTCATGGGCAAGTGCTGAGCTCTTCTGAGCTCTGGGGGAAAAAGGAGGCAGCAACCTCTGGCTGATGCCCTTGTCCATGCCTGTATGGCCTTCGGTAGGAGGAGCCATAGACAAAGGCAACAGGTGTTGCTGGTTCTGGGAACACGGGGACTAATCAGCCTTAGAGATTATTTCATTCAAACTGCCCCAAATTTACAGATAGAGAAACTGGGTTTGGCTTTGCAAAGGGCATACCTTGAAATTGAGACTATCCTTCATCTAGAAACCACTTTCTTTCCACTAAAACAAGATGCTAAATCAGCCCCTCCTATCCAGGAACAATAATAACAAAAACTCAAACAGCTACAATGTTTGCAGCAAGAAGAAATGCCAAAGACTGTGCTGAGGACTTTTCAAATACATCACTGATCTTTCCAGCAGATAGGTGATATCAGTCTCATTACAGACTAGGAAACAAACAGAGAGATGAAGCAACTTGATCAGGTTGGTACAAATTGTAAGTGTCAGATCCAGGATTTGAATCCAAAGAAAGATGATTCCAGGGCCCACTCTGAACTATTTCACCAGTCCACTGGCCTTACCACTGGCCTAATTAGGTAATTAATTACCTAATTAACATGAAGGCACTGTCCACTTTGAAGTGGTTTAGGAGAGCCCCACACAAGATAAACTCAGATTGTTCATAATTGAGGGAATCCGTTGTCTTTACCTAAGAGTTTATGGAGTGAGAATGCATGTAACATAAAAGGAGAACTCAATAAATGGGACCTCGGAGACATAAAAAGTAAATATTTTAAAACCTATACAGCTCATCTATAGCTGATGATGCAGAGTTCTAGTAACTAGCATGATGAAAATCCACTTAATTGAATTCCCTTAAGGGAGCCACTTTAATGAAGAGGTTAAACTCTTTGTTAAGGTCTGCATGATCGATCACATATAGATGTATGTTTTTAATCTGTTAAGGATACTTCAAATTCATTATCTTTTTAAAAATAATTCCTGTTGGTAAATGTACTAACATTTTCATTACAGGAAACTCAGAAATGTCAAAGGAGTACAAAGGAAAAAAAAAATTCCTAGAAAATGTTGCCGGGTGTATTGAGGTATTGAGACCACCAGTGTAGTAGAAAGGACGCTGAAGTGGTGGCGAAGAGTCCTGGGTTCTAATCCCGATACACCCCAAGGCTAGTCCAGTGATTTGGCCAAATGTCTCCACTCTCTGAGCTTGCACTTCCCCTTCTGAAAAATGACGCTGGGAAGATTTGAACTAGATGATCTTTAAGAGCTGTTTCTGCTCTGATATGAAATAGATTTCTATTTTAGACATTTCATTAGACTCATGTTTATGCTTTCCAGTTCCTTGGCAAATACCTATCAGGAATGTAAGAAACTTTCTTCCAATCTTCAGCAGAACCATCATTATTCTAAATGAACTCAGCCTGAATTCATGAAGATTACAATATATTTATGCATTCACTAATTCATCCGTTCATTCATTCATTCAACAAATGAGTCGCCTACCCTTCATCAGGCACTATAATAATTACTAGGATATGGAGATGATTAAGAAAAAGTTTCTGCAATCAAGAAACTTCCAGTTTAGTGGGGAAAACAGGCAAACAAAAAAATTGTTTCCCTATCCCATTAGCAAAGGCATTACTATTGTGAAATATACCCCCTCATTTATGTAGGTACTAGGCAGTGCAACAGGTGCTGGATGCAGTGGTGAGCAAGATGAGTGCAATTTCTTCCTTCAGAGAGCTTCTATAGTGACAGGAGTAAGGGAGCGTGGGAGTTCACAGTCAGCACGTGGAAACCATGTAAATGTGTATCCCTGAAGAGCTGAACTTTGACAGCCTGGCTTCCCTGGGTGTGCAGAGCAGGATTGAGGAAAGGACTCACTCAGGGAAGAGGTTAATAATCCTCAGCTTGGGCTGTCAGAGGCTTGCATCTTGCAAGAAGGAAATGCTTGGTTGCAAATCGTGGAGAGTTAGCTGAGCCAGCAAAATGGGAAACGGGAGTCAATAAAGCCAATAGCTATGGCATTGATGGAAATCTTGCCGGAGACACCCGGCCCAACTGCTGAGAGTAATCACAGCTAAGCCTAAAACAAACGGTGTCTTGAAAGCAGAGGTTCGGGATTCGGAAAGGCACTGCAAATGGCTGACTCTCACTGGCACTCAGAAAAGGTGAACATCTACTCCATCCTTCCATTTGGCAGATGGGGAAACTAAGACCCAACAAGGAGGAAATTACTTATCCAGTGTCCTTGGAGTTAATATGTCAGCATATATCAGAACCCAGTGGCCATCGTGGAATGAAAGAGAAAGAGGAGGAGACTAACATACTGAGCATCCACTCATTGTCTACTTGAGCCATGAGATTTATTCTTTGCTACTTCAATTTATTCTTACATCAGCTCTGTGAGATTGACATTACTATCATTCCCTTTCTATTGATGAGAAAACTGAGACCCAAAAAGGTAGATTCTCCAAGACCACACGTCTAGGGAGAAAGAAAGTGAGGATTGGACCCCAGGTCTGTCTGCCTCCAGCACCTGTGCACTTTTCCCTCTGCCTCACTTCCTCTTCTCCAGGCAGCCTTCTGGGGGCCTCCAGGGTGGATGCCTCTCATTTGCAAAATATATATTTCTTGTATAATGAGCATCAGTAATTAATGATCCATTCCAAGTCAGGGGAAACTTGCCTAGTAAGCACACAAGAAAGAAAGAGAAAAATGTAGCAACATCCTTTTTCTGTATAGATTTCTCATTCTCACTAATATTCCCAAAAGGAGGGAAAGGGGGAAAAATGACCTGTGCCCTTTCCTGCAGAGTCACTGATAGGAGAGACAGGAACCTTGGTTGTTGCCCTTTCTGTAAAGAAGAAAGAGCCCCCTTTCCCATCCCTCCTTGCCCACCCTAGCCTGACTTCCTTTCTCTTTGCCAGAGGTAACCATTTTATCTCTCCCATTATGAATCATGAGGCCTGTGCCTTGTGGCAGATCATAAATCAGTCCTGGGAGTCTCGAGGACAAATCCCAGGACTTTTAATCTTTAATATTAGATGTGTTTAAAGTGGTGAATATTTCATGAAGGGACTGTTGCATTTTAACACATCATTCGTGACTCCTGTCCCTCCCCACTTTGGTAAATTATTCTCATCCAAATTGCAAGGATCTCAGCCCTTCCCCTATGTTTTCCTTACCTCCAGCAACAGTCAGTCCATTAGGTTGCATATGCTTACATCACACACATGTGGCAGAAGACCCTGGGCATGCTATTGGAGGGGACAGTTACAGAGAACATTCCTGCCTGTAAGCAGCCCCCTTCTATTTCCCAGGTATCCAGAGAAGGAAGAAGGTAGATCTCTCTCTCTCTCTCTCTCTTTCAACAATCTTCTTCTGAATAGTTTGAATACTATCTCTGACCCATTCTTCACTCCATATTCTGTCCTACTACTGTTTAGTTCAACCAACATTTTATTAAACCCAGGCTGTTTGCCAGGTAGTTGCTACTGCTGGAGGTACAAAGATTAAGCAGCATGTAAATGTATAAAACAAGCTAGTGTGTGTTTTTAACACTCAGACTGCTTTGTATAAGGCCAAATGCATAACATTTATAGTGAATCAGTGAAAACAATAAGGTTATTTGATGAATACACATATTTTGAAATCAGAAATTATAGATGATAGTTGTAGATCCTCTGCTACCCTAGCATCATACTCACTGCTATGTTTTGTTTTGGTAGCACAAGGTTGAAAAAATCCTGATTCACAAGACATGTAGTTGAAAAAAGCATAAGCTTATTAACACCTCAACTCATGGCCTCAGTATCCTCCACAAGAAAACAAAGATGACAGGAGAAGTTTTTTTTTTTTTTGGTAATGAGGCCTGCATAAAATAAGTTTATTTGGCAACCGGAGTTCACATGAAGATGCTCTCCAGTGTCCTAAATTCTAGAAAGTAACATCTGAGTGTTTAGCCTTCATTTTTTACTATTAAAAAGTTTTAAAAATAAAAATTTTTAAGGAAAATTAGCTAAAAGTTGCAAAGTCCCTAAATCTCCCTCATAGAACTATACATTTCTGCGAACCAGGGTTTGGAAACTCTCAGGTCAGGCCAACCAGAATCACTGTAGGACTGAAGCATTGCAGGTTCATCTGAGTGTGTGCATGAGTGTGATCACCAAAAGATGAGAAAGAAGGAAACCTGCCGGCAATAGTCTGGAAATTTATGAGCCATGACAGATAGTTAAGTATTCATTCAACTCACAGTGTTGAGTACATATTCTGTTCTATGCAGTGGGCTAAGCCAGGGCAGTTGCTACGAGCATTTCCAAAAGTATGTTCCACAGAACACTAATACTGTCATTTGTTCTACCAGCAAGCCTCCCAAGGTGAAATAAGTTTGGGGAAAACTGTATAGATATCACTCATCATGAATCACACACCATTGGCTCTAACAAATAGTACAGTGTTTCCCAATTATTTTTTTTATGGAATCTATTCTTTGGTAAAGCACCTGTGAACATTCCACAAATACACTTTAGAAAAAAAAAAAACAATAACTAATTGAATCAAAAAATATCCCCCAACCTTAAGGAGTGTACAGTGGAGCAAGACTGATAATAGCAAGAGGGTAGGACAGAGAACTTCTGGAAACTCTTCCAAGATTCTGAACTCTGAAGATATACTAGGAAACGAGACATGTGCTGGCCACCCAAAATAAGCTTGGCCCACGGGCGAATGTACTTAAGGCAGTGTGGGATGCTAGCAAGCATTCATGCAACCAAGCATAAGATGTGGCCAGAAAAAAATGATGCATGGATACATGGATGGATGGATGGATGGATGGATGGATGGATGGATGGATGGATGGATGGATGGATAGTTGGATGGGTAGATGGGTGGATGGATGGATTGATGGATGGATGGATGGTTGGATGGGTAGATGGAAGGGAAGGGAACAAGAGGGGAAAGAAGGGGAGGGGAGGAGAGGAAAACCAACTAAAATAAATGACAACAACAACAAAACAAAATAAAATCTGGAAATGATAAATGAAAACAAACTTTCCAAAAGGGGAAATCAAAAGTATCTTGGAGGAGGTGGCATTTGATTTGGGGCTTATGGATGAGCATGAATTGTTTATTCAGATGAGGAGAATTCACTTTTCTGATTACACTTAGTGCAAATGTACTTTATCATAATTTCCATCATTAAGCCATAAGCTCCTTCAGCATCTGGGTTCCACCGTTGATCTCTGCATCCCCAGTGCCAAGCAGAGAACTTGGCAGGGAGTGTGGTCAGGACTTGTTGAATGGATCAGTAAGTGAGTGAACAAATGAATAAACTATTAACCACAGTGGCAGGTAGACCAGAACACCCTCAATCCATGGGCCTTTTTTAAAACTAAGCAGCTCACTTTATTTTCTAAGAAAACAAGGAAACCAGAGGAGAAGCCTCTTTTGGGCAGGCAGCATTTCACAAGACTCTTTTCTCTTTTTGCTTACAGGAGAGTGCAGCTGTCACGAAGGCTACGCCCCCGACCCGGTTCACAGACACCTGTGTGTGCGCAGTGACTGGGGACAGAGTGAAGGGTGAGTGGCAAAGGATATCCAGGCAGGGACAGTGGAGGACCATCCCCACCTCCTCTGTTCTGTTTCCAGAGGCCCCAAATCCCTCCACAAAGAGCTCTCTTTCTCTGCAACAGTTGTGTTCCTGCAAAATCTGATGGGAAGTGAATCCTATTTCCCAATGAGTCACATTTTAGTATTAAAGATACATGACTGATGAATCTTCTAGAGAACAAAGACTGAAGTTTACCTTAGTCTCTCAAACTGTAAGTAATCAATGAAATTTCCATAAGTGGACTGATAAAGAAAGAGAATCAGGTTTTTGTCCATAAACTCCAAAATGAACAAGCACACTTTAAATTGCTGAGTGCTTCTGTGAAGTGGAGACATTCTTTTATAATGTAAATGGTCTTGCCCAATAATTACTTCTGCAAAATTGGGTTGTTTGTAAAGCTCCTCTTAAGCAGTGTCCACATATGAATCTCACTTGCTTCTGTCTAATATCATCTCCTATCCCCTTTTCTTTCCCTTGTTTTGTTCTTCCCACAGACCTTGGCCTTACACTACACTTGAGAGGGGCTATGACCTGGTGACAGGGGAGCAAGCCCCTGAAAAGATTCTCAGGTGAGTTGACAATCCTGTTGGGGTGTGATGCTGGGGAATGGAGAAGGGTCTGATAGGGAGGCGAAGTCATGCATCCTTAGTTGATCAAGCCTGTGAACCTGTAGGCTGCAGTGAGTGCAGAGAAACTCTCATTGGTACGAATGTACCATCATGGCCCAGGTTGCTAAGGGAATATAATTGCCATTTGTCTGGCATCTAGACTTACAGACTCAGATATTTGAACTGGAGGAGACATTACTGATTACCTAGTCCAGTGGTTTAAAAATATTCTGTAGCCATAGAATCTCTTCCCGCCACCTCTGTGAAATCTCATATGAAACTTCAATACTTAAGCTGATAAAGACATACAGCAAATTAAGTGGCAGAAGTGGGAATCAGATTTTGGTTCAAACTGATTCAGAGTCCATGCTCTTAACCTTTGTGCAGACTGCCCCTGCTGACTTAGCAGTTGCTTATGGAACTCATGCTGGCTAACAAGACTGCTTGGGAAAGCAGAGCTGAAATAGTCCCAGTCCTCACAGAGCCAACTGTTTATTGAGAGTCAGGACCTGTACTCAAGAAAAGAAAGCTAGCAATACAAAGTGATGCATGGGCTAAATGATTAACAGATTTAAGAAATGACGATCCGAGTCTGGGCAAAGTTGGCCAAAATTGTGCCTTGGAGAATGCAACGGTATTCAGTTGCGTAGAGAAGTGAGAAAGAGTCTTAGAAGGGATGGAAGGAGGGGGCCCCTTTTTTCTATTTTTATTCTGCTTCCCAGGGAGTTCCCCAATGGAAACTCTTACATTGCAGGTCTACTTTCAGCTTGGGCCAAGGACTCTGGCTTCCTGTCAGCAAAAGCTTTGTGGTTCCGCCCGTGGAGCTGTCCATCAACCCCCTGGCCAGTTGCAAGACCGATGTGCTCGTCACGGAAGACCCTGCGGATGTCAGGTAGGGAAGCCATCTCCAGTATCCTGTACCAAGGACTTCTTGGAGCAATGGAAGCTCTTCTGTTTCAGGATGAGAGGAACTCCTGGGAAGAAGTGCTCTTCATATTGTGGAAGTAGGCAGCTGCCTATTAGATGATGTAAAGAACACTGTCAAATATGCGCCATGCTCCACATTCCTAAAAATGTCTGCCCTTGGCGAGCCTTAATGCCTTATATTTCAGCATTATTACATTCCTTTTGGGTTTATATAAAATATGAGAGAGGCTAACGCATTATCTGGCTCATCATGGGATCATTAATGATGTTATAAAAGACCATTACTTAATAGTATATTAGAGAATCGTGAAAATGAAAGATTGGAGAATGAGATGCTTTCTATTGTGACTCTGGTACTGGGAACTGATTGTGGGCTAATCCATAGGTTCTAAATGTCCAGGTCAAATTTATTCCTTCTTGACTTGTGAAAGGATGGAGACTACATCTTTCCTTACACGTTTTACACCTTGTAGTTAACTTCATTATAGACTGACTCTACTGTGTTCTAATTAGTTGCTTACATATCATTCTGTCCTATTTTGTGGCGAACTTCTCAAGGTCAAAGAAAATAACTTATTTAGCTTTTTAATCTCCAGTTCCTAATATGTATTGGACATCTACTAAATGTTTATTGATTTAATTAAACCAGTGGATTTAGGTCTGATCCTAGCACTATTCTGGAGCTTTCTAGTGGAAGGTTTTTTTTTTTTTTTTTTTTTTTCTCCTCCCAATTTGACTAGGGGAAACATTACCAAAAGTGGACTCTGATTTTACTTTTGAAACTGGCTTGTCCACGGCTTATTGGCTCCTGAACTGGAACTTTGAGTCATGCCCCACCCCTCTACTCCCAGTGATTGCTATTCAGTGACTACATAGCTGGCTTTGGGTCATTCTCCATGAAGATATTATCAGTATGTCCATGGCATTCCTTGATAGGAAGCTCCTAGAACCCAGCTCTCCTGCTTTGCAATTTGTTTATTCTCACCTTCTCAACTTTTCATGGAAAGATAAACCTAACATGATTTTTCAGGGTACTAATATTTCCACAAGGAAGTAGTTTTGTGGAAGAATGCATTATTAAAGGGATGACATTTAGGAAATGAAGTGGTAATTACTCAAAACTAAGATGGTTTCATGCACACACAAATTGATTCATGGCACATTACCATTCTTTCCATTTTTGATAGACTTGAAGTAGATGAGACTTTAGTAAAGCATGTGCCAAGGTTTCTCTGCATTACATATTTTAAAGATGGAGCAAAGACCGTCTGGTTGAAGGACTATTCTCAAAGGGACCTAATGACCTTGACCGAAATAAACTGAAAAAAGGTCTCTGCTAGAGTTCTATAGTATTAACATTGAATTTGTGACGTCAGTGAAGTCAGCAGTCAGACTGGCTGATGGTAGCACTCACTCTGGAAACAAACAGGTCTGGGTTAGAATCCCTTCTCTGCCATTGTGAGCTAGGTGATCCTGGCCAAATTCAACTTGCTCACTTTCCATTTCTTTGCAAAATGGGGATAATAACTGTGCCTTCCTCACAGAGCATAATAATAATAATAATAACTCATTTCCATTGATTTTCCTACATGCCAAATACTTTACAAACCTTATCTCATTATACTCTTACATCAACTCCATAAAGTGATGCTAATTTTATTTTCATTTTACAGATAAAAAAAAATCTGAGATATAAAGGTGAGGCCTTCACTAGTAAGTGATGGAGCCAAGCTTCAACCCATGGTCTCTCCAGCTCCAGAACCCATGTTCTTAACTATTTCATTTAAAAACCTCCTAAGAGTTGTTGTAATGATTAAATAAGATATGTAAACACTGGCACCTAATATACTCCTAACGTTACGTTACACCAATTTTAGATGAATTGAATTCCCACTACAGTAGAGTTCGAGGGGAAACTGGTGATGGTGGGGAGGGCATAGCTGGGAAGGTTGTGTACTATGTCATGCTGTTAAAAATGACTGTGATCTACAGGGTGACTCAGTTGTCTTTTCTTCTCCAATTCGAATTACATTAAATAGCAAGGCAACCAAGAAAAGGCCCAGAATATGAACCCTCAGAGATTCTAAAACATCTTTAGAAAAAAAAAAAAAATAATAAGAAAAGTATAAGTACTAGCATGCATTTCAGGGAGAGTATAGTATGTAATTGGAAGGAATACTGCAATAAGTTGAAAGAGGTGAGACCTTCAAGGAACATGAGCCAATAATAATTAGATGCTTCTGATCTCCTGCTAAGAATGCTGTGCCTGGTGACATGGAGGGTGCACTTTCACCAAGGTGGGACTAGAGCAGAGTTGCCCAGGATGGGAGAGAGGATGATATTCTGCAGCTATGGATTCTCCTTCTCAACTCTTTCTCCAGAAACCACTAAGCTTTTCTTTAAAGAAAAGTTGTACAAATATTTGAAGAATATGGATTTGATTAGGGCACTAAATTATTATCCTGCGTGGGGTGCCCACATGTCTTTGTCTGGGCCTGGAGCAATTGCAGACAGTCTTTTAAGTCTTCCCTTCATCTTACCTCACACAAGCCCATTGGTTTCTCTGAAGGGTGGATAAAAGATTGTAATCATCCCCATTCAAAAGAATCCGTGCTATGTAGGTTGGGTTTTCCAAGCTGCACTAATAAACTTTGTTTGACATGACGTTGCCCAGGCAAGCGTATCATGGGTGTTTAAAGAATTAATAAGTTCCAGTCAGATGATATGTTAGAAATTAATAAATAATAGATCACAATTATAGATAGCCAATAATATGCCATAGAGTTACAACAGAGAGATTAGAGGAAAGACTGTGTGGAAAAGCAGAGTCAGAAAGAAAAAGATAAGCATTCCAGTAGAATTGGAAAGAAAACTTAAAGGTGCTTTGCCCATTGATTTTTTTATTTGTTTGTTTGTTTTTTAGTCTGTGACAAATTATTAGGGAAATATGTAATCTCACACTGTGGAAGGCAGAACAATTTAGCAGTCAACCATACAGTCTCTACCCACCTGGGTGGCTAAATTAAAAACAGCTGATGGTACCAAATGTTGGTGGATATGGAACAATTGAAACTCTCATGTCTTTATAGGGGGGATGTAAGTTACCATGACCAATTTGTAAATCTGTTGGGCAGTATCTATTAAAGTTGTGACTGAATGCCCACATATGGTATAACCCATTAATTCTACCCCTAATAATATACCTAACAGAAACATATGTATCTCTCCCACAGATAATACAATCAAGAATACTAATAGTAGTATTTGTTTGTACTGCCAAAAAGCTAGGAAAAATGCCCATCAACAACAAAAAAGTAGACAAATTAATTACAGAATAATCATACAATGGAATACTATTAATGATGAATATTAATGAACACAACAACCACACACATCACCATTGATGCATCTCACAAATATAATATTAAATTACAGAAGACACAAACCACACAAAGGAATATATGTGTTTATATAAAGATCAAAAACAGTAAAAGCTAATCCATGATGTTAGACGAAAGGATAGGAATTACGTTTGGGTGACAGAGAGGGCAATGACTCGGGGGAAGCATGGCGGGGTTTATGTGTTGCTGATAATATTTGATTTTTTAATCTAGGTGGTGGTTACATGGATGTTTTCAATCTGTGAAAATTCTTCAAGCTGTACAGATATGATTTACACACTTTGCTATATGTATGCTATATTTTGATTAAACATAATGCTTATTATGTAAGATAATTCTTTTTTGTGTGTGTGAGGAAGATTAGCCCTGAGCTAACATCTGTTGCCAATCCTCTTCTTTTTGCTGAGGAAGATTGGCCTTGGGCTAATATCTGTGCCCATCTTCCTCTACTTTACATGTGGGTCGCCTGCCACAGCATGGCTTGAAGAGTGGGGCATAGGTCCAGGCCTGGGATCCGAACTCGTGAACCCCAGGCTACCGAAGTGGAGTGCGCGAACTTAACCACTACACCACCAGTCCAGCCCCAAGTAGTTCATTTTTTAAAAGCATATACTATGGAGCCCAACTGAATTGCCTGAGTTCAAATCCCAGTTCCACTGCCTGTATATTACATGAGCTTTTCTGTAGCTCTGTTCCTCCTTGTGGATAATGCAGATATAAGACTATGCCATATAAGAGAATGGTGAGAATTAAATGGCGTAATACATTGTAAAGCACTGAGTTTGGCATATGGTGAATTCTCTAGAAGCACTAGGTATTATGTTTGTTCTTATTGTAGCATATTGTTTTTCTCTGTCTCTTTTTAATTTTTTCTTTTGTTGAAAAGCTACATCCAATCTATGATGCCTCTTAAAATCAATGGTGTCTTAGTATTGAGAGCTCACGTTAATCCCTTTGTCACGGGGTTTGGAGAAGACTTAGATGAATTTGTAATCTCTAATGCAGTGTGGTAAGTCTGGTGGCTTTATGTACATGGAAATATTTTCAGAATGAATAAAGGGGCATATGTGCAGTACACATAGAGTGCACTGGGGTCGTGAAAAAGGAAGAAAAAAATTCCTGACCAAAGGAATTAGGAAAGTATCTGCAGGAGAGAGAAAATTAGCAATTAACCTTGGATTGTGGATAGAATTTGGCTGCGTGGAATCCAAGTCGGGAGGGAAAGCTTTCAAATCTGAGAGGTGAAGGGCCAAAGAGGAGAAGTCCCCCTGGACAGCTTCATTCTCCAGCCTATCCCAGCAGGAGGCTGCTGGAAATGAGATTTTTAGCATTCGAGACACTAATGATGTCAGCTACAAAGGTGGAGGAGGCAGCTCTAGTTACATTGCATACAGAGTCCTTTCAATTCTGAAAACCTTCGCTGGGCCCCTCCTATGTGCCAGGTTCTGTGCCAGGAACCATAGGAACACAGAGATGAATAAGGCTCACCTCTGCTTCCAGGAATCTCATGATGTAGCAAGGGGCATGGAATAAGAGACTGACTTGAGAGACGAAATAAAAGATACTCGTGGAGAGAGAAGCATGGCAAACAACACTTATTGCTACACCCTGGGCCTTTTTCACGATTTCACCTAGGGCTGGTTCTTCTTATAAGAGAGATCTGAGAAGAGCTATTATAGTTGGAATAATCATCATCCACAAAGCCCAGCTTTTGGAGCCCCTCAGTGATTTTTCTATGATCTCAAATCAATGAAAATGAAATGGTGGAATACTGTTAATTCCTGCACAATTTCGGAAGAATAATGGGATATCAGGGTGCAAGCTAGCATTGCTCACTTGGTGAGAGTTTTCACATTGGATTAGTTCTGCATAGAATTAAAAATGTTCCTTGTTCTTTTGGCCTTTCAATTCCAAGCGTTAAGAATTTATTGAACACCTACTATATGCCAGGTTAAGTAATGGAGGTATAAAAATGTTAAGACGAAAATCTCAGTGCATTAAAGGAGACAAAATTGCAAACAAAAAGATGTTGTACTATGTGACAGTTGAAGAGGACAGAGGGAAAGTTCAAAGCAGACAAAGGACACGAGGGAGGAGGTGATTAAACTTGCCTTGGGATTAAAGGGACGGCCTTACAGAAGAGATGACCTCTGAGCCAAATGGTGAAATATTAGCAGGAAGTCACTAGGTCACTGGTTCTCAAAGTGTGGTCCTTAGATGTAGCATTAGCACCTGGGAACTTGTTAGAAAGGCAGATTCTCAGACTCCATCAGTGGTAGACTGATAATGACCCCCAAAGGTATCAGTTTCTAGAACCTGTAAACATTACCTTACTTGGAAAAAGGGTCTTTGCAGATGTGATTAAGTTGAGAATCTTAAGATAGGTTGATTATCCTAGATTATCTGGATGGGCCCAAAGTACCATAATCCGTGCCCTTATAAGAGAGAAGTTTTCCAAGTGTTTTACTGAAATGAGCTCATTTATTCTTCATCCATTATTAGCCTCATTTAATGCATGAGGAAACTGAGGCACAAAGAGGTTATGTAACTTGCCCAAGGTCACACAGCCAGTAAGCAGCTGAACCAGGATTTGAATTCTGAGAATCTGACTCCTGACTCCATGCTCCTCATCTCTAGGCTATGATGCCTCTGATTGGCCTATCTGGGGACATTTGCCAATATCCCAAATCAGTGCCTTAAGGGGGCAAAGAGCTCTAATTAGCCAGACCTGGGTCACTGACCCAATGTTGAAACCAGCAAGCGTGGGGGGACCTTTACCATGTGGATTGAGATTACAGGCAGGATAGTTCCCCAGAGGGAAGTCAGGACAGGCAGCAAATGGATATTGGACAAAAAAACCATAGATGCTCTCTCCATGGACAAGGCGTGTGGTCTTGAAGTGGCATGCCTGATGAGAGAACTTCCAGTTCAGTGTGTCTGGTGTGTAGTGCCAAGGGGCGCGTGCCAGAGGATGCAGTGAGAAGAGGAGAGGAAATAGAACATGCTTGCTCTTTGCTCCCACTTCCCTCTCTTTCCTCAGCTGTGGACCACCTGCCCGCCACAGTCAGAAAAGACTCTGAGGGCACTTGAGGATAGTGTATAAACAGCTCCAAGGGACCCCAGAAGATGCGCCTGTGTGAATGCTCCAGAAACTAGCATCTGGCTTTTGCCCAGGCAGTACCTCTAGTCAGATATAGCATGTTCTGGAAATGTGGGCCATCCATCTTAAGGTGAGATCCTCAACAGAAGCTCTCTAGGTACTTCCCTGGGTGATGGAGACTGTGCTGATTTTAGACATATAAAGACCAGAGAGCAAAGAAGGGGTAGGACAGAGAATGTAGGCTTGGAATCGTGCAGACCTGGATATGAATCCTGGTGCCACAATTTGCAACCTGAACTCCTTTGGTCAAGTAACTTTGCTTCTCTGAGTCTCCATTTCCAAACCTGGAAGATAGACATTGTTGTGTTTCCCTCAGATGGTTGTTAGGATTGGATAATGTATATAGAGTGACTAGTACAGCACCTTCCATGCGATTGATGTTCAATGAGTGGATGGTTTAGAAGTTTTAGTAGGTATTATAGTACACATCAGGAAGTAACCATATGATGCAGTGGGATCAGCTGATAAAAGATGTGGTTCACGCTACAGAAGTGTACAGAGAAGGGATGGCACATCCTTCCTCTCCATCACTTTAGGCATCAAGAGCAGAGGCAAAGGAGGATAAGAGCAGCAGGACATCAGATTGTGTGGGGTAGGCAGGAGTGAGGCTAGGACAAGGCACAAGTCAGGGGATACATTACCCTGGGGCACTTGCATGGGAAGGCCACAGGCAGCAGAGTCTAGAGGGACATCCCTTGATGCAGGCTTTGTATTGTTTAAGATTCAAGATGCCACCCTCCTATTGGAGGTGAGTACAACTCGGACTTCTTGCCTTTGCCTTCCCTATGACCTCAGCAGATTTTATTAATGACTGTGTGTATGGATATGTGTGCGTACTCATGGTAGGCAACCTAGAAGCGCATCCCAGTGGGGATGTTGACACAGAGGTGGGCTTCTTCAGCCCTCATTACATAGAATCTCAACCCCATCCTGCTTCCCCCACATCCCCCTTCCTCACCAATTTCTCGCACAGACATGTCTTTCCCAAAGGGCAAGAGAACTTCAGTAGGCAAACTTCTTACCTGCTTGAAACATAGAAGAAAGGACTATTGGGCAAAGGAAATGGTGAGGGCTTTGGAGTCAAACCCTGAGTTCAAATCCCAGCTCCACCACCCACTAGCTGCCCTTGGACAAATGACTTAAACTTTCTGAGCCTCAATTTCCTATCTGTAAATGGGAATGATAATTGCTATTATGTCTTTGGATGTTTTTAAGAATTGAATGAGATGACACATTTAAACTCTTAGCCCTATAGTCATAAATAATAATGACTAACACTTGAGCACTTATGTCGTGCCAGGCCCTGTCTAAGCACTTTACACATATTAGTTCTGACTCCTCACAACTCAGTGATGGAGTTACTATTATTATCAGGAAACTGAGGCATAAAAAATTAATTTTCCCAGCATATTATGGGTAGTGAGTGGCAGAATCAAGATTTGAACTCAAGCAGTTCGGTGAGTGCTCAGTAAATGTTGGCTATTGTTGATGCAGAGGGATTCTCTGTAAGATTGGGGGTGGGCTCATCAGATTTTCTGTCTTTATCTTTGTTGACCATTTAGTCTACTGAGTGTGTATGGAAGTCCATTCCATGCTAGTGGGAGGTGAAATATTAAATGGGGAAAGGTAGACAATTTGGGGGCCATAGAGAGTCTGTCTGGCACTCACAGCTGGGTTTATGGAATTTGGGCATTGTAATTTGTCCTGTACCACCATGTCCCTCCCTTCTTTTAGGAGAATGTAACCCCTGTGAGAAACATTACTATAAAGACCTCCACACTCCCCACCCAGTAGATCTACTCTACATCCACATCTCTTCACAGCCTCACTGCCTGTCATTCAGCCAGTGAGCCTGGAGACATATATTTCCCCCCATTTTAGTTTAGCGATCGTAATAAAAGTAAAATCTATTAGGATGAGTTTCTGCCCAGGCTCGGTAAATCTCTTCAAACACCGTTCAGCACCAGGTTTTTGTTAGTCTTGGCCACTGGGGAGGCTGCAGCACGCACCAACTGTCAGCTCAGGCGGAGGGCCCACAACACAGCCTCTGCTAAATGAAACTCAAATGGAGACTTTGGAATATAAATATTGAAGTGACCCAGGTTGGATAAAGGGGAACCAGTTAGCTAAGCTTCTCTCTTACATGCAGGAGATGCTAAATTATTAAAACTTTAATAAATGTAATAATAAATATTTGATGTTGAATTATATAAGGCTTTGCAGATACAGTGAAACTGAGAAATGGCTTGTTATATACATTAGAAGTTAAACACTTTTCAAATGGGACTTATGTTGAAATGGGACTGCAGCTCTTCAGATGAAAAAAGGAGAGAGAGACATGAACGTATGATATTTTGGCAAGCATGCTGGGCTGGGGGTCAGGATACCTGGGTTTGAGACCTGACTCCCCACTGAAGACAGAGATAAATGGCATTTGAGGCACGCCTTACTGGGCAGAGGCCTTCCACGCGGCTTCTCTTATGTGATCCTTACAGCCATCTTCCGAAGTCGAGGCTATTTTTATCCTCCATCACACAGGTGAGGAAGCTGGCATTCTAAGACCTTAAGCAGCACAGCTGGTAAGAGAATGAGTTAGAATCTGAACACAAGGCTTCTGATCTCAAGACCCTTACTCCATCCATCATGTCACCTTGTCTCCCTCCTTGCTGCATGGAAATCCTTTCTGCTCATCATCAGGCAAGATATTTTTGGTTTCAGGAGACAGAAACCCAATTTAAGTTAGCTTAATGACAAGTGTATTGGAAGGGTGCCGTGGGGAAAGTAAGAGATCAGCTAAGCCACAGGGATGAGGGGAGTTGAGGGAATTACATGACATTAGGATTCTGTCTTTCCTCTCTTCATCATTCTGTGATGGCTTCATTCTCTCCTAGTGCACAACTACTTCCTCCCCACTCCCACCCCCATGGTAGGGGTTGTGATAATCATGAGTCCCAAGACATTCGTGCTCTTAGCACCAAAGAGTGAATGCTTCTCTTTCTTGAGTTGCAATTTGAAAAATCCTAGAGAAGGAATCTTACCAGCCTGGCACGGGTTAGGAGCTAACTTCTTGATTTATCACCTGAGATTAGGGGGCAGGATCATAAAGTACAGACACAGCCATGGAAGGAAGTGGGGGACCATGAGATGAACATCTGCTCCAACCCAAGTCTTCAAAATCCTCCCTGGGCTTCTGTTTATCCAGCTACCTTAGAGTCTGGACTAAATCAGACATGGCAGATATCAGATATCTCATGTGCTAACTCAGATAAATGGGCTGAGGCTGCTTAGGATATTATGTTGGGAAGATTTCTGAGGCTACAGACAGACTCAGCTGGGAAAAGTGTCACGATAAATTCATGATACGTGCCTTAAGTATGAGACGGGAGTTGTGACAGAAGGGTCAGGTATTTGCCATCCCTGAACTTGGTGGTATTTATAGGTCCTTCCGGTTTGCATCTGATGACTTGATGATTGTGTTCTCCTGTAAAATGAAGAGAGATTTTTGGTTGCTGAGATGCAGGAGAAAGATAGTCCTGTGGATGGGGAGATTGAGGATGAATTAGAAATGGAGCTGTCTTACTCCATCTATCTGTTTTTATCCATCTATCTGTTATCTCAGAGGGTATATTTGGATAATCTCATCCTGGTACCAACAAGTTTCCTGAAATAGATTTCTGGCTTGAGGCAGAGTTGAGGCCTCCATAGAGGTGCTTCCTAGATACTGTCTGGCACTATCAGTGTCACTTGTAATGTATTAAAAATGGAACACTCTAATTTAAGCTGTAAACAAACTACTCACATTACAGAGGCCTTGAACTGCATCTTAGAGCTCTAAAGACATGTTTAAATAATTATAAGCTCGCAAACTGGAAGTGACCTTCTGCATCATTTTTTCCATCCCCCTCCTGCCCCCCACCATCACATGGATGGTTCTAAGTGGATAGAATCCACCCTCTACCTACAGGTATCTCAGAGCCTCCTGCTGTGTTGCCTGCCAAGGTCTCACAGTATTCCCTTAGAAATCCTCGCTGTGGTATTTCCACCTAACCAGGCCAGGCCTTAGATTATGCAAGCAGGACTTCAGGGATAGTGTTCACCAAGATAAGCCAAGATGAGCAATCATTTTGCCTTCTAAGACGCACTCGTTGGGGCTAGGAAGGACCACACGTTTCCCTTAGTGTGTCTTACTCTGTCAAATAAGTACTAATCCTCCTTGCACCCAACACAGACACACATACACACACACACACACTCACACTCACATACTCACTAGAGCAGTCTGGTCAGAAAGAAGATTTGGACATTTCAATGATTAATGAATGGATATTGATATTAGGCTTAACTCCTTTTCCTCTCACTAACCAAGGAAACCAGTATCAAAGAGGGTCCCAGCAGGATGGCATGCTCAAGCTGGGAGAGGCTTAAAAGGGGACTATGCACAAAGATGGGGAGTAGTTCTAGAAAAGGGAGATGCAGTACACTGTGGCTAGTGTCAGTGGGTCATGGTGAGGGTGAGGTTATCAGAACATGGAGAGAGAATTCCATGGAGCGTGATGCTTGACAGGAGCTATGTCCTTTAGTCAAGGGGCATCGACAGGAAAGAAGTCAGGGAAATAAATGTCCCAACCTCATTCAGGCACCTCCCCCCTGAGCTTCTGCTGGTGCCCCCCGTTGGCTGACCCAATGGGAACCCAGGCAAGAGAGCACATTGGAGCAGTCCATCAAAGTAGCCTCCGAAGGCACAAAACGGGGTAAGGATGAGCCAAGTGTGGATGTTGAGGAGCAAATGGAAGAGATCCAGGGTAAATTCCATGCCTTTCCATCCTACCTTAAAGATATCCTCCAAGTGCCCCACCTTTCCATCTTGTCTGACACTCCCAGGCTCAGACCCTCCTCAAGAGTCTCACTGCTTTCGTCTCCAGCCCATCCCCATGCATATGCCCAATCCAACCTCTGTACAGATTGGGCCATGCTTCTCTCCTGCTGAAACAATTTAGAACCCCCTCCCCGCCAGACCCCACTGCCTCAGAATAAAAATCCAAACCACTTCACCTGACACACTTGAGCACTTCTGGCTCCACCCTCTCTGTGATCTTGTTTTCCACCATGCCCTCATTTGCCATCTCCTCAAAACGTCATACACTTTCCTATCTCTTTGCCTTTGCCAGTGCTGTCCCTCTGCTTGAAACGTCCTAATACTCACCCAGTCCCCTGTGTACCTGGCACAGTATCCCTCATCCATCATAGTCTTGCAGAAGTGTCATATCCTGTAAGCAACCTTTCCTGAACTTACCCTCCTTCCATCCACCAGAATCATAGCCCCCTTGTTGCTTTGTTCATGCTGCTAAAATCTCTCTTCCTCGATTATAGGATAGCACATTGCCTTGCATCATAGTTAACTGTAGATGAGTACCCTCACCCTGCCCCCGCCCCGGAATCGATGTGTTCCTGGAGGTCAAGGATCAAATCTTAAGCATCTCTGCATTCCCAGTTCTAGGCACAGTAACCAGCTCAGAGAAAGGATACAGAGCATTTCGATGATGCCAGTTTGATGTGGCTATGTTGGCATAGTCATGAAGATAGTTTGATATTACCAATAAATTGCTCAACAAATACCTTTACGCTATCTCTCAACATCACTCAGTCCCCTTGCATGTAAATATCCTTAGCATCAAAAAGCCCCATCAAAACGTCCTGCCTCGCAGCTTTCGTTGTATTGTATTATAAAAATCCGTATTGTCTCAGAATGGTTCCATATAACACCAGTACTTTGGGGTTAGTAAACGTAATAAAATAAAATAAGAGGGTTCCTTAATTTGAAAGGTTTGAGAAATCCTATTATAAATGAAGTTACTACATTGATTTCCTTGGTGGCAGCTTTCCCAAGGACGTTAATATGTTAATGAAGTCATGAATCTTTAGGAATTGAAGTCTGCACACTACAGTCTCCAGGACACTATTTAACTAGGTGCAGGCTCAGGACCAACAGTCCTTGAGACACAATTCAGGTAGTACCATGTTAGTCCACTGAGGTGCAGAGGCTACGCAAGTGAAACCAGACATCAGGGAAAGAGGGATTCTGGTCCCAAGGGGCCTCCTTCAAAGTACATGCACATTCTTTGGGAAGGAGAGGGTGGGGAGCTGGCTTCTCTCCTGTTGGTTTATTTCAGGCCAGTGGACCACTGAGCTCCATCTTCTGTCTCCTTGAACCTGTAGAAGGCAGAGGGCCCTCATGGAGGGTGCAAGGTTTGGATAGAATGGGCATCCTTGGATATTTCAGAGAGGGAACAAATCCTGGGTCAGTAGAACTATGAGATCACCTAGAATTGGCAGAGGAGGAAAAGGAATAGCGAAAGGAAAAAGGACGGAGAGAGAAGAAAAACTCCAAAGCAAGCCAGCCTTTTGAAACTCCTAGCTCAGCATTGCCCAGTTGTTAGCAGCACAGGTTATAGTTCTGGATGCCGTGACTCAAATCCCAGCCATGCCACTCACTATCTGGGTGAGGGTGGGCAAGTTACTCTGCCTCAGTTTCCACATTTGCAAAATAGAGATAACTTCACCTACCGCATAGGATTGCTGTCAAGAATCAAGTAAGTGGATGCATGATGTGTTTAGCACAAAAATATTAGCTATTAATGTTATTACAATATTATAATGATTTAGCCCAGACTTAGGGCTGTGTAGGAATCCTCATTAGGCTCTTTTTAAATCTTGCCTTTTCAGAAGGGATCCTGAATCATGGTCTTTGGAGAGTCCACTTTCCCTTCTTAGGGCTTTGCATTCAGTAAGCACTCAGTAATTGCATGATGATGGAGTCATGGAGTGTGACTCAAAGACGGTTCAAAAAGAAATAAGAGATTTATAGCAGCACTACTCACAATAGCTAAAATGTGAAAGCAACTCCAGTACCGACGGCTGTATGGATAAACAAAATGTGGGATATACATACACTGAAATATTATTCAGCCTTAAAAAGGAAGGGAATTCTGAGATATGCTACAACATGGATGACCCTTGAGGCCATTATACTAAATGAAATAAGCCACTCACAAACATATAAATACTGTGTAATTCCACTTATATGGGGTGCTTAGAGTAGTCAAAAATCATAGAGACACAAAATGGAATGGTGGTTTCTGGGGCCTTGGGGGAGACGGGAATGGAGTTATTGTTTAATGGGTTCAGAGTTTCAGTTTTACAAGATGAAAAAGTTCTGGAAATAGATGCTGGTGATGGTTGCACAACAATATGACTGTACTTAATGTCTCTGAACTATACACTTAAAAATGGTTAAGATAGTATATTTTATGTTATGTATATGTTACCACAATAAAAAAGGGGAAAATAATAAGAAAATAGGAGAGAATGGTTTGGGGGGAAGCGTGCATGGCCGTCTAGCCTGTCCCAGCAAGCCATGCCAGACTCCTCGAAGGCATCCTAGGTACCGAGTTCCTGGAGCAGAGATCATGGCTCCATAGCACGTCTGTCCCTCCTTCCTCCCTTCTGGAGCACCTTTCAGCCCAGCCACCATCCTCCTAGGTACAACAAGACTGGGTTAACCACATTGAAATGGAACAGCCTGAGAGGGTACATGATGTGGATCTTGATTCCCACACTGGGGTTGCTCAGGTGCTGAGGGATGGATGAGTCAGCTGTGAGGGTGTCCAGTCCAGTGGCGTGAACACAGAATCTGGAAGGCATGACAGGACATGGGGAAGTCCATGGTTCCATGGGGAAAAGCTTTTGATTGCCCATGAAAGCTGAGGTACTATCAGTCAAAAGGAAAAGCCTCACTTCCCTCATCTGTAAAATGGGCTTTAAGGGGGATGGTTTTGCCCCTAGGGGACATTTGGCAAGCTCTGGGAACATTTTTGGTGGCCACAACTGGGAAGTGTTACTGACATGTGGTGCATAGAGACTAGGGATGTTCCTAAATATCCTCCAATGCACAGTATACCCCCTCCAATAAAGAATTGTCCAAACACCAATTTCAATAGTGCCAAGGTTGAGAAGCCCTACCTGAGATGAAGTTATATTAGCCCCATTGAACAGATGAGAAAATTGAGGCTCAGGAGGTCTGATGTCAGACACACGTTCATTCCATTGCACCATCCTAGAGACCCAGTTCTGAAGATGCCTGGGATAGAGTGCCAGTTATTAAGCCAGAAATTGAAGCATGAAGAGAAAAGCTGGCATGCATAGAGTTAGCCTCAGGGAGACAGGATGAAGAATTGGTCTCGAGAATAAGGCAGTGCCCTGGCCCCAGGAATGAACATCAGCCTCAGGCTTTGAGGACCCTGCTCACTGGGGTCCAATGGGAGCTCTGCAGAGCCGGGCTGGGCCAGCGCCCGGGCTGTGGGGCCAGGAGGAGCATCGCCATCGTGGCAGGTCTGACAGCAACTCGCTCCTCCAAAGTGAGCCAGAGACACCCCGCCCTCCCTTCCTGTGACGGATTTTCAACATTAAAAAAAAGTTTACAATCCCAGGCGGGCAGGCATAAATCACCGCGCCTCTGTGCAGCAGCCGCAGACGTGACTTATGGCCCCATCGCCATGGCAACGGGGAGCGCAGCCAGCGCGCGCACAAAAGCGCTGCTCCCGCCTGACAGGCCTGCTCGGGGCCCTGATGGAGAGGCACGTGTTCCGGTGAAAGGATGTATTCTCCGGAACTCGGTGCCCATTTGTCTTCATCCTGCACCAGAGCGAGCCCCTTGCTCTTTGTCGCCTCTCCCCACGCCCAGCCAACAGGTTATTTTCCTCTCTCTCGTCTGCGTAGGAAGGTGTTTTCTTCTTTTAACCTGTCCTCCTGAAAGTTGGCAGAAACGACCCCAATTAGAGACTGCAAAGCCCCCGATGGGTCTGCCTGGCCGTCCTCCCTCAGCTGTGAGTTATGGTGATAGCTCCCACGTGCGGAGCGCCAATCCATGCGCACATTTCCTCCACGACGTTGGCAGATCGGCCGTAGATTTTCTTCCTGCGCCGTGCCTTCCAAGACGGCCTCTGCCTGCAGCGAGAGTGGGTTCCTCAACATGGCAAACCTGCTTTAGACCCTTCCATCGCTCCCTTTGCCTGTAGCCAGGAAGATAAATCTCAAACTTCTCAGGGTGACACACCGCCTTTGGGTATCCAGCCCTGCTTCTCTCTCCAGCCACACCTCACGCTCCCTCTTGGGGGCTCCAGCCTTCTTGAGTGCTTTGAGTTCCCTGTGTCTCCTGTTCCTCCTGCCTAGAACGCAGGCATTGCCTGCCTCTTCATCTGGCTCAGCATATGCCTCTTCCTCCAGGAAGCCATCCTATTTAGAAAGTCCAGTGTAGAAGCCCTTTCTCTGTGCATATTCACAGTGTCTACATCTCCCCACTGTGGCTCTCACCCTCACACACGGTGTTACTGCGTCTCAGGGCTGCTAAGTTCCATGATCCCTACTCCACTGCCTGGTCGCTATTTCCTCTCTGTAGACACTGCTGTCACCTCCTCACCACACTTCCTGCCTTTACTCTTGACACCCTCAAATCGATGCCCCACAGAGTAGTCCAAGGGATATTTTTTCCAACCCCAATTCAGTGATGTCATTCCCAGTTGAAGCCATCCCATGGTCTCTCCTTGCCCTTATAAGAAGTCCAAACTCCTTGCCTGCCCCCTGCCTGCACCTCCAGCCTACATCCTACCTTGCACTCTGTGCCGGGCCAGCTGGCCTTGGTGCATTTCTAGGTATCTTGTATGCTTGCTTATCTCCAGGCCTAATCTGAATGCACAGCGTCTGCCCCGTGCCCACCACCAGTTTCCAATAAGTAGGGCTATTTCTACTCATCCTTTAGGCCACAATTTAAATATTTCTTCTTCCAGGAGGCCAGGTCTTACCTCCTTACATTAGATTAGGTGAGTGGCTCTCAAACCTGGCCTCATGCCTCTAACCTGGTGAACTTTTAAAAAATCACGGATCCGTGCTAGTGGGTGAAAGTTTGAAGAGGAACAGAATATTCACATGGTCTCAAAGTATTAATTACAAAGGGAAAAATAACCTTGCAGTGGAGAAACCTGGCCCATGCTACCTTACCCAAGTGACAAAAGTTAACCTCACAAATCGACATCATGTGCCTTCTGATATAATGCGCTGAGAAGGCTACAGCATGACTTCTGGGATATTCCTGCCAAAACACATAACCCCAATCTAATCATGAGGAAACATGAGACAGATCCAGATTGAGCGTCATTCTACAAAATAGCTGACCTGTATCTTTAAGAATCTCAAGGTCACGAAAGACAAAGCAGACTGAGGAGCTGTCCAGATTAAAGGAGCCCAGAGGCTTGACAACTGAGCACAGCACATGAGCTGAGTTATTTTTTCAGCTTTATTGAGGTATAATTGATAAATAAAATGGTAATATATTTCAAGTGTACAATGTGATTTGATGTATGTATACATTGTGAAAGGATTCCTACCAAGTAGGGATTTCCTTTTGCTGTGAAGAACATTAGCAGGACACTTGAAGAAATTTATATAGATTAGATGATAGTACTGTTATCAGTGATACTCTCCTGATGTCAAGAACTGTATTATAATAGTTATAAGAGACACCATCTTTGTTTTTTTTTTTTAAAGATTTTATTTTTATTTATTTTTTCCCCCCAAAGCCCCAGTAGATAGTTGTGTGTCATAGCTGCACATCCTTCTAGTTGCTGTACGTGGGACTCGGCCTCGCGCTGGACGGAGAAGTGGTGCCTTGGGGCGCGCCCGGGATCCGAACCCAGGCCGCCAGTATCAGAGCGCGCGCACTTAACCGCTAAGCCACAGAGCCGGCCCTGTTTTTTTTTTTTTTTAAAGATTTTATTTTTATTTATTTTTTCCCCCCAAAGCCCCAGTAGATAGTTGTGTGTCATAGCTGCACATCCTTCTAGTTGCTGTATGTGGGACGCGGCCTCAGCATGGCCGGAGAAGCAGCGTGTCGGTGCGCGCCCGGGATCCGAACCCGGGTCGCCAGCAGTGGAGCGCGCTCACTTAACCACCAAGCCACGGGGCCGGCCCACCACCTTTGTTTTTTGAAAATGTACACTGAAGTATTTAAGGGTAAAGGGGCTTCACATCTTTAATGTACTCTCAGACAGTTCAGAAAAAAATGTGTGTGTGTACCATGCAAAGACATACACCATACACATTCACAACTACACAAACACCTTGTGTGTGTGTGTGTGTGTACAAAGAAAATGAGATAAAGAAGGAGAAAGCAGAGAAAAAATTGGGACATGAGTCCTCCAACTTTGTTCTTTTTTTTTTTTTTTCAGTGAGGAAGATTGGCCCTGAACTAACATCTGTGGTCAATCTTTGTCTTTTTACTTGAGGAAGATTGTTGCTAAGCTAACATCTGTGCCAGTCTTCCTATTTTGTATGTGGAATGCTGCCACAGCATGGGTTGATGAGCAGTGTGTAGGTCTGCGCCTGGGGTCCGAACCCATGAACCCCAGGCAGACAAAGCAGAGCACACAAACTGAACCACTATGCCACCGGGCCGGCCCCTGTTCTTCTTTCTTAAGGTTGTTTTGACTATTCTGGGTTCCTTATATTTCCATATGAGTTCTAGGATGAGCTTGTCAATTTCTGCCAAAAAAAAGGCAGCTAGGATTTTGATAGGGACTGCATTGAATCTGTAGATCAATTTGGAGAGTGTTACTGTCTTCACAATATTAAATCTGTTAATCCATGAACATAGGCTGTCTTTCCATTTATTTAGATATTCTTTCATTTCTTTCAGTGTATCAGTCTTGCACTTCTTTTGTGTTTCTACGTATTTTATTCTTTCTGATGCTGTCGTAAGTGGAATCACTTTCTTAATTTCATTTTCTAATTGTTCATTGCTAGTATAAAGAAATGCAATTGATTTTTGGACATTGACCTTGTATGCTGAAGCCTGGCTGAACTCATTAGTTCTGTTTGTGTATCTATGTGTGTGTGTGTATTCCTTAGGATTTTCTTTATGCAAAATCATGTCACCTGCAAATAGTGATAGTTTTATTTCTTTTCCAGTCTGGCTGCCTTTTATTTCTTCTTTTTGCCTAAGTTCTCTGACTAGAACCTCCAGTGCAATGCTAAATAGAAATAGCAAGATTTATACTTATTCCTACAACTGTTCTGTAAGTCTGATAGTGTGTTAAAATAGAAAGTTGAAAAATAAATACTGAAGGCCCTACCTTCAGGAATTCTGATTCGGTTGGTCTGGGGTGGCACTCAGGCAGCAGCATTTTTTAAAAGCTCCCAGTTGGTTCTGAAGTACAGCCGGGGTTGGGAAGTTCTGGACCAAGCTCTCTGGAAAGAGGCCTTCGTCTTTCCCCATCATAGCAGCCGCCCAGTGCTGACAGCTCAGTGCAGGGCCTGGCCCTCAGGATGTGATCAATACAGGGCCCCAAACATTTTTGTTAAGAAATAAAAGAAATATCCTGTATGCAGCAGCTATCCTGGAGGACACTGAAAAGCTTCTCAACATTCTTGTTGGCCAGACCCCTAGACTCCATAACTCGAGTCCCAACCAGGGGCTTGAAAATTCAAACTGGAAACTGAGGAGGCAGAAATTACTGTCTCATCCTGGGCTCCTCTGGGCTCCCTGCCTTTGTCCAAGCAGGCATCGGGCCCTGGCACCACCTGGTACCTGCAGGACTATCGGGAAACTGGTTTGGTTCGAGTGTCTTAGCCAAAACTATTCCTAATAGAAAGGGCAAGGGTTTGGGAGTCAAGCAGATTCGTATTCAATTCAGACTCTAACGCAACCTCCCTGTGTGGCTTTGGGCACCTCACTTAACCTTGCAAGGCATCAGTTTCCTCGTCAGTTAAGCGTGATAATTATTCCTACTTTTCAGCTATGAAAAGTCAGTGAACCGATTCATGAATGCCAAACAATTAAAAGTTAGATGCTGTCATGTGCCTCAGTGAATGGGGGAGTTAAAAGCACAAACTGTCCTTCCAGTAACAGATATTTGTGGAGGACCTATGGGATCAGAGACGGAGAAGATCTGAGAGATCGTCTCCTCCATCCCTTCCTTTTCAAGTAGAGAAGCTGAGACATAGAGATGACCTGGGGCTGGCCCACTGTCACACTGTGGGACAGTGGAACAGGCCACCTGGGTCCCTGTCGAAGGGCTCTTTACATTTTATTAGGCTGCATCTCCATGGCCTAAGTCAGCATAGATGCCGTTTTTTCCAGAGTCACCGATGGCTGAGCAGGAACTGGGCTCCTCACTGGAGGTGGTGATCAAAAGCAGCCTTGAGGCTTGGAGAGGCAGCTCCAAGGGCTGTTGCTCAGCCAGCTGAGGCAGAGGCTTCAGGCCAATATCAGCGGCCCTGGGCTCCTGACAGCAGGTGTGGATGATGAATGGGCAGCTTAACATGTTGGAGCAAATTGATCATTGCATCACCGACCACAACTTACTCATTTCTGCAAAGAGGGCAATTCATTACCTGGCATGTCACACTGCCCATGTCATCACCAGAGATAAAAGCCTGAGGCCTCGCAGTCTGTGCCTCTCGCCACATCTCACCTTTCCTTAATGGGAGAGCAAGGATGCTGAAATAGAGTGTTGGAGGCTCAAGTGTCCTTCTTAGCCTGGTCAGACCCTGAGGGCCTTTTCTTCTTTACCAGGAAATATGAATAGGAACAAAACTCAAGGATTTTAAGCAGATCAACAATAGCAAGTAAGTTGCATCTTTCAGGCCAGGCTTATACTCTCTGGAGCACGATGCTGAGAAGGATTCTGAGGCTGCCTGTGAGCCCAATAAGAATGAAAGCCAGAATCGATTAGTGATGTCTGCAGCAGGTCTAGAATAAGTAGTCAGACATACATCATGTATAATCCTCCATTCGGTGATGGTGATGGTTGGACTATTTCATTATAACCCTCAAGTTCTGTCAAATGCTAAACAGCATTAAGAAGAAACTAAGAGGCAATTAAAAATAGAGCGTGCAGTTATAGACAGTTAATGAATGCTTACATCTTGTTATTTTAGTCAATGTCGTAGTCTCAACCACAGTCATGCATTGCTTAACAACAGGAATACATTCTGAGAAATGCGTCGTTAGGCGATTTCATTGTTGTACGAACATCATAGTGTACTTACACACATCTAGATGGTATAGCCTACTACACACGTAGGCTCTATGGTACAGATCTTACAGGACCACCGTCTGTGGTCTGTTGTTGACTGAAGTGTCATTATGTGACACATGACTATACAGTAGCACAACCCACAGGTTTGTCCTAATAAGTTTTTGGGTAAGTTGCAAGAAATGTAACACTGAAAATAGATTACTCAAGTTATTCTGGTTTGTAACATTTGAAACTGCAGGATCTCAACCCAGAGTTTAGACAAATTGCAAGAAATATAATATTAATAATAGTCAAATTATCCAAGTTTGAAAATATTTTCTCTCTTGGAGGGATTTTTTTTTTAATATAGTGGATTAAAAGTTGTAAGTAAAATAATAGTAGCCATGTTTGAATTCTGTCTTTCCTGAGTGGAAGAGAGAAAAGTAGGATCATCAATAACTTGCTGGTGATACTTTGCATTCCCCACATCCCCACTGACTGAATCTGAGGTGTCTCCCTGAACTTCTGCCACCAAATAAACAACTGGGCTGCATTTACATCTACTGCTCTCCCACTGATCTTCAGGATCTGGCTCTCTCCTGTCCAAGGCAAATTCTTCTGCCTGCGTTCTGGATCCCGAACACTCCAGTTTATTGAAGGACCTCACTCTGTTGATTATACCCTCCCTCTCCTTTGTCTTTGCAAGAGAAACCAGCCTGTCTTCATGGTCAGTGACAAAAACCAACCCTAACCAGCTTACCTATAAATGGGAACCCAGTGGTTCTCATGACTGGAGATGACTATGATACAGACGGGCTCTCACACACAAGTTTCTGGAGAAACAGAGCTCCCTCTCTCTCTCACTCTCTCTCTCTATCCCTCCCTCTCTTACCTCAGCTCCTGTCTCTATGTTGACCACATTATCTCCACATCCTCCATAAGGTATGGGCATGGGCACCAGGAGCTCTGGAGGCATATTCTTACATCTTGAACTTTAGAGAGAGCATCTCCCTTCCTCTGCATGTTGTATAAAATCCCAGGGAAGGATATATATTGGCCCAGCCAGATGCATATGCCCTTCACTGGGACAAATATTGAGAAAGGGGATCAGGTCCTATGAATGGTCAAGTCTGGCATATGCTGTATCCAGGATGGCAGGGTGCTTACATATTTGTCTCCTTTCCCTGATAGCCATGTGAAGTTGGAAAGAGGTAATTCTGGAAAACAAAGGTAAAAAAAATTGAGTAGGGGCCGGCCCGGTGGCATAGTGGTTAAGTTCACACATCCCACTTTGGTGGCCCAGGGTCTGCCGGTTTGCATCTTGGGTGCGGACCTACTCACCGCTCACCGAGCCATGCTGAGGTGGCGTCCCACATAGAAGAGCTACAACTCTACAGCTGTGATATACAACTGTGTACTGGGGCTTTGGGGAGAAAAAAGAAAAAATAAAAGAGAGGAAGATTGGCAACAGATGTTAGCGCAGGGCCACTCTTCCTCAAAAAAAAAAAAAGATAATTAGGTGATGGTATCAGAATAAGGTGGGAAGGGATGCTTACCAAATGAAAACAACAACTACCCATGATAATCTTTAACATTTCCTTCAGTATTCGCCTCTTTTTCAGTATTTAAACATGTTCAACAATATCTCTTATTAAAAATAAATAATGATAGTTTAAAATAACAATAAGAATCCTCTCTTACTCATGCTCCCTCTTCTGCTGTCCGTTTATCTCTCTCCCTCTCTTAAAGCCAAATTTATGGTTTATTTTTGTCAATTCCTAGCCAATTCTCAGCTCACTGGAAAATAGTTTCCTAGAGCCCAATGGTTCTTAACCAAGGACAATTTTGCCCCCTTCCCGTGTCCCCTGGGAGGTCTGGCAACGTCTGGAAACAATTTTGATGCCACAGTTGGGAGGGTGCTACTGGCATCTAGTGGGTAGAAGCCATGAATACTGCTAAGCATCCTACAATACACAGGACAGCCCCCCACAACAAAGAATTGAATAGCCTGAAATACCATTAGTGCTGAGATTGAGCAATCTTGGACCATTTTCCTAGAGCTATCTCCTTCATTCCTGATTGCCTTCCATATTCTTTTATAGACCTCCCTGGGAGACCATCCAAACTCGCAACTGATGCCGAAATAACAACCACCACCAAACAAGGAAAAAACCTGTCATTTATTGAGCATTTACCATATGCCAGGCAGTGGGGCTGTGTTTCATGATAACTGCCATAGCTAATCCTCACAAAGGCTTTGTAGGATAGGTACTATTATTGTTCCTGAAGTCACTCATCCTTCTCTCAGGGCAAACCAAAATTCACACTCAAATCTATCTGATTCCAAACTCTGCGCCTTTAACCATTAAGCAGTGAAGGCTCTGTAACTCCTGGAACCCTCACTGCATCCACCCAGAAACTATGAGGGTAGGCGTCATCCTTCCTCCTCCTAGACTGGCCCACTGGGACAGTGATACATTCTGGAATTGGACATGACTTGACCCTGCACCCAGTTCCCCCCAGGCTCTAGCACCTGCAGTGGTTCTGGCACAGTGTCAGCTCATCATCTTTTCTTCCTCCTCCAGAGGAGGAGGAGATCTCAGCATTGTATGGAGCAGGGATCTGTGAGAAAGAAAGAGAGAGAAAAAGAGTGAGAGAGAAAGAGACAGAGAGGGAAAGGGAATCAGGATCTCTCTAGTATATTTTCAAACAGCAATGATAAATATGTTGTAGAGAGCTTAAGTAAAACCTTAAAATATATATCAGTTTATATCACTTGGAGCAACAAATAATTCTAGCACTGAGGCTGCCATATTATACATTGATACTACATACTATGTAGCCTTTTTGGATGGCCATCAAGCTTAGGAGCATATTCAAGTCTCAGAGGAGTCCAGGGTTTGCTAGACTCAGTTGACTTTAGATGTCTTTTTTCACAGAGTATTTATTAACAGTTTACTAGAATATGTTTTGAGAAGTGCTAATCTAATTGTGGTTTTTATACTACAAAAATAAACCAAAATACCTCTTTCTCTCTCTCTTTCTCACACACACACACAAACGCACATGTAAATAAAATTCTATCTACTGAAGGTGAAGGACCTAGGAGCAGCAACCCCCCTGCCAGCCCCCCCACGACAGCAGTGAGCATACTTAGTGTCCAGATCTTGGCTTATAAATACCACTTCCACTAAAAGGAATGTGGGCTCTTTGAAGAAATGGCTGATCCCAGGGCTAGAACAAGGAAAATAAAATATTTGTGTCAAAAAGATGAGAACATGTCAAAGGACACAGGAGCCAGCTTGAAGAAGCTTCCACTGGATAAATTTGGTGCAATCTGATCATCCAAATAAATATAGTAACATATAACCCAGTCAATAAAATAGGAAACCACCATTCAATACAAATATATATTAACAAATGAATACATTGAATGTTTGATGAGGAGTGAGATGTTTACGAAGTTTCAAAGTACCTCCCCACACTAGATTTAGTAATTACAGAGGGGGAAAGAGTTACTTTACAGTAGAGAAGACTGTCAGACCATACGTCAATCAAATGAAAAAAGTGAACTTCATCCTAAGTGGGACAAATCAAAATCATGCGCCACCTGATAGGATGCCCTGACAAGGAAACATGAATTCTGTGATATTCTTTTCCAAAGATGCATTACCTGAATCTGATCATGAAGAAACATCAGACAAACTCAGTTGAAAGGGATGGTTTTCGGAAGCTTCAAGATTATGAAAGACAAGAAAAAACTGAGGACACATTCTAGATTCAAGAAGACTAAAAGACATGACAAATAAAGGGAACACATGATTATGACCTGGATCCTTCTCTTTAAAGGATATTGTTGGACACTGGCAAAACTTGAATGGGACTTGAGGATTTTACAGTAGTAATGTATCAGTGTTAATTTCCTGCTTTTGATCATTATATTGTTGCTATGTATGAGACTGTTTTTGTTTGTCGAAAATACCTATAAAGTGTTTGGAATAATGGAAAATCTGATCGCCCACTTACTCTCCAATGGTGCATAGGAAAAGATTCTTTGATCTCCAGGAATATAAAAATATTGCCTGAATCAAAATTTTATTCTTTGAGAATGAGTCCGTTTCTCTGCTGGCCAAATTTGGACCAAAGTAATCTCTTGCTGGGTATCTAGAAGAGGAACAAAAAGATACAGCCTATCTCCCTCTCCTCCCTTCTTTTAGAAGAGAGTATAGAGATCCAGGATACACAGAGTCAGAGAAGAGAGAGAGAAAGTCATTGAGATGGAAAATCAAAGTTGTTTACACATTAATTACTCGGTGAGATCTGCTATGTGCTCCCTTTGGGAATTGTGAAGTATCTTCCCAGAAGAAATAACCTCATCAACTTAACTCAGATGTCTCTATGAGACTTCCACTTTCATTATCCCATTTGTTCCTCAAACAGCCCATAGAGGCAGAATGAACAGAGAATATGAATCCCATTTCACACATTAAGAAACTAAGTCCCCCAGAAGTTAAATGACTTCCCAACACCGCACAGCTGGCAGATAATGGTTCAGTGAATCAAACCCAGAACTGTCTGATTCCAGAGTCCCCTTAGAGTTCACCCACTGCCTTCCAACATCCCATCGGATAGAGTCTCCCTCAAAGAAACAGCAATGGTTAGTCTATACCTACCTAGAGACATCATTCTGCTCCTTTCCTCATATTCTGCATTGGCTTAATACCTGTTGGAGAACTTTGCCCTGCTTTTTCCCATCTTGAAATTTAAAAGCAATCAGTTATAAAATAAATAAGTTATGGGGTTGCAATATACAACATAGGGACTATAGTCGATAATACTGTAATAACTTTTTATGGTGACAGATGATTATTAGACTGATTGTGGTGATCAGTTTGTAGTGTATATAAATGTCAAATCACTAAGTTGTACACCTGAAACTAACATAATATTGCATGTCAGTTGTACTTCGATTTAAATAAATAAATAAATAAAAACTAAAGGCAATCTCATTTTTGGCAAAATGCATACTGGTGGCCAATCACGCAGGCTAGTTGAAGCCTGTGGTCTCAATTTCAGGTACGGAGGTGGGGAGGTGGGGGGAGAAGAGCCTTTGCTGATCAAGGTGGCATGTTCATCTGCTCAGCACTTGCCACTCTCATGTACCCTGCCCTCTTCCTGCCCGCAAACCTTCCACTTTAAGACCTTGAGATGAGACAGTCTCCCTTTCTCAAAGGCTCAAGTCCCTGGTCTTACTGAGCAACGCTCAGGTTGACAGATTTGCTCCTCACACACACACATGGCCTTCCTTTCCTTCCCTGCTTCTGTTTTATTGTCTTCATCCTTCGTCCCAGTGCTAACAGTTGAAGATCATTATTAGATTTCAAGAAAGATGTACAGCTGAGGAATTTATTAATTTTGCCCTTTGGCTACAGAAAGCCAATAATCATTATCACAGAATTTTAAAAGACAATGAAGGAAAGAGAGAGGGGTTTAAGTTGGGGGTGGGGGAAATAAACAGATGCTGTCTAGTTCTGAGATGCTTTTAATGTCCACAGAATCTCCCAGAGGATACTTTCCCGTTTTCTCACACTAGGGGCCACATGAATTGGCAAGCAGCCTCAGAGATGATAAAAACTCGATAGAAAAGAGAGATCATTGCGGGGTTGGGTGCTCATAAAAGGCTTCCTGCGGGAAGAGGTAGGATGGGGTAAGTTGAAGGGAAACAGGGACTCATGGTCATATAAAATGCAGGAAGGAACTGTGTGTACGTTGCTCAGGACTGTGATCCAGCACTAAGAATAATATTGAACAAATTATAAATTTCAGTACATTTGTGTTCCGTAGAAGGAAAGTGGAAGGAAGGAAGGAAAGTGGGAGAGAAGGAGGGAAGGAGGAGAAGAGAGGAGACATGAATGCAGGTTAGAGTGGTAAAAGGAAATGGAAATATGAATAAAAGATTACTTCTAAACATCAGTTTGGTTGTGTCTTAACTTTGAGTGCCCTGAGTGCCCTGCTCTTCCCCACCCCCCACCACCATGACCTTCAGGAAATAGGCTAAGCTTTTGTCTCAGAAACACTGGCTGCCTACTTGACATTCAGTCCCCCTTTCTTTGCTCACGAGACCCAGATTTGGTGCAAATATCTACTCTGTGACTCAGGGAGAGGTGAGCCCCATGCCTTTCTAAGAGCTAAATCATGACTTGTCTAAACCAGTATGGTGAATTCTCCTTGCCAGTGATTAATTAGTGTTGGTATGTGAATCAGTCCCGGCCAGTGAGACATAAAGGTTGGGGTCAGGGGGCTGGGTGGGGAGTCTTATGGAAAATTTCCCCTTGCTCTTAAAAAGGAGACACCTACTTTCTGATTTTGGACTTTGCCATGTCCGGCCAGGAAGCCTGAAAATGTTCTGCCTTCTTGAGACCATGAAGCGAGTCATCCCGAGAGATAAGCCAACACTGAGCATGCTGACGTGGAGAGATGGAAAACCTGCGTCCTTGATAACACAGCTGAGCTGCTGAATTGAACAATTCTGAATCCTCCCTATCTCTGGACTTTCTAGAGGCAACAATCCGTGTCTTCGTGGATTAAACCAATTTCAGTCATGCTTTTCTACCTCTTTGAGGCAGAAGCATCCTAACTGATACAGCACCTCAACCTGATGTAATCCAGTCCCTCACAACATCTCAAGCCTCATCTCCAACCAGCATCGCCCGCCCCCCTTTATATTCCAGCCACATCATTGTTTATGACTCCCCAAACACAGGCCACTGTATACATTCATATCTTTGCACCTGCTTTCCATTTGGTCTCCCCTCCCATGTGTCTGAGGGCAGATTACATCTCCTCTCCCAAAACTAACTGAGATGTCACCTCCTCAGGGAACCTCTCCACTTCTGATCTGTGTGTCTACAGCATGAAGGTTAAGAGCATGAACCCAGGATCCAGGATGCCTGGATTTGAATTCTAGCTCTGTCACCTACTAGTTCTGTGACCTTGAGCATTTTGCTTAACCCTTTTCTGCTTTAATTCCTTCCTTTGTAAAATGAAAATAATAATAGTACTTCCCCATAAGGAAATTATAAAAATGAGATGAGCTCATGTATGTAAAAGCACTGAGAACAATGCCCAGCACCCAGTAAGCATGACATAAGCGTTCACTATTGTGATTCTCTTGGACTGTTTTCATAATGAACAGGTGAGTTGGTGAACTCTGAAGGCAGAACATTGTTTTCTTCATTTCTTTATCCTTCAACACCTATAGCCATGCGTTGCTAAAATAAGTCCTTAAAACAAAACAAAATCCTGTGGGATGGGATGACATGGAATGAAGTAGGATAGGAGGAAATGGAATGCACTGTAGTGAACTGGAACGGGCAGGCCATGTGGGAGGCCAGTCCATGTAAAACGAAAGATACTGTACACAGCTAAGTCATACTGTTTGTGGTGTTTTGAATATCAGGCCAAAGGTATGGATTTTATCTTGAAGAAATTAGGTAAGCATTGATGATCTTGATCTGCAGAACTGAACAATCACTAGTGTATCCAGAAGATGTATCTGCCTTTTTTTTTTAGCTTTTTTAAGATATATTTTACGTACCATAACATCCATTTTAAGTGTACATCTCAGTGAGTTTTGGTAAGTTTACACAGTTGTATAACCACCACCAAATTCCAGTTTTAGAACATCTGAATCTGGCTTCCCTAGCAGTGTGGGTTGAACTGTAGACACTGTTATGTGAGCAGGCATTTTAGGGGTCCAATCTTGTAGGTTAGGCCAGAGAGGAAGGTGGGAGCAGCAAGAATGAATATCTGTCTATGTTTACTCCAAGATTGAGCCCTGGAATGTGTGGACCATAACCTCTGCATCTCTAACCCATAGGTGTGTCATGACTCCTGGTCCCGGCAGGCCTAGCATTTATATGTAATTTATTACATACTTTTTCCACTTGCCTTTCCCTCCAACCTATGAGCTCCTTGATACTGAGGATCGTGGCTGATTGATCTTTTTCTCCCCAGTTCATACCTACTGGGTGCAGGACCTGGCACACAGTAGGTAGAGATTTAAGATGGTTCAGAAACTCAAGCGTGTCATTAGTAATAATTAATTCTGGTTTTTGACTGCACTGTGGATATGTGCTGCCATTCCTGAAGTGCATACCCATCCAGGAGAGGGTGTGGAAATGAGATAGTGAAGAGGAGAGTTATGAATATAGAGGCTTTGAGTTATTACTGCCCATTTGGCTATTACAGGTCAAGTGCATTCTGTGATCGTTGCCTCTGAGCGAACGCCTCTTGGCTGTTCTATGGGCCTTTTTGCTTTGAGGCTGAATCTGGCCTCTCATTGTTTCAATCTTCTTCACTCTGGAGAGCATCTAGAAATGTTCTCTAAATGTCACACCACTTGTCTCTGGCTAGCTTCTTCAGTGCAGAAGGGAGACCTGCTCCAGGAAGCCCTTGCAAGCCGTCCCTGACAGGCTGAGTGTGTGTGCGTACACATGCTTTTGAGCCGTAAATCAGTGTCTCAGCTCATGCAAGAAAAGGCTGGACGTTCATTGCAGCACATAGTCCTAAAATAAAAATGATGATGGGATAAGCAGTTTGAAGTGGAGGCAGGGCAGAGCCAGTATCCATGACCGCAGAGGGCTATCTAGGTCTAGTACCCACGAGGTCCAGGGCCAAGGACCAAGTCATGCAAGCTGGTAGGAAGGATGAGAAGCCACAGACCTCAAAGGGAGGTTGGAAGTTTGGGAGTCGGAGAAGAGGGGCAGATCAGACAGGAGGCTCAGCCGAGGGAGGTTAGAGATGAGTTCAGAGGAGTTCAAGGTGAGCTGAAAAGTAGTTAGCTGTGGCTGGAGAGGGGCCCAGGCTTAAACTGGACTTACCAGCTCTAAGAACTGGGGATCTGAGTGATAGTCATCTCACTCCAAGTGGGCATGCCCCACTGGCAAAGGAAGGGACCTCAGGAGCAGCAGGACCACATTGGGTCAGTGTGTGTGTGTGTGTGAGTGCTATGTTCTCCTGCTTAAATTTCTATAGACTTTTAGAGCTTGAAAGGACTTTTTTGGCTTATCTAGTAAGAATTTTTTTAAATGAAGAATCAGAAAGGTGTTGCAATTTGCACAAGGGCCTCGAGACTTTTAGTAGCAAAGCCAGGATTGGAATCCAAGTATTTAGTCTCCTGGGCCAGTGTACCTTCTACTTCTCTGTTCATGTTGTGTGGCTAAATATCTTGCTCTGTTTTGGTGGTGCAGATCCAGTATTCCCAAATGGGTTGCCTAACTCCCATGGCATTTGGTATGCACAGAGGTTATTCCATTGAAAAGGTGATAGACATCCAAATAAAGCCTGTAGCTTGTTAATAGTATTGTTTCAATGTTAATTTCTTAGTTTTGATATACGTACTGTGGTACACGATGGTTAATTTTGTGTCTCAACTTGACTGGGCCACAGGGTGCCCAGATATTGGTCAAACATTATTCTGGGTGTTCCTGTGAGGGTGTTTTTAGATGAGATTAACATTTAGATCTGTGGACAGAGTAAAGCAGACTGCCCTGCCTAATGTGGGTGGGCCTCATCCAATCTGTTGAAGGACTGAGTAGAACAAACGGCTGAACCTTCCCCAAGCAAGAGGGAATTCTCCTGCCTGATGGCCTTCAGCCTTCACACTGACACATCAGCTCTTCCTGGTTTTAAAGCAGCCTGCCAGCCTTTAAACTCAAACTGGGATATTGGCTCTGCAGATTTTGGACTTGAATCCTCCATAATCACATGAGCCAATTCTTTGTAATAAATCTCTTTCTATATATATGAATATATAATTAAGTATATAATTTATATATATATATATATTTAGTAGGAGATATGTACATATATATCTCCTAGTGGTTCTGTTTCTCTGGAGAACACTAATACATGTGATTATATAAGACGTTAACATTAGGGGAAGCTGGGTGAAGGGTATACAGAAATTCTCTGTGTCTTTGAATCTCTAAATCTAAAATTATTCCAGAATAAAGGGCTTCCAAAAAAGAAAAAGGTCAGGCCAGAATCCCAGTATCCTAGATCGTCATAATTCCCAAGTAAAGGGACTTCAAAGTCCTATGAGGGCAAACGGGTCAAATACAGTGTTAACAATGTGCTATAACCAAGATTCCAGATCCCAGACTAGTGGCGTCAGTTTTCTATGTGTTATCATTTTCCATCTGAATCACTGGGAAGACTAACTAATGTTTTCCTTATTTCTTCCCTTCAGTCTGACACCGTGGAGCGGTGAGCTGTATGAGAGCAGGGATGGCGTTTCATTTGTCTTTCTCTCCAGCGTTCAGCGCAGGGCCCACACATGGTAGACTTTCACTAAAGATATTTTTTAAATGTAGTTAATTTGAAAAAAGTACAAAAGAATGACATGAATGATTTCATTTCTGTCTGTATGTCTAATATTCACTCAGCTAATTATAAAAAAATTTTTTATCGAGAATCAAATGCAGGATGAGCCCTCTGCTAGATATAAGTGATGGAGGAGTTACAAAGAGGAAAAGTGTGCAATCCCTGTCTTCAAGGGGTTGACAGCCCTGTAGAGGGCCACAGAGTTGGGATATAATAACAATAAAACAATTATTTTTATTGAGTATTTACTATGTGCTAGCTACTATACAGATTTCTTATATATTATCTCATGTAATCCTTAAATAGGTCACAGATCACAGTGTCAGTCCTGTCATTGTCTTCATTTTACCAGATGAGAAAATCCAGACTCTGTGAGGTTAAGTCACTGGCCCAAGAATGTGGTGCTAGTTAAGCGGCAGAACTGGGATTTGAACCCGCGACCGGCTCCTCAGCAAAGCCTGAGTTTTTTATTACTGTACTATACAATCTTTCTGAGTTAGAGCAACTTTTTCACACGTCTGTTTTTTTATAGAGTGGATTCCCTGAGAGGAAGAGTCCCAATTCTATTTGTTCCTTCAAATCTTAACACAGGTGGGCACAGAGTAAAGAAAATAAATTCTTGCTGAGTTGAGTTAAGGAAATAAAGCCTCGCAAAACGAGGGGCAGAGGGAATTCCTTCCTGGGAATATTCTTTTTTTTTTTTTTTAATAGCAAGAAATATCTCAGAGAGATGATCAATTCTCCTCTGGAATTATCCCCCTGTGTACTTAAAGTAATGAATTGCTATCAGTGTGAAGAAAACAATATTGTGCTAATATATTGAGGCCCGGATAATGTGCTGTGCTTTTGGCCAATGTACTGTCCTCAAATGGGGCTGAGAGCTGGCCATGGTCTCCAGGGCCCTTTCATATATCAGCTGAATGGGGAGCAATGGATAAAGGCCTGAAAGCAAACTTAGTGTAAGCACAGCTTGGGGATCGGAGGGGGTGGTTATTGAGGACCCCTGGAGGAGGTCTGTAAAACGACCATCATCTGGCCCTAGGGCAGTGCCCTTGACCTACCCTGAGAAAGAAAGGTCAGTGTTTTTTGTGGACAGAGGGGTCACATGTTTGGAGTTGAATGGGCGTGATTTTGGAGGGTGTATTTGTAAACTGACAAGGAAAAGGCCCCACCATCAGGAAACCTGGATTCTGTTCCTGTTGGCATGAATGCATAACCTGGGAGCTTGACACCTCGCCTCTCAGGGTCTCAGTTTTACTAGCTGTAACTTGAAGATTGTAAAAGCATCCTTGAATGCATCATAAACAGTGCTTTGTGAGACTGAAATGAGGTAATATGCTTAAAAATAACGGCAAATGTAGAAAGTGGTGTTCAGGTGCATGAACAGCACCGTGGAGTGTTAATTAAGGTCATATAGCAAGAGCTCAGGGGTCAGGGAGGGCCAGTTCGTATTTCTATTACTTCATTGCATGACTGAACAAAGGAAATTTACCTACTTAAACCTCCCTGAGCTTCAGTTTCCTCATCTGTACAAATGGAATCAATTCCTGTCTCATAGGTTGCTGAGAAAATTAGAAATGATATGTGAAAAGAGCTTACTTAGTACAGGGCATGTCCTTAAACGGCTGATATATATTTAGTGAGCTTCATTTTGGTGTATCTGCCTCCTGCATTAAACCGTGAGTTTTCTGAGGGTAGAAAAGCTGTATTTGAGGCTGGCCCTGTGGTCTAGTGGTTAAGTTCAGCGTGCTTGCTTCGGCAGCCCAGGTTCAGTTCTCGGGCTTGGACCTATACCACTCATTGGCAGCCATGCTGTGGTGGCAACCCACATACAAAATAGAAGAAGACTGGCACAGATGTTAGCTCAGGGACAATCTTCCTCAAGCTAAAAAGAGGAAGATTGGCAACAGATATTAGTTCAGGGCAAATCTTCCTCAGCAAAAAAAAAAAAAAAAAAGAAAGAAAGAAAAAGGTATATTTGTCTTTGCAGCTGAGTCTAGTGCATTGCTTGACATTTCAGTAAAAACTAACAAATATTTATGAAATGAATTAAGTATAGTTCCAGGATCAACTGGAATTCAGAAAAAAGTGCTTATTGTTAATTTTTTTAAAATTTCAATTCCATTTGCGCTTTTATCTTGTCCTAAACCTTAACTATATTTCTTTCTGCCCATCCTCCAAAAAGTAATGTAGTTGTTAATCCTTGGAAATGCTCATTTATTTATTCACTCAACTGATAAATATTTATTGAGGACTCACCCACTGTGTGTCAGACTCTGAGCTAGGTGGTGGAAAACTATATCGTCCCTGGCTTGTTCGAGAGATAACAGATAGTATCAACAAATGAGGGTTTGGGGGGTGGACACGTTTGAACTGTCCAGGCTGACTTCCCAGAGAAAAGTGGTGTCCCAGCTGAGATCCAATGGAAAAGTTGGAGTCAGAAGAAGGCAAACGAAAACAATACCTAGACGTCCAGGGAAATGCAAGTTGTTCTGGATGACTGGAGTGAACGTTGCTGGGGGAGAAGGAAGTGAGGAGAGAGTAGCTGGTCCAGGAGCCACCCATGAAAAGCCTTGTAGATTGTATTCAAACGTCTTGTCTTTTTTCCTCAGAGCAATCAGAACCCATGAAAGGATTTTAAGAAAGAGAGAGAATTACTGGATTTCCATTCTAGAACTGTTATTCTGGCTCAGCATGGAAGATGGATAGAGAGGGAAAGCAAGGTTGCTGTCCTAGAATTGGCTGAGCCTAATAGTCTCCTCTGAGATACAAGGCCAATGCTTATAAAATTAAACCAAATTAGAAATCCATAAGATACCATCCAAACAGTGATGAGCCATTCACACCTTCTCTCATATTCAAAGTTTCTAGAGTCTTACAAATGTGTTCTCATATCCAGTGATTTGTTCAGCCCCTAAGGAGATAGGCAGGGCTCCACCTATCCACCTTTGCTGATGGTTCTTCTTTTCCAAAGACATAAACAAGGTGTCAGGCCTTGAGCAGAGCTGTGCTAAATGAGAGCAAGGTAGAGATGTGTGTGGGTTCATTTGTTATCTGAAGACACCAGATTCACCCTTCAAATTAGAAAAGAGGAAAAGGTTGATACCGGCGTGCTCAAAGGCTGTCAGAAAATCCAACCTTTACAGCTTGAAAATTCCTGGAAGAGAGAAATGCCTTGTGGAGAACATCAGTTATGTGCCTGGTGATGTGCTGCGCACTCTCCCAGTTTCAACAGTCTGGTAAAGTGCTGAAGAGCACGGGGTTTGGGGCCAGAGGGACCAAAATCAAGTGCAAGTACTGGTGCATGCCAAGTGAATGACCTTGGGCAAGTTACTTAACCCACCCCATAGGGTTGTCCTGAGAATAAAGTGAGGCCATGCATGTAAGGTGCTTGGTACCTAATCAGCATGCAATAAACACAGTTGTGGTAGTCATGACAATTGTGATGGTTGTATCAGTGACAGTGGTGTGGCCCCACAGCTTGGGGATTAGGGACACCCACCCCAAAGCCAGAATGTTTTGGGATCAAACCCCAGGTCTGCCATTCACTAGGATGTGATCTTGGGCCTGTTACTCAGCATTTCTTTCTCAATTTCTCGTCTGTAAAATGGGGATCATAATAGTACTTACCTCAAAGGGTTGATACAAAGATTAAATTTAAGGAGTTACAATTGTAGAGTGTGAAGATCGTTCCTGGAACACAGTAAGCATGAATAAGCATTAAATAAATATATAAGCTAATTCATGATCAAAACAACAAGGTAGAGAATGGATACCCCCAAGTAGAGGAAGAATTGCCTCTTTATCTTGCAGAAGAGGAAACTGAAACAGAGAAGTAACATAAGTTGCCCATGTCACACAGACACTAAAGGGTGGAAGTGGAATTTGAATCCTGTTCTGGCAGACGGCAAGACTGGTGCTTTAGACTGTATGTGTGGAAGCCTTATTCTCTTCTGGGCTCCTCTCAAAGTCCAGTTGTGACCCAAGGAGGAACACGCTTCTGGAATAATGGAAATCTCTTAAAAAGCTCACATTTACTGAGTGTCTTCTATTTGCTGGGCCCATACATTACCTTTTTTAATTCTCACAACAATCCTATGAGCTTGGCAGTATTATTGCCATGTTAAAGATGAAGACAGTGAGGTTCAGAGAGGTTAAGTTACTCGCCCAAGATCACACAGCTATTGTAATGAACTATAGAAATGATCCCTGAAAGTATAGTCTTACACAGCTATTGTAAAAGAGCAGGGACAGGACTCAAATTCAGGAATATAAAATTCTAAAACCCATGCTCTTAAGCACTGGGCTCTCTCAACCTTAATCCTCCAATATATTGAACAGTGGAATGCCCTTCTCGGAATTCAGTCCAGTATATTGTTTTATTTAAAGTGTGAGACCTAGAAGTGTATGTTCAACCAGCACAGACATGAAAATTGCTAAGGAAATCACCATTAATTGGCACCTTTTATAATTAGTCTTAACAACAACCTAGCGGGCTGAGTATTATTCCCCTAACTTCTTTACAGATGAAAAAAATAAAGGCTCAGAGAATTTAAGTAACTTCTAGTTTGCCCAGCTCAAACAGGAAAAGAGCTGAATGTACACGCATAACATCCTGATTCTAGAAAACTAAACCTATTTCTACAACAGCCACCATATACTGGGGTGCATATAAATGTCAACTGAAAATAATAGAACAACCACCATTTGTGTGCACCATGGCTCAGCCTGCGGAGCTAAGTGAATTCAATAGCCATTTTTTTACAAGGCCATCACTTAGGTGTTTACCAGCCTGACTACTTCATTACGCTCCCAGGCTTACTTGGGGGTATTGCCTTCCTCATAAGGTTCTCTTTATGACACACTCAGCTCCGTTAATTGCAAAGTGTTCTGTGTGCATTAGCTGCAGCTGGCGCTGCTCTTGATGGGTACTCCAGGGCCCTTTAGGGGACTTGGAAGAAAACTTGCAGAATATTGGCACCTCTGCGGCTGTTGAGAAAAGAAATGGGGCTTCTTTGATCCAAAGCATCAAGGCACCTCTTTGGAGCAATAGCTTCTCATTTGTGGCAACTGAGCTGATATTTGGCAGATATGCAATTTCACACTGTGGTGGCTGTTAAAATATTGGAGTGCATCTGGACCAGTTCTTCCGTAGCTGCTTCCTGAGCCCCCGAGTCCCCTCGACCGTCACAGCCCTTCTGCTAGGACTCCCCAGATGTCTCCTTGATCCAGAAAATAAAGGACTAACACTTGACACAACAGAGGGCTCCAGACCCCGCCATATTCAGATTGGTTGATTGGTGGTATCCTCCATGTACCCATCATTCAGTTGTTTGACTGTAACCTCTGCCTGAAGACATTATTTAGCTAGAAGATAGAGCAGTCCAGGCAGTCAGACCATCCATATCATCCTCTCAGTATTATTTTTTGCCTTGTCTAACATCTTGTACAGATTCACGTGGATTCCAACATAATCGGTATGTCCCACCTGTTGCGTTTAAATGGTGGTATTCTAGTCAACGCCTACTTTTTCTTGGGCTTTCTTTTTTTCCTAATAAAATTCAGGAACAGTCTTTGCCAATAAATAATAGCTTCAAAAGAGTTGCCATCTCCTGTTTGTTAGGTTGTGTTTTCATCCGGTTTCCCTCCCACCTTGTGAAATGAATGCTCTGGTTTAATTGCTTAAGTGCTCTTGTTTCTAATCCAAACTTGTCTTGGTCTGCCTATCTCATAACACGAGACAGAATCGTCCGACTTCTCTGCAGAAAGGGACTGCCTTGTGCCCCCCTTTGCTTTGCTTTTCTCCTTTCTGCTTGAAGTGGGCCAGAGGGGAGGCAAGGAAAGACAGACAAAACCATCCTGAGGTCTCAGAGAGAGACCGTCTTACCCATTCCTGCAGCAGTGCGCTGGGAGGAGTGGAGAGCAGGTAATGAGAAGAAACTAGGAGGGAAGCTCAGAGTAAATGTAGGCAATTTGTTCTAAGGGAGTTGAAATTAGTTTCTCTCTCTCTCTCTCTGAACGCCCATAAAAAATTCCTCCGCCCTTTATTAGCACAGGTAACTCTTAGGATTCAGTTAGTCTGCAATCACAGAAACCCAAAATAAAACCTGCTTCTACAGGAGATGGAGGTGTATTTGTCCCTTGGGTCAAATTTCAGAGTTGGGAATGCAGGGCTGAAATGGTAGCTCTTTACTCCAGGAGTGTTTAGAGAAGCTCCTGCCAGCTTCCTGTATCCCTAAGGTCTAGCTCTCATTGGTGTGCTCCAAGATGGTACTGCAGCCATCGCATCCACATTGCCAGCAGTGGGGTGGAGGCAAGAGGAAGAGCTGCAAAGTGTAAACCAGCTGTCTCCCAAGGAGGAACCCTGGGGCTGCCATAATTTACCTCCACATATATCCTTCTAGCCACAAAGGAATCTCATGGCCATACCCACCCTTGAAGAAGGATGGTAAATGTGATATTTGTTCTGGGGATCCAGAAACCAAACTAAAATGTCTATCACTGTAGAAGAAGAAAAGAGCAGCCATTGGGGTACACCCTCAGTCTGTTGGCCCTTAACGTTGTATCAGATACCTGGCTATGTGTCTGCGTCCATCGTTAGACAGAACTCTAAGAAGGTGGTGACTGTATCTACTTCGTTGTACACCCACCACCTGGCGCTGGGTTTCAACTACAAGAAGTGCTCAATGAGACTCTTTAAAAAGCACCTGCATCCAGTCCTGTCATTCCACAGCTTAAATCCTACAACAGCTTCCCATTGACCTTGGCATCAAATCTAAACTTATTACCAAGGCCTATAAGGCCCTTCCTCTCTAAACTCACATGCACTATACTCCCCACCCCTCATTATCACAATTCAGCTAAACATTGTTACTTCTGTTCCTGCAACTTGCCAAGCTGTCTCTTCTCAGGCCCTTGTATGTGCTGTCACCTCTGCCTGGAAACCTCTCCCCTGACTGATGTCCATTTAGCTGACTTCTCTTCACTGAGATCTTGGCTCAAATCTATCTCTTGATATTTCCCTAACATTGCCCAACCCCCCACATACACCTGTCCCACCATTACTCTCAAGTCTCCTTATGCCATAAGAGGTATGGTCTTCCTATTCCTTATCATTATCTGAAATCATGTATGCATGTACGTGTATGTATGTATGTATGCATTGATTGCTTTACTTGTTGGCTCTTTACATGTATGTATGTATGTATTGATTGCTTTACTTGTTGGTTCTTTACCTCTCAAATTAGAATGTAAGCTCCTGGTGGGCAGAGAATCTTGCCTGTTTTATTGTCCATGGTATCCTAGACAGTGGGATCCTAAAACAGTGTATAGTACCTAGCAAGCTGACAATAAGCATTTGTAGCATCAATTGTTCAGTTAGCAAAGGGGCAAGATTATATCTTCAGAAGTTTAACTCCATTATTTTTCTTTTTGTTAATTATATTCCCCGACAAAATTGCAAAGTAAAACCTAGAAATCAGCCTGGAAGCCTATATGGATTCAGAAACTTATTGTCTGCTGCCCCTCCCATGTTAGGGATCTGCCTTCATGCCTTCTCCCATGAGATGGGAGGGACGTCTCTATTCTAGGGGTTGACTCCCAACCTGCTACCAGGATGCTGTAGCCTGGCCAGACCAACCTCTCCACCCCAGTCTGTTACCCATGTCTACATTGTCATAAAATGAATAGGATCAGAGGGATAGGCAGATGGACCCAAGAGTAAAGATTAAACATCAGTTGGAATGATGTGGCCTAGAGAAGAGAGGCTCAGGGAGATGGAAACCAGTGTATGTTGACCAGACATCTTACCAGATATGTCACAGCAGGTTGACACCCTGATGCAGAGATGGCAAAACAGAAGCTTAGAGGGGAGGCGGGGAGCCTGGCTGGTGTGTTTGAGGAACAGAATATACTGTGGGGCATGGCAGGAGATGAGGTTGAAGAGGTCGCAGTGGGTAGGGTGGGGGAGTGGAGACCCAGGAATAATTAGATTGGGGCAGTCACCCAGTGAGTGATGGACTAAGGAAGGAGAAATGGGGATGGAAACGGGAATTAATTCCAGAGGCATTGGTCAAGGCGAATCAGAGCCTCAGGAAGCCATCTAATGGAGGGGAGGAAGGGGTGGGCATTTGTGAAATAGAAGTAAAGGTCAAGGATGATTCCCCAAAACCCAAAAATATCTGCCCTGGGAGTTTGCACAGGGAGCTTAAGTCTTTATCATGCATACAAAGTGCTCAGTAAATATTTATTGAATCAAATCCAATTTCTCTCCCTTCTCTGCCCTTCTACTGAGCCTTTGCTTTGTCCCAGACTAAATATAGGGCTCTCTGAGGCCCAGTCTTTGATGACATCCCCTCTTTGTCACCCCTAGTCTTGCTGAATGGAACCTGATATCTCTCTTGACCCATAGCATAACTGGTGCTGAATTTAAGACTAAATCCCAAGGCATCAGCCAGCATTGGAGCCTGAGGCTGGGTCACTCTGAGCCCAGATCAGTGTTCTTAAGATGTGTAGCTTCCCCTGACTCTCAACAGCAACTTCTTCATACCCAGCAGCTCCCAAAATAATAGAAACGTACAGCCTTGCTAGTAAGGTCTCTGAGGCCAGGCCAGCAGTGATAAAAGCGGAACTCATCCAAGTGGGCCATCCCAGTGGTGTCCACCTGGTGCCATGAGCCATTCTGGCTGTCCTCACCTCTGTTTCACTGCCCCCCCCCTTCTGCACTCATCACAAGTTCTCGTTAGCTCTAGCAACAGGAAGTCACCAACCTTCCGTGTACAGCCAGCAGACTGGACACCCTGCACCTCCAGCAAGCATCCTTCCCAGTACATCCCATTGGCCTCCATTAATATTCGGGGACTGACAGCTAAGATTGACTGCCTCATTAGCAGGCATCGTGTGGAACTCTGACAATAATTAACAACTCAACAGTCTCATTTGCTGGCCTATCAGAGAAGTATTCAATCAAAAATGTAATTTGCCTGATGCCTCCATTTAGCAAGAGAAGACTATTCCTTCAAAGTTTTAAATAGTCTAATTAAGAGGGAAGAAATAGAAGGGGAAAAAATTATTAACAGTATAGGTTTAATGTGAAATTGCTGGAGTGAATTAATAATGCAATAACCATTTTTAGCAGCTGTCTATCAGTTTGTGGGCCAGAGTAATTCAATTAGTCAGCAAAGAGCTGTTCAGATTAGACGGTAGGGAACAAGTGCCATTTCATCTTCTGAAGGCACTGTGGAATTTATTTCACTAGGTTTGGGAGACATCCCTACAAAACACTGCAAGACTCTGCACAGAGGCAGTGTCTGGGGAGCAAGTGTGCCTAGTCGTTGGAGCAAGTGGACTTGCTTTTTCAGGATCCTTGGGGTTGACTTCCTGCAGACTCAACTCCACAGTGTCAACACTCTTGATACAAAGCAAACAGTCTGCCAAAGTCAAGAATTCTGGGTAGGCCTAACAGGATTCTGGCCATGTCTCCTTCCAGCAACCTGACACTGCAGCCACACTGGCAGTGGCTTTTTCTTTTCTCCAGCATATTCTGTACTACCACATGGCCATCCCTGTGCGCATGAAGACCTTTCTCCTGTGCGCATGAAGACCTTTCTCTTGAGAATGCCTTCCTGGTGTCTAGGCACTAAATCATGTCAGTCCATCCAGGTCCAGCTCAAATCTCGTTACCACATAGCCTTCTTTCCCTCAAATAAGCATTCTGGTTGCCAGGTTCTGCACTTCCCCTTTACCTATAAATGTGGACAAAATGGCGGATCCAACTGGAGGATGAAGAGGCTCAAGTGAAGAATGTCAGAAATGCAAGCTAGTGATATTTAAAAAAACTTCAATTGCCAGTTGTTCATTGCTAGCATGTAGAAATACAATTTATTGGTGTATATTAATCTTGTCGTGCAACTTTGCTACAGTCGTTTATTCTAGTAGCTTTTTTTTTGTAGACTCCATCAGATTTTCTACATAGATGATCATATCATCTGTGAATAAAGATGGTTTTATTTCTCAAAATAAAAAAAAAGAAATGCAGGCAGCGGGTCTAGCAGAAAGAATACAGCCTTTGGACTCGGACAGATTTGGATTTGAATTTTGGTTCTGGCATGTAATGGCTGTGTGCCCTTAGGTAATTTCTCCCACCTCTCTGTGCCTTAATTTCTTCATTTGTAAAATAGAGATAAGAATTCCTACTTTGCTGACTTCTTGTGAGGATGATGGACAATGTATGAAAAGTCCATAAAAGGTACTTTAAAATGGTCACCGTTGTTTTAATGCACTTACTACAGTGTAAGGCTTACAGTAAATGTTGGTTTCTTCACCCTTCCCGACACATTCCTTTGCATCTCCCCAAGTATTTGTCTCTAGGAGTACTCTAGTAGTCAACTCTTTGAATATAGTTTTCTTTTTCTTTTCATTCTTTCTTTTTTTTCCTCATCTCCCTGTTCCTTTGTAAACTCATGGAAGGTATGATATATATCATATACACTTTCCCCCCTGAGCAGTGCCCAGCTCTCTGCCTTGTACATGGGAAGCTTGAGTATCTGCTGGAGAAACTGGAATACGTATAAGGTTAAAGATGAAAGAGCTATTCCCATGAAGCTTTGTGAGAAATGTGAGTTCAGGGGTGTGTGACTGCCCTAAACCATAGAACATGCTCTAAACCATAAGGTATTCAAATCCATAGGTACAGTTTTCCTTGAATATCAGAAAAAGTTAATCAGTGTTTCTATATGAAGATACAATGTAGTGTAATGGTTAAACTGCTAGACTTTGGTGTCAGTCATAACCAAATTTACATTTCAGCTATTTCTCTTAGACTTGCAAAGTACCCTCTCTGAGCCTCAGTTTTCTGGGTAGTAATAGGCCTACTTATTGGGCTGATATGAGGATCCAGTGAGGTTTTGCACATAAAGCATCTGCCACATAGTAGGTACTCAGTAAATGGTAGCTTTTTAGCATTCTTTGGAAGAGAGATTCCAAATAGTGGAATCCAGGGAGACCAGGGATACTGATGGGTGGGAGGAAGCTGAGATGGGCTGCGGAGTGTCATGGGAAATGCTGAACTGCAGCAAGTTGAGAGCAAGGAGGCAACTTGGTGGGTTGTCGCATGAACATGAAAAGGTGTGTAGAAAGAGCTGTGACAAAGCTAAATTGGTGTGGTTTCCCAGGGAAGAAATACACACCACAGGGGCCGTCAGCACTGACAGCCAATTGTGTATGTAGCAAAGGGCAGTGCAATGGTATTTTCCATCACTCAATCATTTATTCCAAGAAAACTCCCTAAGCATCTGCCACAGACATGATCCTGGAGTAGGGGCTACGTGGGAAACAAAGATGCTTAAAAGAAGACCCCCCCACCCTGAGAAGCTTATGTTCAGAGAAGGAGATAGCACTGGAGTTAACAAGGGGTTGACAGATCCCAAGCAGCTTTCCTTGGGAGCCCGCGGGCATCAAAGGGAGGACTGTCTGGACAGATTTCTGTCGTAGCTATATATTCACTGTGGCCAAGACAATTCTAGTAGATGGAGCCGATCAATTTGAAGCAGTGTGCTTCATGAATACTCATGAATGTGTTGTTACTCAAGTGAGTTACAGGACCTGGCTGAGGAAGGAAACTGAACACCAGCAAAAGCCAGGAAAACAAAACCCATCAGGTTCCTGTTGGTAACAATAAATTTAGAAATAATAAGAAGCCCCATGAGTGTAAGGCTTAACACAGCTCTACATTTATAGCCGTATGACCATGTGACAGGTTCCCATGCTAAGGGCTCCGTATGCCTTATGTCCTTTAGACACAGAAATAAATCTTTTGGGAGATAAGCTGTGTCCCCTAAAGAGACGTTCTGATGAAGGAAGTGATGGAGACCTGGACAAGTGAAAGCAGAGATGCTGATGGAAGGAGACAGAGACCTTGCCACTCACGCTTCTCAGCTAAATGCTCAAGGTTTTCTGATCTATCCACAAACAATGACAATGAGTTTCTTTGGTACCCGTGTTCAGCCTGCTCAATGATAGACTGTCCAGACTGACGTCTTTGCTATATTCCAACTGATTAGTTTACCCCAAACCTGTAAACCACCATTTATTGTTCTCCGACTACCTGCTCAGACAGTTCTCTTTTCTTCCCGCTCTCTTGTAAATCCTGTTTTTGCTTTTTTCCCCTAAATAATGGCCTCATGGCTGTCTCCCTCTTACATACTAAACTGCATGTAACTAAATATCTCGAAGTTATTCTCTGATGAAAAGCTTTGGCTTTGGAGTCAGCAATACCTGGGTTCAAATCCCAGCTCCGTTACTCTATGGGTGTCCTTGCATGAGTGAGTTAACTTCTCCAGGTCTCTGTTTTCTCATCTTTAAAATGGGAATAAAAAAAAATGATACCCAGATCATCAGTTCTGTGAAACATTTAAATAAGGCAATGCATATAAAGCCCTTAGGACAGTGCCTGGAGCTGAGTCATGAAATGCCTTATTTAATTTACTGTTATCAGCATGGCCAGGCATATCATTATGAAAGTTGCTCAAACATTTCTTATAACATCAATGAAAAATAATAGCAATGCCAAATTACTTACACTTGTTTTATGAAGGCAAAGGGACCTTGGCTTCGTAATGAAGGGACTCTTTGCCTTGAAATGGGACCTGATGACACTAAGGAGAAAGAAGGGGCAGAGGGTCCTGCAAGAGCCGATGAAGTTGCCAAGGCTATCGGATGTACCAAAGAGAAATGCGCACCAAAAAGAAATCTCTGAGTTGGAGGGTGGGGGAGGGGTGGCAACAGTTCAGGCACCTACATAAATTGTTGAGATCAATATGTGTTTTAAGGCAATTTTTGAAAATGATCTTAAGAGCTCTGATGAGAGACAGATCTTTTACAGCAGGAGTCCTAGGAACATCATTGCTGGTTTTATGGATATTGTGGTATTAGCACTAGGCCTTGGGGAGGGGATGGGGGATGGCCTTCCAGCCAGGGGACAAAGGACAGCAGACCACTTTGGATGGAGAATGACAAAGAATGGAAGAAGTCAGTTCTGGGAAAGGGAATGGGACTTAATCATAAAAGACCGTATTTCCAGGCTGGGGTGGTTTAACTTGACTCTACAGGCAGTGAGAGGACATTGGACACTTTTGAATATGCCTGAGTGTGTGCATCCATGAGAGAGTGTGTGTGTGTGTGTGTGTGTGTGTATCCATCCTTGTGTATGGAAGGAGAAAGGAGGGTGATGTAGGGAAAGAGAAGAACATATGATCCAAGCTGGGCGTCAGGAAGCTTGGTCTTCCTTACTCCTCAATGGTCTACATGGGCTACAATATGTACAAAAAAAATAGAAGCAGCAGGGCCAGGTTCGACTCTGTTTGAGAAACTAGAAGAAGTGCTCAGGGACAGTAGATAATTCCAAAGTAGAAGGCAGTTCCTGGAGCCAGCCCTGAGCTCCCTTGAACATATCTGTGTATCAGCGAGCCTGCATGAGCACGTATGTGTTTGTGTGCACACACATACATCTGCATTTCCTTTTAGGCCTAGGAAAAGCAGCCTGACTTTTCTATTGCTCTGACACCACAAGCCCCAGAAGATGAGATCTGGCAGGAAGAAGCGCATCTTCTGCTTCCTTGAAAAGCTACCTGAGAGCCAGCCCTGATGGCCTAGCGGTTAAAGTTACGTGTGCTCTGCTTTGGCGGCCTGGGTTCGGTTCCCGAGCGTGGAACCATACCACTCGTCTGTCAGTAGCCATACTATGGTGGCTGCTCACACAGAAGAACTAGAAGGACCTACAACTAGAATATACAACTATGTCCTGGGGCTTTGGGGAGGAGAAAAAAAGAGAGAGATAGAGAGGTGAAGATTGGCAACAGATCTTAGCTCAGGGCAAATCTTTCCCAGCAAAAATAAATAAATAAATAAAAAATCAGGGGCCAGCCCAATGGCGTCATGGTTAAGTTCGCACACTCTGCTTCAGCGGCCCGGGGTTCGCAGGTTTGGATCCCGGGAGTGGACCTACGTACCGCTTATCAAGCCATGCTGTGGCAGGCGTCGCACATATAAAGTGGGGGAAGATGGGCACAGACGTTAGCCCAGGGCCATTCTTCCTCAGCAAAAAGAAGAGGATTAGCAACAGATGTTAGCTCAGGGCTGATCTTCCTCACACAAATAAAATAAAATAGCCTAAAAAAAAAAAGCTACTTGAAAGACAACGGTCACGATATGTGGGCATTCCTCCTAAGAAGCAGCTATTAAATATTAAACACTTAACAGAATGCCTAGCACATAGTGGACACTCAATGTATAATCACTATTACCATGATGATGATGGTGATGGCGGTGGTGGTGCTGGTGGTGGTGATTAAGCAGGGGCTATAGCTCTGAGCAGAGTACTTGAAAAGAAGTATCTGATATCTTGGTAATTGGGATTGAGGGAATGATTCTATTTTTTTTTATTTTGAGGAAGCAAATATGAGCATATTCTTTTAACATTGAACTGAGGGTTGAGAGACTTGGATTTTAGTAAAACAGCCACTCTCTGGACCTCATTTTTCCTATGTGTAAAATGAAGGGTTAGATTCTAAGGATCCTGAATACTTTGGGCAACTTGTCCCGAGTCATATGCTAGTCAGGGGCGAAGCTTCTGGTCCTTTCACCTCAGAGACCTGTGGATGAGGTTTTAGGGGAGGCAGGTCTCGGCAACACTGATGCTCCTAGCAAGACCTGTTCAACAGTGGAGCATGCTCTTCTGTGAGGTGGTGAGCTCCTTGTCACTGGAGCAGAGCCTGGTGGCTACTCTGCAGGGACGATCCAGAGAGATCCCTCACATGGCTCCAAAGTTGGATTAAATCGCTTCTGCTAAGGTTCCTCCCAAGTCTAAGATTTAAGGATTCTAATTTGAATTCTCGGTTCCCACCCCCAGTACAGACCAGCCACACATATGAAGCATTCACCCTCCCAGGGGTGAAAACTGGTGGATGGCTCTGCCAAACCTCGTCAGTGAACACTGGGTCAAATCACAAAACAGGAGCTGTTTCCTACAACTCCTTCCTGCTCGCTAACCTCTTCTCAAAATGTGCCGATGGCACCATTCTTCGCTAGGCAGAAGTCTGATTTTGCAAGGACAACTCCGTCTCTAGAACCACAAGGGTCAAGAGAAGCCAGGTCAATGCTGACTTGGACCATGGAGGAGTGACTAGCTCTCTGTGGGAACAGGATCAGCCCAGGGCCGGGGGCAAGAAATAAAATGCAGAGCTCCTGCCCTCCAAAGAGCAGACTGGCTGGTGGAGGTGGTAACCTCCAGATGTCTGAAGCAATTAGAGGGAGAGACAGCACAGGAGAACTTCCTGGCTGTTGACCTCCAGATGGGTGAGCCCTCACTGGTTGCCACATCTTCACTCACAAAATGGACTTTGATTAGAATCTTGGTGCTGTGTTCTTGAAGAAGACAAGCTTGAGATTTAGACGGCTGTATTTGAGTCTGAACTTGAATGTCTCCATCTATAAATTGGCACTATTGATCCTTACCTCTTAGGGTTTGTTATGAGGTGTAAGTGAGGAATATTTGCAAAGACTCTAACTCCATCTCTGGCAGACAATGAATACTCAATGACGTAAACCCCTTCCTGCACTGCCTCTGCACCTATAAGGTCCCTTCCAGTCTTCATGTCCTATGAGTCTATTGTTTGAAGTCACCAATGTTTTTTTAAAGAAGCACCTCAGAGTAAAAAGGCAGAAATCCTTCACTCCCCAAAGTTACAGCCCCCAAAAAGTACCCACTGCTTGGCAATTTGATGTGCACACTTCCAGAACTGTTGACATGCATTTACGTAGATGAATTTTAACCCAAATGGGATCACACTGTATATTTTTTCTGCATCTTGCTTTTTCTACTTAATACAAAGATTTAAAGATGTCTCCATGTGAGTTCACAAAAATCTACAATATTCATTTTCACAGCTGAGTAATATTCCGTAGTACAGATGTATCATGGTCTGCTTCACCACCTACCAACAATGGTCCTTTAAGTTATTGGGTTTTTTTACTACTATAAACAATGTTTCAAGAAACAGCCGCATGCAGGTATTGGTTATACCTATGTTTGAGTATTTTTCAGTTCCATCAAGTGGAATTATATGGTAAAAGGAAAATTACTGTAAATTTTGATAGGCACTGCCAAATTGCTCCCTGAAACTGTGTTTCCAAGGGTTAAACTAGTCATTATTGAACATATATTGATTGCAAACTCACTATAAGTCGGGCATTCTGGCAATACACAAAATGAATCAGGCACAGGGCCTTCCTTGAGGAGCTTATAATTTGTTATGGGCACATACGTTGTAAACAATAACAATTCCAGGTATAACGTACTCAGCTCAGGGTAGATAATACGGAGCCTTCTGGAGAAGGTGGCTTTGAACTTGGTAAAGGACGGGAGGGCTTTGGGTTATGTCATACTTAGGGGAGTCCCACCTTCCGAAAAAGTGATCAAGGAAGACTTCCAGAAGGCGGTGATCCTACAGCGGCAATATAAAAGAGGAAGGAGACTTGAATAGGGATGTTGAGAGGGGTGGGCATTGTCCATGGGCGCGGGGTCTGAAATAAAGCAGGCTTTGCAGTCAGACAGACCTGAATCCTGGATTTACTCCCTACTAGCTGCGTGACCCTGCACAAGTAACTTAATCTCAGAGAACTCCCATTTTCATCTGTAAAATGGAGATAATAGTCCTAGTGACCTCAGAGAGTCGCCGTTCCTTCTATCGCCAAATACGTAATCAGCACATACCAGGGGGCTTAGTGTTGTTCTAGAAAATGGGGGCACAACAGTGAACAAACCACATAACCCTCTGTGCCCACATGGAGCTGACATTCTAGTTGAGGGTGAAATGAGGCAATGTACGGTCAAGAGCTTACCACAGTGCCGAGAACATAGTGAAGCATTTTCATTTAAGCTCTTAAGACAAGAAAGCATCATGAGCATGAAGAGGACTTGCGAGACCGGGATGTTGACACAGGATTTTTTAAGGGATCCTGAAAACTGGTTGTTCTCATTCTTTCCTTTGTTTTTATCTTTCAGTCTGCCTCATTCATGTTCTCCCCTAAATTATTCCCTGTTAATGTTGCCTCTTATAGGAGCTGGAGAACAACTTTTAGGCTTTTATGCCATTAAAATTATTTAGAGCTTCTGTTTAGAGTAGAGCTACCTGGCCTGGATCCTCTGAGCCTGGCAGATCAACGGGGGTGACGGGGAGTGGGGCTGCTTCTGAGGGAGTCACATGTTCAGTAAAACGGTCCTCCTGGGGCCCGCCCGGTGGCGTAGTGGTTAAGTTTGTGCGCTCTGCTTCAGTGGCCCAGGGTTCACGGGTTTGGATCCCAGGGGCGGACCTGTGCACCGCTTATCAAGCCACACTGTGGCAGGCGTCCCACATATAAAGTAGAGGAAGATGGGCACGGATGTGTTAGCTCAGGGCTAATCTTCCTCAGCAAAAAGAGGAGGATTGGCAACAGATGTTAGCTAAGGGCTAATCTTCCTCACCGGGGAAAAAAAAAAAGGTCCTCCTTCATCCACCAATGCTGCTGCTGAGGAGACTGTTGAGGCTCAAAGCCTCTTTAGAGAGCATATGATCCAGCCCCCACCTCCCTTGGGCAGTGTTGGGAGGAATAGGAGGCAGTATCTGAAACAAGAGTTGTCAATTTTAAGAGGTGAATTGCAAAGAGCAAGGAGGGAAGTGCTTGCCAGCCATGACCTGGGGACCATCACACTCTAATATCTAACATGTGAAATGGATTTTTTCTTTTAAACAACCAGCAAAATCTAAGAAACTCCAAGAATTTCTCTGTGGTCAGCAAGGAGCAGGGGCCTTGTAGCTCCTAGAAAACAAGTATGAGAGCTCCTGACATAACAGAGATGGACCTTTATTCCCAGGTCAGCACATCTCAGAGGGCGAAGAGGCATTTGAAAGATTGTCCAGGAGAACTTTGAGGACCGTTAAGGCATTCACAGCATGCGTTACAGGGGAGTTGAGACGTTATCTTTTAGACATGTGATAGGAAGTTCTGTTGATCATGGAGTTTCCTCTTCAACATTTGGGGAAACAAAAGCCCAGAGACAAGATGAGACTTTCCAAGGTCACACAGCCAGTTAGGAGAAAAATTACTTCCAAAGTTCAGGCCTTATAACCAGTGTCTCCAGCCTCCATCCCAACCACATCAAACGTGTCCCGTTCTTTAATCTAAACCTGCACTGAACAGGTCAGCTGGGAACTGATCACTGACAATTGTCATAACTGCTATGGGATTAGCCTTTATTCTCATGTCAGGCTCTATGCCAAGAATTCTATGGACACACTCTCAAAACATCCTGTGTGGGAAGCACGCTCTTGACCTCATTTTAGAGATGAGAAAACCAAGGCTCAGGGAAATTAGCAAACTTGCCCAAAATGACACACAAATAAATGGCAGAAATTTTTAATTTGTGGTATTTATTTTCGCATTTATAAAAGAAATCCCTAGTCATTAAAAAATGGAAGATAGAGACTTTTTTTTTTTGGCTGAGGAAGATTCACCCTGAGCTAACATCTGTCACCAGTCTTCCTCTTTTTGCTTGATGAAGATTCACCCTGAGCTAACCTCTGTGGCCAGTCTTCCTCTATTTCGTATGTGGGTCGCTGCCACAGCATGGCTGACGAGTGGTGTAGGTCCACGCCCAGGAACCAAACCCGAAGTGGAGTGCACTGAACTTATCCACCAGGCCACCAGGCTGGCCCTGAGAAATGTTTAAATATATTTTTAAGGCCCCATGCAAACATAAATGTTGGTTGATAACATTCTGGAGTTTTGCTTTGGTTTTTGTTTTTTTTAACTCGACACTGTGGTTTTATTTTTATAAGACTGTAATCACATTGCACTCCACTTCTGCTTATAACCTAAGTGTGTTCCATGTTATTACACCATCTTTGTAAACATCATTTCTAATGGCTGCATAATAGTCCACGTAATGGATGTGCCAGAGAGATGCCAGGAACGGGGAAGAAAACACAGAGGGAGACAAGAAGAAGGTGGAAAATTGACATTCGGAGGCAGAATGTAAATAAAGAAAGAGCCAGGGAGACTGAGAGAAGCCCTGGGATTTGGCCATTATGTGAGTCACAGGGTATTTTAGGCAGGTTTTGTAGGAAGGATCAGCATGTAGGAGAGAGCTAGAGGAGACACTCTATAGAAGACTGAAGAACTGTTTGCATGTCTAGTCTGGATTATTGCAACAACCTCCCGACCCATCCGCCAGCCTCTAGCCTGGTGACATGTGACAGGAAGTTCCAATGAGTGTGAGGCTGTCCCTCTCTACCCACCACTCCCACTCACCACCTGCAGGAAGCCTTACCTGCCCCTCAGGCCAATGAGCATCCCCTTCCTCTACCCCTGCAGCCCTGGATGCCTTTCCCATCCAAGCAGGTAGGGGGACCTCCCTTAAGGCAGGCACCATATCTACCCTGTTCACACCAGAGTCTCAGAGCCCAGCGTAGTACTGGGCATGTAGTTGGTGATCAGATAATTTTACTGAATTAATTGGTTAACCAATTAACTGATTAATTAGCATGGGACACCTCACCCTTTCCTTCCACCTTCGCTTCTCCTTTGTGGTGCTGTTCAGTCATTAATGTGCATAGGAATCATCTGGGGACCATGTTAAAATGAAGATTCTGATTCAGTGGGTTTGGGATGGAGTCTGAGATTCTGCATTTCTAACAAGCTCCAAGGAGAAAGCTATGCCTCTTTAAAGCATGAGTTAGGAAATTCTATTGTCTCCAGACCCAGGCATTTTAGAATGCTTTAATGCATTCATTCATCATTCATTCACTCGATAAATACTGACCGAGAATCTACTATCTTCTAAGCCCTGTGCTTGGAACTGAGGACTCAGTCGTGATCTAAGGAGATGTGGTCCCTGCTCTCTTAGAGCTTATGGTCTAGTGGAGAGGTTGGCATTAATCTAACAATTCACCAATGAATCAATACTTGCAAACTGAGCTATGTGCCAGAAGACAGTAGTGCAATGCGAGTTAATTGGGATGGGAGGGTGGCCTCAACAGAGGGTCATGGCAGCTTCTCTGAGAAAATCACCATTGATCTGAGATCTAAAGGATAAACAGGGTTCAGGAGGGAAAGGGGTGAGGGAAAAGCATTTCAGACAGAGAGAACAGCATGTGCAAAGACTCTGTAGGTACCGAGAACATGGTCAGTGCCACTGGGCTCTTTGCAATCCGCAGGAGCCCTCAAGAATTCCTTGTGACTCGAGCAAAAAAAAAATGGCGGGAAACAAAAATATCCCTAGAGAAATTAGCACTTTCATTGCCCAAATGGCTGGGAGAATAGTATTTCCTAAAGTATAGAGCAATCTTGGATCGGTGGGAAAGGTGAGGATGGAGTTGAGATAGGGGAGAGCCAAATCTACTTTTCCCTCGTATAAGATGAGATGTGCTATAGCCAAAAACGGTACAAGTTTTTGATGTCAGAAAGACCGAAGACCTGCATTCAAATCTTGTTTCTACCACTTAACTGTATATCTCGGGCAAGTCATTTAAATCTTTCTAAACTTAGCTTCCTCATCTGTAAAACGGAGACAATAATGCAGTATCTACCTTGAAGGGCTGTGATTGGACATTTCTGAGCTAATTTGTATAAAGCAGCCACTCAGTTAATTTCCCTTCTTCCCTCCTGGCCCTCCAGCCTCAGACACTACACTTTTCATTGATGGTGTGCCATCACTGGTGGGGAGAGGAAACAGTATGAACCTCTAACGTGTACGAATAAGGTGACCCTCTGAAGAGTAAATGGTCGAAAATCAACTTCTAGAGCTTGTGTATACGCTGCTTTGCTGGTCCAAAGCCTTTTCCACAAAGATAAGGCTGGTCATAGCCACAGGAACTCCTTGGCCTTCTAGCAAGACTAGGGCTGCTGCTACAGACATGTTAAGATATGAGCCCAGGCGGGCCGGCCTGGTGGCGTAGCAGTTAAGTTCGTGCGCTCCCCTTCAGTGGCCTGGGGATCGCAGGTTCGGATCCCGGGCGAAGACCGACGCACCGCTTGTCAAGCCATGCTGTGGCGGCGTCCCATATAAAGTAGAGGAAGATGGGCAAGGATGTTAGCTCAGGGCCAATCTTCCTCAGCAAAAAGAGAAGGATTGGTATCGGATGTTAGCTCAGGGCTGATCTTCCTCAAAAAAAAAAAAAAAAAGATTTTAGACCCAGGTATTCACTTTGTAACAACGGCATTGACATGTCTGTGTGGATAGTGCTCCGCACGGCAGGAGAGGGCAGTCTGGAAGTTTGGGAAAATGAGGCATCCTTGAGAAAGTTTGCAGAGAACATCCTCAACTTTGCGGGAAGCAGGTGTGAGGCTGCCCCCAATCCTGGGTTCCTCCTGTGCGAATCTGAGCACAGAAATGTGCCGAGACAGCCTCTGGAGCTTTGATACCGAGGAGATCTGAGGCCACAGCCCAGCTAGGTCACCTGCTGATTTTATGACTCTGGGCTAGTGATTTCTCCTTGCAGAACCTTCATTCTCTCATCTATAAAATGGGGATCCCAGGATCTATCCTGAAGGGCAGTGGAAAGGATTAAATTAGCCAGTGGACTTTAAACATCTCCATGGTGCTCATCTTTCGGAGGTGCCATTATTGCTGTGGCAATGGGACCAGTGAGAAGAGGGCGACTGCCAATGAAGGCAGGCATGACTCAGCCCTGCCACTCAGCGCTGGGTGACACAAGCACATCCTTTTACCTCTCTGAACCTCAGATGTGAAGGGAGTGACAATCTCTGCATGATGGGCTTCTGATGATGATAATCAAGATCAAGATATGTCAATAAGGCACTTTACAGTGGCTGGCACAAAGTAGGCCCTCAATGAAGGGTAACTACATTATTTTACAAATGATATTATTATTATTATTATTATTATTATTATTATTCAAACAACAGGGACTGGGATAAGCTTAGTTTAAACTTGACCTGCATGGCCAGAACAGAAAAAAGACTCAGGAATTAGATATGTTCTGCTGAAGTTCAGACCTGTTGTCCTTCAAGTTACTAAAGATTTACTTGGATCGTTTTAACCCATTTTACAGATGAAGAACAGAGGCCCAGGAAAGAGAAGTGTCTTTCCCACATTCACATAGCTAGTTAGTAACAGCTTGAACCAAACCTGACTCGCAGCATCCAGTGCTCTTTCTGCCACACCATAGCAACTCTCCTTCAACAGCTTTCTTGGCATTCAAGAACCTCATCAACATGGCCCAAGTTCTTCTTCCAGCCGTATCCCCAACTCTTTCCCTAACAAGAACTCTGCCCCAGCCAGGCTGCTCTACTCACTGTTAGTTGAAAGCACCTTTGCCTATGCTGTTCTTCCTATCCAGAATGCCCACCCCACCCTTTACCTAAGGAAACATTCCACCAATCTTCTCCTTTTCTTGTCTTTGGGGCTCTGGAGCTAGAAATGCACCCACTGAGGTATGCCATGAGAGAATGTGAATTTTCAGATCTTACTGAGGCTTGAGGCCCCCCATAATTTCCGTGAGGAATAGGTAGGAAGAAACTTGGTCCACGTGGCTCCACTCACCTTCTCGCACACGCCCGAGAGTTACAAGCAGTATAGATTATTTTCATGACAGTATTACTTCTAACTGCGTCTCTCCCATCTGTTCTTCCCCAATTACGAATGCAGAAACCCAGCATGTGTCTCCATTCTGGCAGTAGAGAATGAAATATAAGTGCTATAAAAGGGAGTATATTCTTTGAACAATACAGTTGGCACCTGGGAAGATCGCCTTGTGTTTCAGACTCTCCTGCATCTTCGAGAGGGAGGCAGAGCCTCCTTCAAGAAAATGCCACAGCATGCCTGGATCATCTTTCCCCTCCCGTTAAACCCAGGGCTACTGAGAAATGACAAAGCCGGTGGGGTTTGGTCCAAGAAAGATCCTGGAATGCTTGTGGCGGTAGCCCAAATCAAAGTGAGAAGAAAACAGAGTAAATGGGAGTCTATTTGCCACATCAATTGCACGAGGTAGAGAATGAGGCTGGGAGAGATTAGGTAAAGTTGTTCCATGCCTATCGGCAGATTTTAAAAGTCCAGAAGCATGTCAAGCAAAGTACACTGAGAGTGTTATTCCTTTTTTTTTTTTGCTGAGGAAGATTCACCTTGAGCTAACATCTGTGCCAATCTTCCTCTATTTTGTATGTGGGTTGCTGCCACAGCATGGCTGATGAGTGGTGTAGGTCCCTGCCCAGGATCCAAATCCACAAACCTGGGCCCCCGAAGCAGAGCATGCCAAACTTAACCATTATGCCACGGGGCTGGCCGCTTATCGTTCCTATTTTTGTACACAAGGAGACAGAGGCTCAGAAAGTTAGGTTACCTGTATGAGCTCACAGAGCAAGGAATGGCAGACCTGAGTTCAAACTCTGTTCTGATAAGAAAGCTGATGTTCTTCACCATCACACAGACCCTAATAAAGTGAGCCCACCTGCCAAACCCCAGCTGCAGGTGAATTGACATCCCTCTTTGCCCGCCCAGATCTACCAAGCAAACCCCAAGCTGGCCTCTCTCACCCCTGCTGCAGCAATAGACAGGATTAGACACACAAAGGAAAAGAAAGGCCAGCCAAGTCCTAGGTTTCAGAAAACCATTCTTCAGGCGAAATATACTTCAAGGGGGGAAGAAATCCCTAAATGTTTTATTAGAGGAATTCAACAACTACAAATATTAACAGCAAGGCTATAAATTATTTAAAATTCAACTACCTAAACCAGCCTATAAATTAAACATGAAAACTTGTTGTCAGAAAGAAAGAGGCTGGGTTTGCCCTCGGCTCTTAGCTCTTAAGAGGAAAGAAGGCTAACCTCGTGTTGACTGAGCACCTACTGTGTGCCAGTGCTCTGCATTTCTCTCTTTGGATGCTCACAGGAAGCCTAGGAGAGGGAGAGATGATGGGTTGTGTTTTACAGGAACAGGGAACCAAAGGTTTGAGCTGGAAAGTGATTTCTCTACAGACTCACAGTTAGTTAATAGGGGAGCTGAGACTCTATCAACATTTGCTTGCAGTCAAAGCTCTCTTTCCACTGCACCAGGCTGCCTCTCGGCTGGAGGACACATGCAGGTACACAAGCAGAAAGCAGAGGCCTGAGGCATGTCACACTGAAAACAGGATAATGACCTACAGATCACAGTGCCCTGAGCATCACAGAGAAGCGAGGCATGGGGAGGTAGAATGCTGGGGGGTTAGTCACACTCCTCTTATTGTTGCTGCTGCTGCTGCTACTGCTGTTATTGTTGTTTCTGGGTAGCTTTTTATTTTGAACTCATTTTAGATTTACAGAAAAATTGCAAAGATAATGCAGAGAATTTCCATAAGCACCTCACCTGTTTTGCTCTACTGTTAACATGTTACTTTACCATCAGGCACGTTTGTCAAAACTAAGAACCAACGTTGAAACCTTAGTGTTAACTAAACTCTATACTTCATGTGAATTTCACCAATTTTTCCAGCAATATCCTCTTTTTGTTCCAGCATCCCATCCAAGGTACAGCATTGCATTTAGTTATCATGTCTCCTCTGGTGTGAGATGGTTTCTCAATCTTTACTTCTTTTTTATGACCTTGACAGTTATGAGGAATACTGCTTAGGCATTTTGTAGAAAATTCTTCAATTTGGGTCATACCATTTCTACCAGCTGTGTGACAATGGATAAGTGACTTAAACTCTCTTAAATTCTCTTATCATGTTGAATGAGATGAAGCATGGAAATTCCCCACCCAGGGCCAATGCTCTCAACCGTCATAACGATTATTCTATGTGATTGATCTTATTCTCTTGTGAATAGAGGTGCTATGGAGCAATTCTACATGGTGTACTCTAGGATATCAGGTTGCTTTGCTGTAAAATCACAGAATCCCAGAACAGGAAGGAGTAGTAGGATCATTTGGTCTGACCTGCCTTTGCTGCTTGAATGCCTCTTACAGGGCAGATTGCCCCAGCAATGAAGCGTGCACTGTTTTATAAGGCACCCTTGTCATCCTTGAAACCCTGGGACTGGTCTTCTTTCTCTGCCTAGTTCTGGTTCATTGTGAGGCTCAGACCAATCCTAGTCCACTCACTCTTTTTTTTTTTTTTTAGTGAGGAAGATTAACCCTGAGCTAACATCTGTTGCCAATCCTCCTCTTTGTGCTGAGAAAGATTGGCCCTGGGCTAACATCAGTGCCCATCTTCCTCTACTTTATATGTAGGACGCCTGCCACAGCATGGCTTGACAAGCTTTGCATAGGTCCATGCCGGGGATTTGAACCTGCAACCCCTGGGCTGCTGAAGCAGAGCACGTGAACTTAACCACTACACTATCGGGCCGGCCCCTAGTCCACTCACTCTTACTCTACAGATTGACTAGTTCATTGCTTCCCTCCCTCCAAAACTCTAACACAGCCTCCCTCTATCACCCTCTTGATGAATTCCCTTGCTTTTTGTTGCACTGAAAAACATAAGTAATGAGAAGGTTCAAGTCTGTTAGTTCACTGGTATCTATACCCCATACTCCACCTTCTCTCTTTTATGATGGCTATTCTTCCTGCTCCAGTCTAAGTGCAAGCCCTAAACTTGAGCAAAGATGGGTTTATCAGAAGTGAAGGAAGCCTGAGCTTCAGAGCCCTTCACTTAGCTGGCCCTTGTCAGTGCTGGTGGTGTCTGGGGGTTGTCGAATGTTTGAGGTGGGGATTGCAACCAAAGACATTTGTATGTAAACATTTCAGTAAATTACCTACAGCATGATTCTCAAGGTGATGGTGAGCAATGTCTCAAGGCATTTTTGGTTGTCACAACCGGGGGGACGGGTGCTACAGGCATCTAGTGGGTAAATGCCAGGGATTCTGCTACACATCCCACCATGCACAGAACAGCCTCTTGCAGCAAAGAATTATCTGGACCAAAATGTCCATCTTGCAGAGACTGAGAAATCCTGCCCTAAAGAAACCTCAGAAGGAAGATATGTCTATCTATAAAGTGTTGTTGATTTGTTAGGATTTATTTTCTCGTGCTAAGTAAATATTCATTTCCATGCCTAATTTTGAATTCATGATTTTGAATTCTTTTTCTCAGAGAAGGATCTCCAAATTGCATCAGCTCAGGCCCCACAAAATGTGGACTGCCCTTGCACTCAGGCACTGGACTCCCTTTCCTCCGTCACAGACTTTGCCCTTGCAATTTCTCCCTCCCCTGGACCATGCCCATCAATATAAACAAGTTTTAAGATCTCTCATCTTACAAAACAAAATGAAATGCTTTCCTTGACCCCTCTAAATGAACTGGCCTCCATTCCAATTCATTCTCCTCCTTTATAGCATAATCCCTTCAAAGAGTTACCTGCATTCACCTCCTCCGGTCCCTCACTTTCCTCCTCTCTTGAATCCTCTTCCACCAGGCTCTCGCCCTGCCCCCAGGAACACACTAAAATCTCATTGTCAGTGTCCCCAGTGACCTCCATCTTACCAAATCCAGTGACCAATCTTCAATCTCCATTTGGTGGACCCTTTATCTTATGTAACAAAGTTAGTCCCTCCCTCCTGCTAGAAACGTTTTCTTTATTTGGTTTCTGAGACAACGCTCTTTCCTGATTCTCTGCCTACCACACAGGCTGCTCTTACTCTCTCCCCTCTGCTGGATCCTCCCTACTGCCTGACCTCTAAATGTTAGAGGGCACCAAGGCACAGTCCTCACACCTCTCGCTCCTACAGTGATTTCATTCAGCGCCATGATTTTAAATGCCAAATAGCTGCAGCCCCAACTTCATAAATGCCTCCATTTGAATGGCTAATGGGCATCTCAAACGTTCCATGTCTGAAACCGAACTCATTATTCCCTCAAACTGCTCCTCCCCAGTCTGTCCCATCCTGAAAATGGCACCAACATGCACCCTATACTAAGGCTAAAACGCTTGGAGTTATCCTTGACTAGTTATGCCTCTCGTATCCACATCCAGACTGTCAGCAAATCCTGTCTGCTCTCCCGTGAAAATGTATCCATTATTCAAAAACATCTCAACACCCTCAATTGACCTCCTAGTTCAAGCCAGCACGATCCCTCCCCTGGGAGATGGCAGTGGCCCCAAGACTGGTCTCTGCGTCCCCTTTTACTCATCCCCATTACAGTCTGTTCTCCACACAATAGCTGGAATTATCAGTTTTAAAATAAAAATGAGATCAATGCCACCCCCAGTGGCTCTTCCAGCATACTTAGAATGAATCCAACATCCTTTCCACCACTTAGACCCTTTCTGATCTAACCCCTGCCTACCTCTCCCATTTCCTACCACCCTCTCACTCACTCCCCTCCAACCCATGGCCTATTTGTTGTCCTTGTAGCACTCCAAGCCCAGTTCTGCTGCGGGGCCTTTGCCCTCACTGTTCCCTCTTCAGGGAGGGCACTTCTCCCAGATGTTTAAGGAGCTGGCTCCATCGCTTCACCCAGGTCCCTTGAATCCACTTCATACGTGCATATACTATTAATGTGCAATGCATATGTTATTATAGTATTGCACATTATATATTTATGTTGTATCCAATCTATATACCCTGCCTCTAAAACAGTAAACAGTGGCTGCTTTGAACAAACAAAAAAGATGTGCCAAATGTGTGCCGGTTGTCCCCCTGCCCCCTCCCCACCTCCTCTCTATAGTTTATGCCTGTTGACCCCAGCTTCCCTCTGGGGCCACACAGAACAGTGCTCTCCTTCTGCTATGTGAGAGCCTTTGGAGGCATGAAACAACCAAAAAAAAAAAGGGAAAGCTTCCTTGTCCAGGCTGAAGATGGTGATGATGGTGATGGTGATGATGATGATGTTTTTGATGGTGAAGAGAAGTATATACAAGGTAGCCTCTATTTATTGAGTCAATCGTATGCCAGTCTCTGTGCTAAGAATTTATCTTTCCATTTAATACTCAGTAGCTTGATGAGGTGCGTCTTTATCTGCATTTTACAGATGAGGATAAAGACTGGCTCAGGGAAGAGCTGCAATTTTCCCGAGTTTACCGAGCAAGCAAAGGGCAGAGCGGGTACTCCTGCCCTGATCTGTTTAACCCTGAAGTCTGTTTTTGTCTGATCCTAAGTCTTTTCATCTTTCTTTCCTGTTCTGAAAATGTTGGCTCCAAATTAATTAACCTTCAGGATCAGTAGAAGCATTGGGACAAAGGTTCATCCAGCCCCATGCTCTGTGTCCTTTTCATTGTCTCACATGCCTCAGCCTTTATGTTTCAGTTTTGAGGTTCTACACCTGGAGATCCCTGCCTCTCAAAATGTGTGTATGTGTGTGTGTGTGTTGGGGGTGGGGGGATGAGGTGGGCTGATGCCATCAGCACTTCGCTAAATACTCAGTTCCAGGCATTCTGGGAGGCTGATCCAGTTTTGTTGTTGGGTGTGATTGCCTCCAAATGGCGCCTCCTGTAGCCTTGGGTATCTGAGCAAGACAAGACCTCCAAGGCTATTAGCATCTTATTGTGGGGAGCCTGAGGCCCAGGGAGGGCAGCCACTTGCCCCAGCCTTCTCAGTCAGTTAGTGGCAGAGCTGAGTCTTAGGACCCAGTCCTTTGCTTCCGGAGACCAAGCTCCTCCTACAGCACAGCATTTTCCTACAGTGCCTTACTTCTGCACCTCTGTGTCACCCTTCCTCCCCTCCCCTCCGCTCCTGTTCTTCACCACATTTTGTTTTCTAGTTCAAATGGTAATGATCTTGCTCTTACATAGCCCCTTTCTGCCAAATGGATCCCTGTGCACAGTACAGGTGTTGGTAACGGATATTACCCACCATCCGTCTTTCTTAATCACACTCTGCTCCTGAAATGCAGCCACTTCTAGGGTGAAATATGGCCCCCATTTAGCCATGCGTAACACCAATGGGAGAGCCAGTGAAGACAGGCCTACTTTTTCCAGAAGGTGCAGCACACTTCAAAACAGAGGTTGGAAGATTTTCCTGTGTCTGGGATTCGTGTGAGCTGTCACTCCTCGGAGTCTGCTCAAAGGCGTTTCTGTGGGGCTGCAGCTCACTCTCTGGTCCCCTTCTGGATCCAAACTGAAGACTGAGGGGTTTTGGCCCCAGAGAGAGCCCGGAGCACAGGTAACCCCAACTTCCAGGCTTCTAAGTGGCAGTGAGAGGAATGCATTATCCCACTCTATGACCACAGGCCAAGGGAAAAGGGAACTGGTCGTCCAAATTACTGAATCCATCTCCTACTCTTGTTAAGTAATCAGTAAATACATACTGTGGGTTCCAATGCACATTTCACCACTTCAGGGCTGAGTGATCTTGGGCAAGTCTCTTAACCTCTTTGAGTTCTCAATTTTCTCATTTGTGTAAAGGGAATCATAGTCCTAGCTGAAAGGGTTATTCTGAGTATTAGACAAGAAAATGCAAGCAATGCTCTTAATAAGGACTACATAATAGTTGCTCAATACATGTTAACAATTGTTGGGGCTGGCCCTGTGGCCAAGTGGTTAAAGTTCCGTGTGCTCCGCTTCGGCAGCCCGGGTTCAGATCACTGGCGCGGACCTACATCTCTCATCGAGCCATGCTGTGGCAGCATACCACATACAAAGTAGAGGAAGAGTGGCACAGATGTTGGCTCAGGGCGAATCTTCCTCAAGCAAAAAAAGAGGAAGATTGGCAACAGAGGTTAGCTCAGGGCCAGTCTTCCTCAGAAAAAAATAATTTAAAAAAATGTTAACAATTATTATAGTCAATAAGAGGATTAATAGAGAAATGAAATTGAAAAACACTAAACAAATTTTAAAACTTTATAGATATTTATTATATTTATTGATATAATAATAATAATATAAGGCTCTTACTTCAAGGTATTTTTAGCTTCCTCCTGAATCTTTTTTCTCTCTGGTTTCTGTCTCTCTGAGACTTCTCACTCCTATCTTTTTTTTTTCTTTTCTAAGAAGGATTTCAAGCATCTCACTAACTGAATGACCTCACGTAAATGCCCCTGCATCTTGATTCTGGGCTGGTATCTCTTCTTCAATCCATTTCGACCCACGTTCCCTGAGTGGCGCTGTGTGTACAAAAAGGAACCAGGTCCAGGCTGCATATCCTGGAAGCTGACAGTCTATAGGGGTGATGGGCACAGAAGTAAATCATTCTCCCTCTGAAGGAAGAGGTTGGACTAGAGTGACAGTACTAAAAATGGGGCTGCCTGGGCACCTGGCGTTCCATCGGGGATGGGTCCTCTGCCCATGGGATGGAGAAGGGAAGGACTAGTCCGGAGGGCTGGAGCTCCATGCCCTGCCCCAACCTGCTTCAACCCTAGAGAGCAGCTCTGCTTTCTTCACTTTCCTATGCCCAGATCCCACATAAACTATGTTTGAATAGAAGGTTCTGCTGCTATTTTTTTTTTTCTAACATTGAACAAAAAGTTTCCTCTGGTCCCTTTCTAGGCTGATATCCCAGGATTTGCTCCCTAGATGTGTCTACTTTACACATCATCCATTTGATCCTTATCACATGTGTTATTTAGTGAGCTCACATAGCCTGGCTGTCCCATCTCCTCATTAGCCTGTGAGCTCACTGGGGACAGGGTCCGTGCAGCCTTCCCTGGTTATCTCCAGCCTCCAGTGCAGAGCCTGGCACACAGGAGGTCTCTCCCTGGACTTGGGCAGAAATCTGAAGCTTGGCTGGTCAGCAGAGACCAGAGATCTGCTTCTTCTGTGTGGCTGTGAAGGGTAGGAATGAAAAAGAGAAAAGGGTGAAAGAAAGTTCTAGAAAGACAGGTTTGGATTCAAGGGCAGAAAGCGTTTCCTAGGTGTCTCATGAGGACGTGTGATTCCTAAGCTCTTAAAGGTAAAAAACTGGGTTCTCATGTCGTCCTATGTTTCCCATGCCCATGCACTGTGAATGCTGGGGGGCCACCCTGAGGCCACCTATGCTTCCAAGGAAATCCAAGGAAGCCAAACTTGAGCCTCGCCTTCCAGGTTGTTATGAAGGTATACTTGTCAATTTAAGAGGATAAAATATTTATTAAGTGTCTTGTTACTTTCACATATGACATTTTAATACTTAGTACTATTATATTATATCTATTTGTATTAGATCTATTGTATCTGTATTGTATCTGTTTGTACTCTTGTTCTGGGCACTGTGAATGTGGGGGGCGGGCCTGTCTGCTTAGGAAGACAAAGGCAAGCACCTGAGTGGGAGGCCAAGAAGGAAGACGGACCTGGCCTTTTGCCCCTGCATTCCTTCAGACGCTCCCTTCCACGCTACAGGAGCCCGTGGCATCTTTGAGAGGAGAAAGACTGCGTGTTGGGGTGTAGTGATGGGCTGTCCTGCATTCAGAGCACGTTGCTTTCCTGGCGGATTCGTGAAGCCCTTCGTCTCTTTTTATATCCTGCGCGTGTCTTGGTAAAGTGTTAAGTGTTTTGTGCCGTTACAAATGCCCCTTTTGTATCACACCAACTCCTGCTGGTGGCTCCTCGCAGCCTACAATAGGTTGTACATTTATTTCCGCTAGGACTTTTCAAAAGGAACACGCGCTCTTCTATACAGGAAAATCTACTTCCCCCCTACCCAGAAGTGAAGCCCCAGATTAGCTCCCTGGGTGGTCTTTTCAGTTTCCTGAAATAACCAAGACTCCAAGGAAGGAGGGGGTGCCAGGAGGCTTCCAAGATGGGGAGGGTTTCAGAATGCTGCGCATGCCCCTCATTCTCTGCAAAAGATAAGACCATACAGGAGCCTTCAGAGGGCTTGGGGGAGCTTGTTTGTGAGGATGGGGGTTGCTGGAGGCATTTGGCCTGTGCCTCATTGTCACAAACGGCAAACATGGAGCTTTGACACTACCACCAAATGAGGTTCTGGAGCATACAGTCACAGAAATGCGCTGGAGGCCTGAAAGATGTTCGTCGCACAGCCTTAATCTTGAGTTTATTTTTGTAATCCTGTTTGTGAATTTTTGAAGACATGGAAGTGGCCCAGGCCTTTCTGCTGTGGGAATAGATATAGATTCTATTCAACAGATGGATTAATAGACACTTCTGTAGCACTTAAACTATGCCAAATGCTGTTCTTAGTGCTTTCCAAGTAGTCATTTGTTTAATCCCCGCAGTTCCAACCCTCTTGGATAGGTGATTTCATTATTCCCATTTTACTGAGTAGGAAACTGAGGCCTGCAGGTCTTAAGTAAATCGTTGGAGGTCCTACAGCTAGTCGATGACATAGCCAAGATTGGAGAGCAGCCAGTCTGACTCCCAGGACGAGATCTTAACCATAACACGGTACGGCCTGTTGGATATGAACAGCCTGACCTGATTCTGCGTGGAGTCCTGTAGGCTCACCTGTCACCTCATGGTTATACCCTAGACTCTCTGGGTCCTAAGAAGAAACCATTATGTGGCCTTATGAGAGTGTCTGCCCTTAGGATACAGGAGCCTCATACAGCCTTAACCCTTGATGCCCCTGTGTCCTAGAGAAACACACATTCCCAGAGTTATTCACGTCGACTGTATGCCAGGCCCTGTGGTAGGCACTGGAGCTGCAACAAAGCCGGAGAGTTCCTGCTCCTGTCCTCACCACGTTCAAGTGAATGAGAGAGACAGACAGCACTCACACTCTGGGGTGATGCTCGCCAAGATGGCAGAGGGGCGGGGGCCCTGGGGCACCCAGCAGAAATCCCAACCATGGGAGGCTGACAGAGGTGTCTAGATACAAGTAATAATTAATCTGAGCCTCAAACAATTAGCCGGCACTAGTGAAGCCAAAAGTGGAGGCAAGGGGGTGCACAGTGTTCCTGGGGGAGACATGGAGGCAAGCGAAAGCCGGTCCCTTCTCCACCTCCAGCTGTGCTAGTCCCTGTGAGCACATCCCCAGGGGTGTCTGCCTGGTTGTGGAGGTGAAGAGGTCTTTCCAGGTGTGTTTCCTCTGGGCCCCAGGCCTCTACACGGAAGGTAAAAAGCATCAAACTACAGTCTCGTGACTGTCACATGCCACCCCTTGGGCTGGTCTCTTTACCTGTGTCATCTCATTTAATCCTTCTCACAAGGAACCTGAGAGCCAGAGAGGGAATTTGTCCCACTTCCAGAAAGAGGAGGAGGTGGGCTTGGCACCAGGGTCAGGATGTTTCCAAGCCTGAGTCTCACACACCAGCACCCTTACATCAGACCTGCCTACGGGGAGTGATTTAAATGCTGCCAGCGAAGCCCTGACTGTAGAGCTCCAATTTAGGCCTGGTGGTGTGGCTGAGACAACACCATTCTACAGATCATTTATTTTGTTCACAAATCTACAGTTTGAGCCAAGTTTTGCAGGAGTTCAACAGGGATGGTTCACCTCAGTTCTAAGAAAATCAGCTAGAGTGGTTCACCTGGAGCTAAAGGGTCAACTTTCAAGATGGCACACTCAAAATGGCTGGTACTAGTGCCGACTGGGGACTCAGGTTGGGCTGAGGGCCCCATTAACTTTCCAAACAGGCCTCTCCATGAACTGCTTGGGCTCCAATACAGTAAGATGGCTGAATTCCATGAGAGCAAGGTGGATATGGCTGTCCTTTTTATGACCTAGCCTTGGAAGCCACAGAGCATCCCTTCCCCTGTACTCTATTGGTTGAAGCAGTCATACAGATCAAGCTAGTTTCAAGGAAAAGGGACTGAGACTGTAATACTCAATGGGAGGAGTGTCAGGGTCACGTTGTAAGAGGTGCATGTGGGATAGGAGATATTGTCGTGGCTATCTTTGGAAAATACAATCTATCACAAATATCTACCATGTGCTAGGCAGCATTCTGGGTGCAAAGTGTACTTCAGAAAATAAAACAAAGACCCGTACCAGCATGGAGCTTACATTCCAGTGGGGAGAGAGGAGCAGATAATAACATGATAAATGTAAAGTAAATTATGCAGTAAGTTAAAGGTGATAAGTGCTGTAAAAAACAAGGAAAAGTAGGAAGGTCTGGAGTTCTGAGGGTGGGGTGAGAGTCGAAATTTTAAATAAGATAATCAGGGGAGATTTCCCCAAGAATATGGCATTTGAACAAAAAATTGAAAAAGAAGAGAGAATGAGTATGTACATATCTGGGAAAAGAGCATTCCAAGAAGAAGGAACCACCAGTACAAAGGCCCTGAGGCACAGCATGCCTAGGGTGTTTGAAGAATGATGAGATCAGTGATCCTGAGGAGGGAAGTTGGGGAGAGTAGTAAGAGGTGGCCAGATCATGGAAGAGCTTTAGTTCTTACTCTGAAAAAAATTGGAACCTGTTGGAGGGCTCAGAAGAAAAGAGAAATGTGACCTAACCTAAGTTTCAGAATGAACACTGGCTGCTTTGTTGAGAACAGATTGTAGGGGAACAAGGATAGAAACAAGGAAGACAGGTAAGGGAAGACTGCAGTAATCCGGGTGAGAGATGATGGTGGCCTGGATCACGATGGGGGCAGTGGAGGTGGGGGGAAGGGCTTAGAGTCAGGAAGCATTTTGAAGTTCAGGTCTCCTTAGAGTTTAAAGAGAGCAAGCTAGGTGCCAAACATGACTCCATAAGTCCCCCTCATCTGTCCTGTGAAATTGGCTGGTCTTCATGGAGGAAAGAAGGTGAAATTCTTGTCTTGGCTGTACCCTGGGTCCTCTTCCTTGAGAAATGGTTCTTACTTATTCTTTAGATAGGTTCACCGGACTCTATTTTTTCCATGACTTGTACTTTAAGCAACCAGATGGACTGTCCTATCCATTTCCATGGAATGGTAGCCCTGTGCAATGCTCTGGGACTGCGGTTTCTATGGTCATATAAATGGGGAAAATGCTGTATTCAGTTTTTCCCTTTTGAATATTTACAACGTGCACTTGCTCAGAAAAATCCTGAAGTAAAGGGCCTTGCTTAACTTAGTTCAGCACAGTATTTCTCAAATATCTTTGACTCCAGGAACTTTTTTCGCTAGCATACTTCCTTAGAACAATTGGGAAAAGGCCCATCTTATTTCAGTGACCTTCTCCCCAGGAGAACATCAAGGAGGCTGTATCTCAGTTATCCACGTGATTTGGAGCCTCCTATCTCAGCCTGTGTTAGGAGGCTGCTTTGGCCTTTCTGGCCTCCTAGACGCAGTCTGCTTGCCCTCAAGGTCCTGCAGATGCTTGGGCAATGGGGCCCCATCCATATGGCTGTCTGCACCGAGATGTCATGTGAAGGAAAGCTTAGGAGTTGGCACACAACAGTTGTCCCTGGCTCTCCCATTTGGTCCACAATCATTTACTGGCACACATCCTATGCCTGGCACAATGCTAAGCATGCTAGAAGATATAGAGATGAATCCACATTGGGTCCTGCTCTCAATCTAGTTCACACACATAAATATGGTCACCTAAGGGGATAAAAAGTAAAAATTGCATAAGGATAATGCAGCTCTAAACACATACACATGTACACGTACACACAATATCATACACAAGTAGCTGGAAGAAGGTTTTGGATTCAGAACTCAGTTCAAATTGCAGCCATGGCCACTATGTTTGATGTTGGACACGTATCTTCAGACTTCTGTCTTGGTTTTTAAGAAGTCTAGGGAAAAAAAATCTTTGTTTGAGATGATAAATCGTTTCACCCCTGGCAAGCCAGGAGCAAACCTAAGGCAAAGTAAATCTTAAGAACCAGGCCCCTGGTTGCCTCACAAAGTAAATTTATTGTCCCCTCTCACTTACTTCCTGGGGAGCCTGAGAACCAAAAGGAGAGGAGGGAGGGGAGGGAGGAAGGAAGGAGAGAGAGGGAGATAGAGAAAGAGGAGGGAGCAGGTGAGAAGCCCCTTAGGTTGGTGATGGGAGACCTTTCCCACAGGAGAACTCACCCAGGGAGACAAAGTGCCCCTTGGGACTTTGTGATGGAAACTATTCTGGAAACTGCCACACTGTAGGGTGACTGCTGGAGGCTCCTGCCCTCCCCTGCTGGGTGTAGCCCTGAGGGGTTGCCTTGGTGATCAGACGTCTGGTCTCCCTCCTCATCCATCTTGTAGGATGAGCTGGTATGAATGGTGAGCCTCCTGCCTTGTCTACATTCCCGGCCTCCTGCCTTGAAGAATGGACCTTACTTTAGATCATTTCACAGGGCTCTATTTTTTCTCTCTGACTTGTGCTTTAACTTTAAAACTTTCTGTTTCTGAGGGTTAAGCCTGAGGAGTTAAGCCCTCAACAAGGAAAATCTCTGAAAATCAATCACATAACAGAGAAACCATAGACCCCAGGAAGCCATGAACACGATAAGGGGAAGAAGGTGTCAAAAAGCAGACCCCCTGGAAAATAGCAACCAGTCAAGTCTTTACACACTCACTGAGCCTTGGTTTCTTCATCTGTAAAGTGGGAGTGTGGATGCTTCATTCTCAGGGTTGCTGTGAGGGTTAGATAGAAGCCAATAAGCTCCTGTGTAACTAAAGTTGCTCTCAATAATGGTAGCTGTTATCATCATCACGATCATTATTATGGTCATTATTATGGGGGTGAGGGGAGCAGTTACCCACGAAGGCTGCATGGAGAAAATGACGTAAAGAGAAATAGGATGTGGGCACGTGAACACTGGGGGAGAAGCTAGAATTCCAGGTTGAGGACTAGCCTAGTAAAAGCATGAGGTCTGGAAAGCTTAGGATGTTATTGCAGAAGATGCTCCTCTGCCTTGATAGCTTCTCCCAGTGGTTCTGACTCAGGACCATCCAGTAACCTTTTGACTTGGGTTCCACCCCCTGGTATTATCATTGTGGAGTGGCTCCTCCTTCATACTCATTAATACCCACAAAGCAAGGCAAAGGGGCACATTCAAGTTCAGCTGAAATCTTGCTCCATTCCAATGCTGACACCCTGACAATTAAGAAAACATTAAAAACCTCATTAGTTCTGAGTCCATTAAATCAGATTCCTGATTCCATGGAGATTAGGTAGGAACCTCACCTTTCAACTCAATAAAGGAATTATTTTTTTTTTTTTTTTAAGTATAAGAAACACAGCAAGACAATGTGTGTCCTGATTTGGAGAGAGCAGGGAACAAACAGGTGAATGCAAATTATACCCCAGACAGAAGACACCCAAGGTCACTTTATTGGCAGTCAGCTTTGTGAAGTCCTTATCTCGTGTCTATTTTGCAAGTGGGGAATCAGAGACTCTTAGCAGAAAAGTTATTGCTAGCATTGCTAGGTCTGATTCCATTTTCTGAACTCTCTCCACATTATCATGTAGTCTTCTGTGATACCAGGCTGTGTACTAGACATCTCTTATCCTTTGAGTTTACTTAAAAATGCATGAATCAATTCTGCTTTTATGAATTAGACCATTACCACTAAAGCTAAAATCACTCTGACTTCTGTGGGAGATCAAAATTGGCCACCTCAAAATATGTCTTTTTACCTTGCTTATTTTATCAATAGACTGGGAGGGTCGTTGCTAAAACCAAATATTTACATTTGCAAGGGAAATCTCCATTTGTAAAGGTATCTCCCTCTCTGTACTGGGAAGAGGTGGGGGTGACCTTATCTCTAGAAACTCTTATCAGTATGCAAGGAGAGGACTTAAATCCGAGTACTCTTGATGACTGTGCTTTCTAACTCCCCCACCCCCAACATCCTCCTTTGTCTACCTGAATATGCTATTTAAGGTGAAAAACCTCTGCCATTTGTCAAGAAACTCAGTTTCCCTGGTTTCTCCTATGTAAACATGTTATAAAGCTTTGTTTGATTTTCTCCTGCTGTTCGGTCTCATGTCAATTTAATTTGTAGCCCAGCCAGAAAGGACCCAGAGTGGGTAGAGGGTAGTCTTCTTCCCCTTCACTTTCCTACCCACGTTCATCCTCCGCTAGCCTATCCTTCCCTTTCTCTGCTTTCCCCTCCCCAAAATTATCCTTTCATGTAAATATGGTTTTCATCTTTCCAGGTCTTTCCAAAATAACTTTAAATGAGTTTTTGTTGCCACTTCTCAGTCCTTTAAAAATACTTTTCCATATATGTAACCCCACAGGAAAGCTATAACGTGTGCATGTTTTCTTAAATGGTGTCATGCTATATATAACATTCTGTCACTTGCTTTTTTCCCTCAGAAACATTTTTTGAGCTCTACCCATGTTGAGACATATAGATTCAGTTCATTCCTTTCAACTGCAGAACATTCCAGCATATGAATATACCAATTTTATTCAGCCATGACCTGATTGAAGTTTATTTAAGCTGTTACCAATCTTTTGCTATTACGAACAATGACTCCGTGATCACCTTGTACATGTAGATCTCTGTGTGTACGTTCAAGCACTTGAAATGCTCACACTTAAAAGCTAACAAGTGGAATGCTCATTATAGATCATTTTTATCTGTGTGAGAAGCAGTTTCCTGAAGGGCCTCTAATTCTCGGCTCTGTGTTTGACCATCTGGTTTATAGAGTTGCTGACACTCAGTCTTGGAGGGAATGTAAAGATTCAGACCTCACTTTATTTAGAGTTAGATTCTGATGCCCAGAGAGGCAAAGAGACCTGACCGTGGTCACAGTGCCCAGAGCAACTCCTTGAAGTCCCTCCGCTAGCATTACTCCTTGCCTGTGTCCTTCCCATCTCCATTTGGCTCTTGGCAGAGGTCACCTGCAGCTTCAGGAGTGGGTTGCACCTGAATCTCTCTGCCTTAGGGTTTTTTTAAAAAAATTTCTTTTGGGGGTAGAGGTAACACCCTCAAGAAATGGTGCAACCTTCAACAAATGATGGACAGTTGGTGGAAAAATACCCCAGGTTCCTTGCCTGTTTGTGGAAAGATTCTGGGTGCATCTCGCCAGCAAGGCTGAGCCCCTGTTTCCCACATTGTGGCCCATTTATGAATATACCCTTGGTGGTTCCTTCCTTCCTTGTCCTGTTACCGCACAAAGGGCATGATCTGCTCACTCTGAGACAAAAGCCAATTGTCAAGAGGCAAGATGGTGGCAGAGAAAGGGCATTTTATTATAGCTTGCTAGCAAGTGGGAAGATGGCTGATGAATGTCCAAAAGAACCATCTTAAGGGGGGCACAGAATCTTGAAGCAGTTATATAAGAAAGTGGGTTACAGGTGAGGGGGTTAGGAATGTTGACCCGCTGGTGTTATAAACTAGGAGTGGCCACACCAGACAGACTCTCTCTCTGGGGGTCATCACATTCCTAGGGAACTCAAAAGAACAAAGTTATTGTCTTACCACAGCTGGGAGGTACATGCACAAGCACGAATCATAAAATCTACAGAGCATGTAGATCTCCTGGAGGGTGCATATCCAGCTGGGTTAGTTAGTCAGAGGTCATTCAGAGTTACAATATGGTTTATTTTCTACAATATGGCTTCCCTTATGTCAACCTTGTGTTGAGCTGGTATCAGTCTCATTTCTCAGTCCCTCTCCTGCTTCCTGGGATCACCTCCCAAAACAACTACCAGTACCCAAATCCTTGCCTCAAAGTCTGCTCTTCACAGAACTCAAAGACTCCATCTGCATGGCAGGGTCTGTGCTAGGCAAAGGGGACGCAAAAAAACAATAACATATGATTTTGCACTCTTAATAAGTCACAGGCCAGTGACCCAGGTCTTCTGACTCCCAATGCACTGCGCTCTTTCTGCTGTATCATCTCTGTGCATTTTAATTCAATGACATTCTTTAAAAAAAAAGAAAACTCAATCGATCTTCCCAGCAATCGGTATGACTAAATGAAGTTTTATTGTAATAACTTAATTCCACTGCTTTTTCTTCTTTTTTTTTGGTAAGGACCTGACTAAAATATTAATCCTTAAACAGAAACCTTAACTGGAAACCAAGCAGCTGCCTTGATGTTCTATCGGCATCCCTATTTTTCTGATATATGTATTTCTCCTCCCTCTGCTCTTAGTAAATGTTGATGTTCGGTTCACCCTGATGAGTATTTAGCTCTCCTGGTCGATTTATCTTATTTATTGACCTGAGCAGAAAATCAATATAGTCTTCATTTGCCGTCCTGTTTAATTTGGGAGAATCTCATTCTGTGGAAACTCTGCCCAAGTTACCAAGGCCTCCGTAAGATACCACCTACTCCAGAAAGCCTTCCAGGGTCCAGTCGTAATTGACCTCCCTCCTCGCTCCCACTCCTGTCCCTTTAAGAATAGAGGCTGCCAAGACTTGATTCCCGTGCTTAGTAAGCACAGATAAAGTATTAGGTTTGCTTTCAGAACGTGCTGGGTCTCCAGGAGCTCTGCTCAAACACTCCTTCTCACAGGGCCCATTTCATAAATGCACAGGGAGGTAAAATGTCTTTGCAATAAATAAATAACGTGACCATGAGCACTTCTGAAAAGCCAGTTGCTGTCACATCCTAGCAACTGCCAGAGAGCTTCAAGTCTGTACTTGCTGTGGGAGTTTTCGTGTCAAACAGACCTCAGATTCTGATCCCAGCACCTCCCCGATTAAATGAGACCTTGGGCAAATTACCTTCACTCTCTGAACTTCTGTTTACTCACCTGTAAAAGGAGGATTCAGGATTGTTGTCAGAATTACAGAAAATGCCAGTGAAACTCTCTGCAGGGCACCAGCTCCTATTGTGATGTGATTGCTACCATTTGGCTTTCTTCTTTCCTTTTTTTTAATTGTAATGGAAGTCACTGTATTTTTAAAAAGAGGTATTTACAATTCTTTCTGTCACCTTCAAATATCAGTTATCATTCACCCCGTGTCTTTAGTTACCACTTCCTTTTGAAGATAGAGAATACAGTCGAATGTTAGCCTCAGGTCCAGGGCAGAAAGGGGCCCACACACTTTCTATTTAGAACTGCTAGGTACATAAATGTCTGTTTTGGTGTTGGGACCCCCTCCTAGCCCGGAGTCAGCACAGAGGAGGCTCTGGGTCAGTATCTCCTGGAAGGAAAGTCGGGACGGCTGGTTGTTGCCGCTCCGGAGATGCGAGTGAGAAGTGTGAATTTCCGGCAAAGAATGAATAATTGCAATGTTTGGGGCATGTTTATACTAAAAAAATATTTGCTGTTTATCTGAAATTCAAATTTAATTGGGTGTGCTTGTATTTTTGTTTGCTAAATCTGGCAAACCTAATATCAGGCAGTCATCCAATGACATTGAGCAGGTAACATTGGAGCCATGAGGCTATCTGGGGAAAGAGCATTCATGCTTGGATCAAAGAGCAAAATAACATCAGCTCTCTCTGGGCAGTGCGGTTCATGGATTTGTTTTTCTTTTTACTTTTCAGAGTTGTCTAAATATCTTACAATAGCAATGGATGACTTCTCTAATATAAAATAGGTTGAAAGTCGGTGAGCTGGATACGGTGAAGTGTGGTCTGACCAGGACTGACTCTCAGCTTCATCTGTCTTCTTTTTTGCTTCTAGCACACCAGGCTCCCAGCCACCCCACCCAGTTTAACCAGCCCCTTCCCCTTTGCCTCATTGACAAATCATTCACCCTCTGACTACATAACCATAAATGTGTGTATATAAGGGCAGCTTTTACTCTGCAAAGCTACCTTTAGGAAAAGAGGCTGTTGCCTTGAGTATGGCTTTCTCACACGTGAAGGGTATTTTCTCAAGTACTTTATTTTAAACAACTGCTTGGGGAAGAAACATGAGACTAGATCAGGAGTTATAGGTGAAGAGTTGAAATAAAGTAGTTTTATCCAAACAAAAGAGTGGGCAAGAGCTGTATTTCTAAATTTATTACTGTGTGAGCATTATTGCGTGAGGTATTACTAACCTAATAAATGAAATACTTTAAGTAGGACTATGGCTGGTTCATTTACATCTCTAAGCAGTTTATATATTCAGGCAGACCGAATAACTTAAAGCCTTAGGAAGATGGGGCATGGGTTACCTTATATTCAGGAATACGTAGGGCAGGGCGTGCTAGACACTCTGAGCACTGCAGGCTTTTCCAGCTCAGCTGTTACAATAAATAATAACTAACATGTCTTGAATACTTACCATGCGACCCGTTCTAATGCTTTGTCTGTATTAATTCATTTTCTCCTCACAGCAACCCCAGGTCTACGGTGGTAGTATTACTCCTGTTTCACAGTTAAGACCTCAGGCAGTCTGGCTCCAGAGCCTGTACTTTTAAAAAATATTTTCTTATTATGGAAAATGTCAAACATATACAAAAGTAGAAAGGATGGTGCAGTGGGTGCCCATGTCCCTGTCACCCAGCTGTAACAATCTCACCTCAAGGCCCAGAGCCCAACTGTCAATCAAAAGACACCCTCTGGCTTGTCACAGCTCACATGCAAATCCTAGATCCTCCACTTGCAAGCTGTGGGTCATTGTGCGTGTCCCTGTGCTTTGCTGTGCCTCAGTTTCCTCATCTATAAAATGGGGGTAAGTAACACCGTTGTTACTGCACAAATTTGTGGTTAAGATAGCCTGTGTTAAGTGCCCCACTCACTGTTTGACTCAAAGGAAACATAGCATTATCGGATTAATTTCATCTTCCCCACTCTAATGGAAGCTGCGAAAGGGCCAGGGCGACTGAACACCACTGAACAGGAGGTATTCAGTAAATGTCTGTGAGTAAATGAAAGCGAAATGTCTTGTGCCTCAGCCCAAAATCTCTACCACATATGGCTCATTGTCTTTCAACAGAGAAATTTCCCTGCCCAAGTTAATAGCACTACACAAAACCTTTCCAACATAGAAACAGTCTTTAAGAGAAATTGTGTACTAATGCAAATGTCAAGGTACCTCTGGCTACTGCTAGCAAAATAAACTGAACGATGAATACATTAACTACATCAATGCCAGGCATTTAGGTTCCAAGAAGTTTGCTTTGATGACTCTTGGAGCCTGCAGAATTATTTCTAGATGGACTGGAATTACTTTGTATGTGAAGGCCAGCAGAGTTCTTCCCAACCACAAGGCCACTGGCACCAAATGGAATTTTAGGCCAGGCACAGGAGTAAAATCGCTAATAAGGTTAATGATAAATTGTCTTTCTGTGAGTGGCTGCCTCCGGCAGAGCTGGGTTCATAGCACACCTCTGCCGCTTACCAGCCTGCAACAGATGACTTCCCTTCTTAGAGATGCTGTTTGCTAGTCTGTAACATGGAGATAGCAACCATGAGACTCATTATGAAACTTAATGAGATAGTGTTACAAGTTTCTTTCCTCTCTACAGAGCTTTAAACATCTTCACTTCTGTTACCTCCTGTCTTCCTTATCAGCAGTGCCATTCACAATGTATACACCTTTTACAGGCAAGAAAACTGAAGCTCAGAAAGGTTAAGTGACTTTCTCAGAATCACACAGCTTTTGCTGGGGACTTAATTTCAAGTTCCACAAGCCAACAAACCATTTTATAGCCAAATGCATCAGTATCATTTATTTAAAGGTACTGGGTGGTGGGGCAATGAATGAAATCCTCTTTGGTTCTGTGCATGGAATTGAGATGCCTGAAATGCCAGAGGAAGTGGGTTCTCTTGATTATATCATACTGTCACCGGAAGATCTCCTTTAACTACATGTTGAGCTATCACTAGCAATTTGAAATGTTTATGTGAGTTTCGAGCAGCCAATCACCTGGGTGGCAGGTGCGGTTAGAAGCTTGGCATAAGAAGGGAGTTTATTTATAAAGGGCCTGATGAATCCTCAGAATGAACTTGTCAGTCAACCCAAGAAATGTATCTGTAAGGGAACAGGAAATTAATGATCGTCCCTTTTGGCACAGACAGACACTCCAATACCAGGAGTATGATCTGCTGGCTGTCGGCACATTTCTCTCTTCCCCAGCCTGGTTGGTAGTTATTTCTGTCAATAGAAACTCAGTTCAATACCTCAGAAATATCAATCAATAAACTCAGCACTTGCTGGTTGAAATGAGCTTTAGTGTTACCTGAAAAAGGAAGAAGGAAGAATGGGATTCCTTTCCCTCGCTCCCTCCCTTCCTTCCCCCTTTGCTTCCTCTCTTCTTCTCTTCCTTTCTTGCTTCTTCAAATGTTTATTACACCAGCCAAGTGTCATATCCTGTGCTGATCACTGAGGACGCACAAATAAATGAGAAGAATGAAGGTCATAAGCAAACAGCACACCCAGGCGCCCCTCGACGTGCCTCAGGAGAGATGGATCCAGGATCTAGGAAGGTGGGCAGGCAGGTGACAGCAATTCAGCCTGGGTGGTGCCGTGGAGGGAGGGCTGCTGGCTTCAGGGAAGAGGGGATAAGTGAGCTGGGCTCCAGAACGTGAATAGGAGTCTGCCAGATAGTCATATGAGAGGAAGGTCATATCCACATATTCAGAGATACGGTGGTGAGAAATGGTGTGTCCCTGCTTTCTCTTCCATTATTTCCTCCTCCTCCTTTTTTTTTTCTTCCTTTTGCTGCCTCTTGTGGATTTTAACTGTCACTTTGGGGGCAAGAGAGATAAACATATGAATGCTATGTTATTCACATAATATAATATATTATTTTATATCAAGTGATAATAATTTATTGAGTATCTACACTGTGCCAATAAAACCATCAGAAGGTCGCTGAGGGCAAGAAGTAGTGACTGTCTCCATCTACACTGCTGTATCCAGCAGCCTACACATAGTAGGCATGAAATGAATATATTTATTTTAGAATGAATGTCAGACACTGCATGTGTTACCTCTGATTTTATGATACAATGAAGATGAATAAAGTGATATATATTGTAAGCCTACACGGAGTGGTCAGAGTTATGCTTTTGAATTGTAAATCAGATCATTATACTCCTTGCTGTAAACCCTCCAATGCCTTTGCTTTATACCTATAATAAAACCTAGAGCCCTCACTCTCAACTCCAAGACTCGCTGGCCCCTGCTGCTCCTTGCAGGGCCAACCTCATCCCTGCCTCTGGGCCTTTGCACCTGCTGTTCCCTCTGTAACAAGTTTTCCACAGCCTGGTTCTCTCTAGCACTTACTTCCTGCATTGGCTCAAAGGTCATCTCTTCAGGCCTTGGAGGTCCTTTCCTTTCTCCCTGAGGAGAAATCTTATCTCAGGCTCTGCCTGCTTTTTCTTCCTTCATTTATCACTCTGACTTTATATTATGTATTTATATGTTTGTTTATGCCTGTCTTCCCTGGAACATAGCTGGCTCTCAAAGATCACTTGCTAAATTTGTCTTGTAAATTTATTTTTATGTATTTCCAAATGTAATCTATTCAGTAATTCTATGAAATAGGCATTGATGTCCGAATATTCAGATATGGAATTCAGAACATAATTAACAATAACAACATCAGCAGCCTTGTATGGGGCACTTGCTCTACACCAGGTGCTGTGTATATCACTCTGCATTCATTATCTCATTTGATTATCTTGATGACCCTACAGGCCTTTCCTAACCACCTTACAAACCGGCACACCTCCCCTCAGCCTGCCCCAGCACTCCCTAGCCCCCTTCTGTCCTAGTAACTGTTTAACATTTAAGCCATTTAACTCTTTAATCTTTGTTCATTTATTTGAAGTTTCTCTCCCCACTAGAATATAAACACCATGAGGGAAGGGACTCTTTTATACGTTGCCGTCTTTGCTACACCTGGAATAATGCCTGACATATAATAGCTATGCTCAGTAAATATCTTTTAATATTTCTAAAATGTCAAATTCTTTCCCCCACCAAAGAAGAAAACCCATTTGCAGAAGAAGTCAGTTCTCCCACACTGCTTGTGCGACGTGGGCAGAAAATTGCATCTTCCCCTGTGCTGTGGATCTCTAACAGTGAGTCTGTGGCCAGGACCAGACTCTGCTGCCTGTTGTTGCAGGTCCGCCCAGATCCTTAAGAGGTAGAGACATGGGGTTAGCCCAGGAGTGAGGAGCCCACAGCTCCCTCATCCTTGCTGGACGGGACCGCAGAGAGCCTACTCACCCTTTTGACATAAAGAAAAGAACCAATTTTCCTTCTTTTCATGCACAAGCCTAAACTAGCAGTAAATGGCAGTGGGCACTCATTAGACATTTGTTGAGTGAATGAATGAATGAATGAATATGCTTTTCAATGAATGAGTAAACAAGTCTGTTGAAAATAGGGCACCTGTCGGGCCAGCCCAGTGGTGCAAGTGGTTAAGTGTGCGCGCTCCGCTGTGGCAGCCTGGGGTTCGCTTGTTCGGATCCCGGGCGTGCACTGACGCACTGCTTGGCAAGCCATGCTGTGTGGCGTCCCATATAAAGTGGGGGAAGATGGGCACGGATGTCAGCCCAGGGCCAGTCTTCCTCAGCAAAAAAAAAGAGGAGGATTGGCAGATGTTAGCACCGGGCTGATCTTCCTCACAAAAAAAAAAAAAAAAGAAAGAAAATAGGGCAGCTGAGGCTCAGAAAAGGGAAGCCACTGTCCAAGATCTCTCACATTAGCAGCAGAGCAGGGTCTTAACCTGCTTCTCCTAGATTCCAGCATCAGTGGATTTCTCCTGTTGTCCATGGCCTCCCAGGTCCCCAAGCTTAGGTCCTGAGTTTCTAAGAGACAGGGCTTCTAGAGAAAGTGTGCCTGCCTGACAGGCTGTGAGACTGAATTTACCAAGCAACTGTAGTATTAGCATGGGCCTCAAAGTACATTCTCTCCTTTTTCTCTTTCCCTCCTAGTTGTTCCAGGCTCTTCCGTGGAGACAAGGCCATGATGGAGGCCTTTCTTCCCTTGCCTTCTGCTCACTGCTGGTTTCTTTCAGAAGGCACAAGACAGACATCTCTTCCTGGTCAGGAGTGCCTGAAACTCAGTATCCTCTCTCCACACTCTTCTCTAAAATCCCTGAATCTTCTGCTGGCTCTTCTGATGGCAAAACTCAGAACGCGCTAAACCAAACCTGGAAGCTCTGAAGTGTTCCTTCACCGCTTGGAGACACGACTCTATTTATGTTACTTCCCTGTTCAGAAACTTCCAGTGGCTGGCCATTGCTTATAACAACACTTAGCAAACCAAAGTAGACCCACCTGTAGGGGTACCTTGAAGAACCTCCAAAGGGTACATGAGCCTGGATGGTTTACGAGCATTGATTTCCACATCCTCATCCTTCACGTCTTTATGCTTAAGATTCCGATTCCCAGCAGTAAACATCTGATAGGCCTAGCTGTCAGTTAGCCTGCTTACCTGTAGGCCAGAGGAATGCAAGGCACCTTGACTGGTAAATCTACAAGGCTGTATCCAATGTGTATGTGTGTATGGGGAGAGTGGTGTTAATTTCCACCAAGCCAAAGTGGGTGCTGTTACCAGAAGGAGACATAGACATATAAACAAATCTAAGGGCTATCTGCTGCATAGTCTCACCCCCATCACCACACATCCAACCCAATAAAATACCACCTTCCCTTTGAAGTCTTTTTTTTTTCCTATTATATATTCATGTGTGTTTGTGTATATGTAATTTTTTCTTGCATTTTTTTGAAAATAGCTTAATATTGTAAAAATTTTCCATACACTTAGCTATACCTGGAAATCATAATTTTTAAATTTCATATAACATCTTATTATATGAATCAACTATGATGTTTGTCAACATATTGTCACTGTTGGATATTTAGATCATTTCCAATTTTAACCCCTTTATAAGACGATGTTGTGATGAACATTTTTGTGTGTACGACTTTACCTGCATTGCTCGTTTTTTCCTTTAGAAGGTACTACTGTGATCACTAGGTCAAACTGTAGGAACACTTCAGGAGTTTTGATATATTTTTCTGGATGGCTTTCCATAAATTTGGGCAATTTGTACAGCACAAATAGCATAGGAAAAATAGCATTTCACTCTACCCTCATCAGCGTGATCATCAGAGAATTATCATTTGACAAAAACATTTGCCAACTTGATTGGTGGAAACTATCACTTTCTTATCAAATAAATGCAAATGAAGACATAAGCAAGCTTCTGGAGAGTAGTTGACACTTAAAGTTTTCATTTCTTCACCTCCACTTTCTTTGGATCCGGTCTTCTTACTTTTTGCCTTTTGCTTTATCACTCATGACACAAGCTCAACTGTAATGACCTGTTTTCAGTTCATAACCTTCCTCTTTTCCTCTTCCTTTTTCCTCCTCTTCCTCTTTCTCCAGTGCCATCATTGAATTTTTTTAAATAAAATATTTATTTATCTTTGAATAAGCAATATATGTACACAGCTGAAAATTCCAAAGATACAGGAAGGTTGAAGTCTTCCTTGATCCACATACCCAACTCCCACCCACTCCCCTAATCCCAAATTGGAAGTAACCTCCTCCCTTTCTCACCTCCCCAAGACCTTGTGCCATGTCTTCTCTGCTCTTCAAGGTTGCTGGTTCTGTTGGGGGCAGAGGTGATGGCTTAGTCTAATTTGTATTTCTGACAGTTCATAGCACAGGGGTGGGCATAGCAGGTTCTCAGTGAGTACCCTTGTAATGAATGGAATGGTGGAATGATGGGTGGATAGATGGAAAGATGGATGGATAATTATTTTGTTGTTCCTAAAGAAATTAGGAATCATTGTTCCAGCCTTTGAATACCTAATGGTCTTGTAGTTATTGATGATCAGGGAGCAATTATCTGGTGATTTTCACCACACGAAAACCCTGTTCGTTAAACTGTGCTACAGATAGCACTGATGCTTCAAAGTAGCAACAGTTCTTTTCAGCTAATGAATTAGCTAGTGTTTAATTACCATAACTCACTATCCACCACTATATTTTTTTGCAAGTAGCTGATAGACTGGACGCAGCCTTTTCCTGCCTGGAATTTCCATTTTATAGAGTAAAGTAATTCTTTGTAGGCAGGTAGAGGCGCCTTGTGTTCTACATAAGCTGGAATCTCTTGGGAAATTGCATTTTCTTCTAGCCTGTCAATACCATGCAAGGACAGAGCCCTGCCCAGGTGCTGACGAGAAGCACAGTAAAAGGGAATTTACCCGGGCTGTGCTCTTGCTCTGTGCTGGGCAATGGGAGTGCTTTCGGTGGCTTATCTCATTTCATATCTGTCCTGAGAGGTAGGTGCTATAATCTCCATTTGACAAATAAGGAAGCCAAGATCAGAGAGACCAAGTCACTCTCTTGAGGTCACACAATGAGGTTCCAGGCAGAGCTGGGATTCCAACTCATTCCTCTCACTGGGATGCTGAATGCTTTCTGATGTCCCAAACTGTTCTCTTTCTGTATTTCTTTCTTTTCTTTGTTCTAACACCACTTGCAATTTTATCTCCTCCCCACACCTACATTATAGAATAGATTTCTCTACATTCTGGAATAGAATTCCATCCTCCAGAGTTCCTTTCCCTTTGCTGGCATATGGTCTCTTCCCTCTCCACACTCACTACCCTGGATGCATACTTTCCATCCTTCAGCCACACTCAAAACCTGTCTCCTCCAGGAAGCCCACCTGATCACTACAGTCCATGGACACTGCCCAAAAAAATCAGGGATGTGATTTTAAGCAAGCTGTTCTTTCTCTCAGGGACTCAGTTTGTTCATCTGTCAAATGGAAACAGCAAGACCAGGGACAACTGTGACAGCCCAATGAAATGATGTGTGTGACAACACTTTGAAAATGATCCAGCCCTGCACACATGCAAGGAATCATTAAAACAAGGAGTGTTGTGCTTGCTGACACTAATTTGGCAGTTCCTCACAGGCTGTTCTGCCGTTGGTTTGTTTCTGTGTATGCCTGACATACAGGGTCTTTGAGGACAAGGGCCAGCCCCGCCCACCTCCACAGGCCTTGTACAGTGCCTGGTACACAGCAGGTGCTCCACAAAAGTGGCCTGAATGAAGAAGGGGGGGGGGGGAGGGGTGTGGCCAGCTGAGCTGTCAGAAGGGGGCCTCTGCCTCCGGGACACCTCCTCAGAAACCTTCCAGCGCCTGGTTCTGAGGCAGCAGGAGTCTTCCACCAGCATAGAGAATTGGGACACTTCCCCCAGGCTCTCCAGAAATACAAGGCACTTGGTGACTTCTGGAGCAGTTCACATTGAAAGCAATCTGAGGCAGCATTAAGTCCAGCCCTCTCTTCACAGATGGGCAAACTGAGGCCCAGAGAGTAGAAGACCTTGCCATAATCACAGTGAGCAAGGGGCAGAACCCATTTAGAATCCAAGTCTCCAGACTCTCAATCCAGTGCCTTTCCCACTCTTCCAGCTCTTGGCCTGCTTGGTCAGGAAGCATTTAGAGATTACAAAGGATTGTCTGGTTCTGAGGCTGTCCCTGTTAGCCCACATTTCTCTCAGGGCTTCACCCCACTCCCTTCCTGAAACTGATGAATTTCTGCCTGTACCCCCGCCTGCCACATGGAACCTGGCCATGTCCAGAGGCCCGGAGAACACAGGGCTGTGACTGTCTACGGTCAGGAGATAATGGATGGTAAAAGGAAGCCACTTTAAAGGACACATGTGAAGAGAGAATTTCCGGGCTAGGGGCTGCTCTTGTGGATGTGAAGTCTGGGGAACACTGTGACCTTTCCAGTGGCTTGGGATCCCAAGGGGTCTTTTTATTTTAATGATTAACAGCTGGATTGAGGTATGATTGATACACACAAAACTGCACACATTTAATGTATACAATTTGATGAGTTTGGACATACGCATATACCCATGAAACCATCACCACAGTCAAGATAATAAACAGATCCATCACCTCCAAAAGTTTCCTCCTGACCTTTGGCCTTTTTGTTTGTTGGTTTGTTTGTGGTAAGAACACTTAACATGAGATCTACCCTCTTAACAAATTTTTAAGTGCACAATACCATTTTGTTAACTATAGGCGCTATGTTATACAGCAGATCTCTAGAACAAACTCAACTTGCATAACTGAGAATTTATACCCACTGAATAACAACTCCACATTTCACAGGGTCTTAGAGGGCAGAGAGTTTCATGTTGATTTTCATTTTTATCTTCTCATCTCTCCCTAGAACTTCATTACTGTAATTCCCACAGGGGAGGCATCAAGGATATGGGGCCTCAGCTCTTGAAAGCTCAAATTCATTTAAAGACCAATTTACAGGAAATTGGGCCTGCGGCATTCATTCTTTCATTAATTCCTCAATGAGTTCTCTCGTTGTTTGTTTATGCATCCATCCATTCATTTAAATATTCAGTAAAGATGTGCCACCTTGCTATGCAATGTCATGGTGCTAGGCCCTGGAGGTGCAGAGATTCCTGCCTTTAGAAACTCACAGTCTAGTGGGGAAAATAAACTTATCGCTGCTCCTCCCTTCCTCTCTCTCCTCAAGCCCTCCTTTCCTTCCTTCTTTCTTCTCTGCTCAAACATCTACCATACGCTTCTCCAGGCCAAGCCTTGGGCTGCCCATTCGGTTGCTCACAGAGGAGGTGGGTCATAAACACTTACCTCATGAAAGGGGCTGAAATGGGTGGTTGGATGGCATGTAAGTTTAAAATGCCTTCATCTCTGAAGTCAGACAGAGCTAGATTTGAAATCAATTAGCTATGTGAATCTCTGCAAATCTCTGCACCTCCCTGAGCCTCAGTCTTTGCATCTGTACAGTGGGTTTGCACATGTCTCTTAGTGAGTTGCTGCAAGTGTGGCATGAGATAATGCAGGTAGAGAACTCAGTATCTTAGCCATTAGTATATTATTAGTAATAATGAGACATACTCAGCATTCATTGAGGCCATGGAGAATGTGATTAATTTGGCTTGGATGAATGAAGAAAATCTTCAAAGACAATGGAGATTTATCAGCAGAGTGAGTCTGATAGTCACTGGCTAAGAAGAGGCTTATGAGATTGGAAAATGAAGTTGCTGCCTGCCCCTATTCCTCCAAACACTTTCCAGAAACTTCTCCCCATGTCTCAGCTATAGCCAGCAAGTCTTAAGCTCGAGGACAGGCCACTGGCCAGTCCTGGAAGGGAGGCCCTCCCTGGGAGGGAGGCAGGGGCTGGCTCATGCCCACCCCTCTGCTGGCCCTGGAAACTGCCTGCCAGCAAGTGGCAGAGGCTAGCCTGGCTGGGACAGGAGCCAGAAACAGAGGCCCCTGGCAGTGTGGGGGTCAGGCAGGTGGGAGAGAAGCCCCCAGGGCCCAACTCAGCCTGGCTGCTGGGTGACAGCTGGCTGGAGAGCAGGCCAGAGTCTCTATTGTCACCACACACTCCCTATGTTCACGACCACCCAGGCTGGTGGCTGGAACTGCCAGATCAGAGGAGGAGGAGACAGCATGTGCCAGGCAAGGGAAAGGGGATGAGGGCTGCTTTAGGGGGAAAAAGCAGAGCTTCCCTGATTGCAAAATCCTGTTCCTAAAGCTTTTTGGTTCCTGATTCTGACTTTGGGTGGAATTCCAGAGAGCACAGTAGGTGCCACTGTGGGGTGAGGATGTGGACTTTAGACCACAGTTGGATTCCTGTTACGGCTCCCCTTTTAAGGAACTGTGGGATGGTACGTGACATCACCATTCTGAGCTCAGTCCTCTCATCTCTAAAACGGGCTAATAACATCTGCCTTATGGGATTGAACTAGAAAATGGTCTATAAAACACATACAGCAGAGCCTGGTGAGCTTCCCTTTCTCCTGCCTACCTCTCCCCTTTATAATGTGCTCGCTCCTATTTCTCCAACACTCCTCCCTCTCTTCCCCATTTTAGCTGCTCTGTTTGTGCTATGCTCTAACACCTGTCTTGCCTTTCTTCTCCTCCTGTCCTCCTCCTCATCATCATGATCCTCATCTTCCTTCAAGAGCCAATGTATTGCTACCTCCTGCAGGAAGCTTTCCCCAACCAGCCCAGGAAGAATTCATTGCTTCCTCTTGGGGATCTCATGATGTATTTTTATGCATCTAGGCTACAAGTGTTCACTCTGCTTCATATTACACATCTTCATTTGTTGTCTCTGACCCCAGCTTTACACTTCTTGAGGGCAGGGACTTTGTCTGGGGACCTCTGAGTGCCGAGTATCTAGCTGAGGTTCTGGTACCCAGCAGGTGCTAAGGAACGTGGAAATGCATCCCCTCCATGGTACATTCCGCAGCTCTAAGTGTGGCTGCGATAAACTTGTCTCGTCCTAGAGGGAACAGAAGAGGGGACAGAGCGGGGCTAGCATTTGCATGATTGCACAACATGCATTGTCTTATTTATTTCACCCGGTCCCCAGCCAGCCTGCCAGGAAACATCACAGTGATGCATTTGCAGATGAGGAAACCAGAGCTCAGAGACAGTCACTCGTGCAAGGACACATCCTTGGGTGCTTGTTAAATTTTGTTCTCTGAAGCCAAAGTCTTTCCACCTTTCATCGCATCCCATGTGCCCCTCCAGGAAGGAATGATTTGGGTATGATCATAGCTGAGTTTTAATTTCCTGTCTCTTCTTATCTAGACCCAAGCTTCTGACTATATTTACACATATTCAGGGAGAAGCTTTCTCCCTCAAAGTGTCGGTCCAGGCAGAGGCTCTCAACCTGGGGTCCATGCTGGAGGTCCGTGAAATTACATGGGAAAATAATACGTTTTTACTTTCACCAACCTCTCATTGAAATTTAGCATTTCCTTCTCAGACAAACACGAGTGTATTAGCAGCTCCTGTGAGTTTGTCACTGATTGAAATTACATGTAGTTTTATATCATATTTCATTTGTTGTTTCATTTGGTGCAGATGTCTTAAAATATAGTTTACGCTCTTCGAATACTTCGAATTTACGGCTGTTATTACATCTGTTACTAGATCTTGTTAGTTAATGTGTCAATAAAGAAACATATATATTATTACATTACAGTTGGCTTTTAAAAAATATTTTGATAAATGGTTCCTTTTGCAATGCTTTTTGCATTTGATTTTATGTATTTAAAAACATTATTCTAAGATGTGGCTCATGTGCTTCTGGAGACTGACAAAGGGGTCCTGGGCACTGACTTAAGAACCCCTGTTCTCTGGGCTTAAATAATTTTCAGGATTGATGAAAAGGCGGCTATTGTTAGTGACAACAATCAGAACAACAGAAGCGAGGGTAACGGTCTTTGCTATGCACTTGGTGCTTGGTGGAGCAGTTCAGGTCAGTTTGCGTTGATTCATTCACTCATTCATTCATTCATCCATCCAATAAAAATCTGGGTGCCTGTACAACATCTCAGGCACTGCTCAAGGCACTGGACTGCAGTGAGCATGACAGAGACCCTGCCTTCACAGAGCTTTTGTTACCTCATGTGATCTTCATGGTGACCTGAGAGTTAGGGGTTATTATCCTTGATCTATACATGAGGACGCTGAAGCTCGGAGAACTTGAATAAACTGTTAAAGTTTTCTCAGCTGATGAGTGGCAGGGGTTGGGTGTGAGCCCGGAGCTTCCTCAGTTATATTTATTTCTGATATCTCTGCTGATTGTATAAGTCCCTTGATTTCCTTAGGTGCAAAATAATGGAAATAAAATATATTCTCTCTCTTTCTGTCTCTCTTTTTCTCTCTATCTCTCTGCCCCCTCCATACTTACATTTCTACCTTACTGTTATTGAAATCTGAACTGGAAGGACCCTTAGGGTTCATCTCATCATTGTATAAATGTGGAACCTGAGGCCCAGAGAGGGTAGAGGGTCACCCAGGGACACAGAGCAGAGCGAGGCAGAGCTGGACTCAGATCTCACACATGGAGCTGCCAGGCCAGTGCCCTTCCTGCTAGAGGACAAAGCCCCACTTACTCTCTAGTGATGGGCTCTCCTGGCTCCAGGTAACCCCCTCTGCCATTCCAGATCACCAGGGTCCCCCACCCTCCCTGGGCAGCAGGACACACCCCCAGCTGGGCTTTCTGAGCAACTGCTCCTGAGAACGCAGTGCCCTCCCACCTCTGGAGCCCATCTTAATGAGCTTCTCTCTGAGATGAGAGCAGTGAGGAGCTCACAATGACTCCGTGTGGGCATTTTAGGAATAAATAATCCTCAAGACTTAGCTTCTGTCACTGAACCTTTTTCTGTTTCCTTTTAAAAATAATGATGGGGTTTGCAAGGGGTAGGAGAAAGAGGGGTGGGCACAGAGGAGAATTTCTATGACTGAGCAGTCAGGACAACCCCAGGGAGGAGGTGATGGCTTTTCGCCAGAGGAACAGTGGCCTCAGCAATCAGATGGTCTCCACAGTCATTGTGCAGGTGGGGGGGGTGGGTAGTGAGGGGACACGCATTATCCCAACACTCCTGGGGAGAACCCTGGTGTGACAAAATGTCACCAGGCCTAATACTCTCTGGGGGAATCTGCTTCCCCCGTGCCCAACCTCTACCCCCACTCCCTAGATTAGATTGGCCCCTCTGCTGTATGCTCTCATAGTACCCGGTATTTTTTAAGCATCTATCATAGTTTGTAATTATAGATATAGACATAGTTATAGATATAGATGTAGATATGGATATAGATATAGATATAGGTGGATGTAGACATATATATAGACGTGGATAGAGATATAGACATAGATATGGATATAGATATAGATACAGATATATAGACATATATATATAGATATTGATACAGATGTAGACATATAGACATAGATATAGACATAGATATATGTAGAGACATAGATACAGATATAGATAGAGATATATAAATATAGACATAGACAGAGATGTATATATAGACATTGATACAGATACAGATAGAGACATAGATGCATATATAGACATAGATACAAATATAGATATAGATATATAGATATAGACATATATATATAGACATAGGCATAGATATATTATATATAGATATAGATACAGATATAGATATTTAGACATAGACATAGACATAGATATATGTAGAGACATAGATACAAATATAGGTAGAGATATATAAATATAGATATAGACATAGATGTATATATAGACATAGATACAGATATAGATATAGACATATATGTATATATAGATATAGATACAAATATAGATATAGATATATAGATATAGACATAGATACAGATATAGATATATAGTATAGACATAGGCATAGATATAGATATGGACATAGACATAGACAGATGTAGATATAGATGTAGATATAGACAGATATAGACATAGGCATAGATCAGATATATAGATATAGATATAGATACAGATATAGACATAGATATAGACATAGGCATAGATATAGAGTCAGGATCTTACTGGGTGACTCTGTTCCATTAACTGGACTCTAAGTTCCAGGAGAACCAAGGCCTCATCTGTTTTGCTCTTTTCCATAGACCTAACCTCCAACCCTCATGGAGAGTGCTGGGTAAATATCTGTGAAATGAACAAATGCATTTCCAAACCACGGCACCCCTTACTGAGGGCCACTTGGGCCTGGTGATGATGAGGGGCATTTGCATCTTTTATGTCACTGAGTCCTAATCGCGACCCTGTGTGTTGAATACTATTGTTCCCATTTCACAGATGGGCAATGGACACTCACAATCATTTTCTCTTTGTCGCCAAGACCACGCAGCTGCTGGGCCATATTGGTCCCTTCTCCTCTTCCTTCCCGGCCTGTGCTTATTCCGTGAACAGCTGCCGTACACCCCGTGGGCTGGGGGACGTGCAATAGGAGGAATCTCAGCACGCAGGATGCTTAAGAGCTACTCAAAGGCAAAGACATTCGCAGGAAGCTCTGAGACCACTCTTCACAGCAGTATATACTCTTGACCTAAATTAGTGCAAACTGGAATTGCTGGGGGAAGGGGAATGACAAGTGTCAGCTGGAACACCAGTCCCGGAATCGCCGAGTGGGAAGGGATCTTAAAGAGGAAGACAGGACACTATGGAGGTTGGAGTCGGACACACCCCCCGGGCACTGCCGCTATGACTCTCTGTGTGACACAGGGCAAGGCCCCCCCACCTCGGTAAGCGCCAGGTCCTGCATGTGAGTGTGTGCATATTTTTACTCAACAAAACGGTGATAAGAATAGCATCATCCCATAGGGCTATGACAAGAATTAAATGAGATAATCCACATTAAGTCAAAATTCTCATGTTGAAAGTTGTCAGTAGAGATTAGCCATTGTTGTTGTTACTGTCACCATGATATTGTACAGCCCTCTCCTGGAAGCTTGACTCTCCTCCACAACCATCCCAGAGCATGGCCATCTCTCCTCAGTTTGCATTCCTGCAGTGGCCAGCAGCAGCAGGATTTTGGGAGAGAGCGGCCCATTGCTCAATAACTCTGACTTTAGAAAAGCCCAAATCTGCCTCCCTCTGGCTTGTGCTGGCTCACCGCCGCCCAGAAGCCTTTTTCCAACTCATCTTTACAAAGCAGTTGCCATGTTGCCAGCCACTCTCCTAACACTATACCTACATTATCTTCAGCAGGTCTCAAAACCGCCTAATCCTCCAAATGGTGCCTCAGCTGCTTCTTCTATAAAATGGGAATGATCGTAGCATTTACCTCAATGTGTTTTTATGAGGATTCAGTAGGTTGACACATGTAATGCTTGAAACATTTCCTGGCATATTATGAATGCTCAATAAGCATGAACTATTATTGTTGCTGTTATTGTTATTGCCATAATGATTTTTATAAAATACTAATCTATATTATTAGTCTAAATAAAAGCAGGATCTGTTTTTAGAACTCTTTGGTGGCCACCCACAGCTCTCGGGGTGAAATCCAGAATCGCTAAGGCCTGGCACACAGACTTGGTCTAGCCTGGCTCCTGACAGGCTCTGCTGTTCCGTCTTTTGCCACCTCTATCTTCTCCTCAACACTCCACCTTCCTTGCATCGCTTGAAGTTCCCCTAATCAGAGTATACCCTCTCTTACCTCCAGGCCTTAGCATATTCTCTCCCCTCTACTGGAATACCCTTATCCCACACCACCCTCCTTCATTTGGCTAATTCCTACTTATCCTTCATGCCTCAGGGTCAATATTGCTCCCTCCAAAAAGCCTTATCTGACCCCCCACTTCCAAGGTCTGGGTTGGGAGCCTCATTATGGTCCTATGGGCCCAGTTATATTGCTAGGTTAATTTCTTTTGCTGTTTTTTTCCTCTCTCCCTAGCACATGCTATGTCACGTCTATTCCTGTGTCTCCCAGGAACCAACCCAGAGTGCAGAACAAATTAGCCATCAGTGAAAAAATTTACATGAGTCAATGGACAATATGGGATCCCAGGTCCTCCTTCTGTTCTCTCCGTACATTCAGAGGTCACGGTTCTTGCGACTTTGAGGGACACTCAGATGGTCCTAATTACTGCCAGTTGTTGGGCACTTTCTGTGTGCAGGACACTTTACATCTATTATCTAATTTATTTCTCGTGCTAACTCTCCAGCTAGGTATTAATATCCCCACTTTTCAGATGAGAAAATGGAGTCTCAGGGTTAAAGGGAACTTTCTCAAGGTCTCATCGTGAGTGAATCTGGGAGACAAACCTGCCTCATATCCATTCTTCTACACTGCTGTTCCTGCTGCTGGGGGCCCAGAAGCCTCCCTAAACCCTGGGACAGTTGGGGCAGGAGGGCAGCTGGATTCCTATGAAGTGGCTGTCCTGGGTTCCTCTCTCCCGAGGCTCTCAGGAAACAAGGCTGCCCGTTGTTATCAGAGAAGGATTAGTCTGCACCCTTGGGGGCTTGTCACTGTCTGGGCCCTGAGTCATCCATTCACACCTCTCAATGAGTGACATAGATCTTTCCCGGTGTTTATTAACAGCGGGCCACGTCGGCATCTGTTCCCAGCCACCCTGCCTAATGCTCACCCTGCGTGGGGCTCATGTGACTCAGCCAAATGGGCCCCCCCATGATGCTTTTACACTTGAGCAATCGGATAGTGAGGGGATGGCAGCCTCACCAGCCCAGGTGGTGGGGGAGGGTCTGGCTGACGCAGTTTTGAAACCAGTTATCAGAATTACGATGTCAGAGCTGGAGAGATGCTTGGAAACATCTTGGACAGTGTCTGGACTTAAGAGGTGCAGAAACAGAGGCACAGAGAAGCCAAAGGAGAGCCATAATAATCCTCATCTCAGTACCAGACGTGTAGTAGATGCTCAAATATTTGTTGAATGAATGAACACTGAGTAGATTTGCATTGGGTTTTAGAATTTAGAAAACACGTTTCTATGCATCATGTCATTGCATTCTCACAATAATCCCACATGGTTGGGGGCCAGACAGATGCTGTTCCCATTTTACAGATGAGAAGACTGAGGGTCAGAAGAAACTTCATGTAGGAGAAAGAATGTGGGTTCTGGAGTTTGACGTTCCTGGGTTCAAATCCTACTACCCACACTGACCTGTGGGTTTTCCCATGTAAAACAGGAAATAGCCATCCAGCCCGCGGTGTCCATTTGTAAATACAGTTATATTGAAAGACAGCCATGCTCATTCATTGCATTTTGCATATCGTCATTGCATATTGTCTATGGCTGCTGATGCGCTACAAAAGCAGAGTTGAGTAGTTAGGACAGAGACCAGGGCTTGCAAAACCTAAGATATTTACTATGGATTCCGATATAGAAAAGTTTGCCAACCCCTGTTCTGTAGGGTGCTTGAGAGAATGTGTGTGAAATGCCCTCCACACAATGCCTGGGATGTGGTAGGTGCTTAATTAATGTTGGCCTTTTCTCCTCTCAAGTGAAGGCACAGATCACACGGAAAGTGGCTTCCTCGTGGTCCTTTTTCTAAGACTTTGCAGGCCTTGTTAACACCACATGTAACATGCACAGTCTGGAGCTGGAAGGGCTGGCGTGGTGTTAGGAGCATTGGAGTAAAAGCCGGGGACCATGGTGTTCCAGCCTTGGCTCTGTCCTACTGTGTGAGCTTGAGAACTTCCCTCTGAGCCATGAGTAGTGGATTGAGTAGTGTCCCTCCAAAACTCATATCCACGCAGAACCTCAGAATGTGACTGTATTTGCAAATAAGGTCTTTGCAAGTGTAATTAAGATAAAGTCACAATGATTAGGGCGGGCCCTAAATCCAATGGGTGGTGTCCTTATAACAAGAGGAAATGACAGACAGACACAAGGAAGAAGGACATGTGATGATAAAGACAGAGATTGGAGTGATGCAGCTACAAGCCAGGGAATGCCAAGAGTTGCCAAGAGTTGCCAAGAGCCGTGAGGAGCTATGAAGAGGCAAGGAAGGATTTTCCCCTTAGAGCCTACAGAGGAAGAGTGGCCGTGCTGACATCTTGATTTTGGACTTCCAACCTCCAGAACTGTGAGAGAATAAACTGTTGTCTGGAGTCACCCAGTTTGTGGTACTCATGATGCCAGCTCTAGGAAATGGGTACACCATGCCGTTTGGTTCCAGTGTGGATTGAGGCTGTTGTAGCAGGTGCACAACCCAGGAGGTAGCACAGGTTGGTTTACAAAGGTTGCACAGGCTCTGCCCTTCCAGCTCTTCCTCCCCTAAGACACAGAGGCACTGGATACAGATTTCTATCCACTTTACTGTTATGACAGCTCTGACTTGGCCAAGGGCATGGAGCACGTTGGGCAAGCTTAATCATGGTTTGGAGAAAACTCAGGACTTGATGTCAGTTGGACTCACCCACCCTGACCTCAGTGCTTCACACGGGTGTGTGACATATCTCCCCAAGACCCAGTTTCTCCAGCTGCACAATGGGAGTAAAAATGTGTACCTCGTAGGGCTGTGGTGGAAATCACAGGAGATAGCTCAGGGCAGGAATCTAGCACAGATCTCGGCACATGGCAGATGCTCAGGACATCACAGATGATGAAGGGGATGTTGGTGATGATGGTGATTTCTAGCAAAGCTGGCACTCTCACCCAGACCTCCTGATTCCCTGCTGCAGTGCCTGTCACTCCAGCCCACCTTCACCTCCAGTGCTATTCCCTTGTCCCTTTGCCTCCTGCTCTTTGGGCAGCTCTAAGCTCCAACAGACCCCAGACCCTGGATTCAGCACCAGGGATGAGGGATTGAGTCCTGAATTAAGAAAATGTCAGCGTCTGCCTTGAGCACTTTCTCTCACTTGTGCCCAGATTCCTCATTTTCCCAGCCTGACACAATCACTCTAGACCCAGTAACAGCCCCTGTGTCAGATCTTTGTGTTTTAAATAATGTTCCCCTCATGGAACTGATGTGTACGCAGGATCCATCCTTTGAAAAGCTAACAGCTGCCTTATTTGTATAGCCTGAGCTGTCTCTAGGTGCCACGGGAAGGTGACATTTTTTGCTTGCTTTTCTCTTCTCTTTCTTTGTTTCCCTCTGTTGTTCTCTGTCTCTGCTCTTGTTGTCTCTGTGTGTGTTCTTTTCCACTCATGCTGTGTCTTTCTCTTCACTCTCATTCTGTGTCTTTCTGAGTCTGTATCCTCCCCCCATCCCCTTCCCTCTCCCCCTCTTCCTCCCTTCTCTGCCTTCTCGCCTCCTCTCCCTCTCCTCTATACACTACACATTTGTCTGCTCACCTTGATGTTTTCTCCTTGTTGAATCTCTTTGTTTCTTACTCCTGTCTTCCTCCTAATCTAGCTCTTCAATTTTAGCTCTTTTCACACATTTTCTCTGTCTCCCTTTGATTCTCTGTCTATGGCAATCCTCTGGGTGTGTCTCTCTTTCTCTCTATCTCTTTCTCTCTATCTGTCTAACCATCCATCCATGCATGCATCCATCCATCCATATCTATCTACATACCTCTCTGCTATCTATCTATCTATCCATCCATCCATCCATTCATCCATCCATCCATCTTCTTCTGGATGACTGTTTCTGCCTGTCAGTTTCTCTTCTTTCTTTCTAGAAGTTTCTCTACATTTCTCTTTTCTTGCTCTCCAGTTTCTCAGATTATCTCTCGTCTGTTTTTATCTCCTCCTCTCATTTCCCACGTCTTCTCCCTCTAAGGATATTAATATTTTAATAGTCTAATGTCTTCCCAGAATCCTCAACCTTTTCCATGATTCAAAAGTGGCAAGTCTCCCAAGAGCTTCAGTTCGGGAACTGTTCATTCTCTTCCCTCACCCACTCTATACAAGTTAGGAAGGGAGAGGTAGTCTGGCAGCTCTCCTCACCTTGTCTCCTTTGTGCCTACACTACAGCCCTGAGCATGAGGGTTTGGAATGGGAACCCAGAGTTGGGGGTGGGGGGGCAGGAGAGTGTCTTGTTGGAGAGACTCTTGGTAAAACTACTGATTGGTGGAGGCTGCAGCCATGCCTTCTAGTATTTTCTTTGTTTCATTTGAAAACATTTACTTAGCACAAATGCTTACCAGGCCTTGTTCCTGTGGCCAAAGAGGGATGAGTAAATCTCGAGCCCCTCGCTCAAAAAGCTTACGGTCTCTCTGGGAAACCATAAAGCTGATAATTAAGATCAATAAGATAATAGATTTTAAAAATGTACTCAAAGGGAAAAGGAATTAATTCTGGTGGGGAGAAGTGAGGAGCTTTCTCAAAGGAGGTCATAGTAAGCTCTGTGGCGGTAAAGACTTTTTCCACTGTCACTGTTGCATCCCCAGTACCTAGAATAGTGCCTGGTACATAAAAGCACTCAATAAGCAATGCACTGTAGGAAGGAAAGAAGGAAGGGAGGGAGGGAGGAAGAGAGGAAGGAAGGAGGGAGGGAAGGAAGGGGGGAGGGAGGGAGGAAAGGAGGGATGGAAGGAAGGAAGGAAGGAATTTGAATATTTTTGAAGGATTCTTAGGATTTTGTCAGGGAGAAAATATAGAAATGAACATCCCAGACAGAAGTAAGAGCATGATTAAGGATTCAGAGAGGTGAAGGTATATACTGCACTCAGATTCCCTCTTCAGGGCTGACCCACCCATCCCCCAGATGGTGGCTGATGGTTCACAGCTGCATCCTCATTGGTCATTGCCTTCAGCCACAGGCAACTGCCTCACCCAAGGATACCCCCTTCCAGATGGCATCCCTTGGCCAATGACTGGCTGATGTGGTGATGCAGAAGCCTGGAATCCCTTGCTTCCATTCAGGGTACCCTAAAGGGCCATCCCAGCTCCAGAGCTCCCCTCAGGACCAATGAGGTTTCAGATCCACATGGCATCAACCACAGTATGGGTCAGCCTCACCTTTTGCCCAATCCTGCCTTGCTCACTTCCTACAGGTGTATCCCGAGAGGGCTCCTCAATAACCCCGCTGTATGCACCTCTCCATTTAAGAGTCTGTTTTCAGGGAGACTGACCTAAGATTGTGTGTTTAGGGAATGAGAAGAGACCTGTGGCTAGCAGACAGAGAATATGAGTACAGGGTATACGTAGCTGGACAGCTAGGCAGGAACCAGATTATGAAGAGCCTTGAATGCAGAAGAAGCTAATTTAGATTTTCTTGTATAAGAAATGGAGAACAATTGATCAATAGAGTATCTAATTAGAGCTGGGATTTACCAGGTTCATGGTAGTCAGTGTGAAAGATGGGATGAAAGGGAATAAGACTGGAGACAGGGAATAAGCTAGGAGACCCAAACCTGGAGCTCCAGGCCTAAGGAGGGAAAGATTAGGAGAAGGGATGAAGGAGGGTCCAGGACATCACCAATAGTGCTCATTGGTGTCTTGTTGCTACGTGTGCATACACAGGTACCTGCCTTCTTTCACAGTTCTGGATTCCATGAGTCACATATATGGAAGACTATGCTGCCTCTCCTCACTGCCTGTGGTGCCCTTTTAGTATCTCCTGCAAGCATGGGCATCACAGATACTCACAGATACAGTGCTGAGATTCCTTATTTGGGGCCATTTCTCCAGAAAACAACATCCAGAAACTTCTACATGTATCTCTCATCTTATAGAATTTTGGCGGATCCATGGATTATGACATCTTGTCCAGTCTTATCTCTTGGGAACCTCATTTGGAAGGAATCGTGCATTTGCCTAGAATGCCGCGATCTTTCCAAAAGCTGTTGCTACCAGTCTTGATGGTGTGACTTGTATGCAATGGTCTGAAAAAAAGAAGTTCTAGGATCCTAGGGTCAGAAAGTCCTGTTTGGTGTCTTGGCTCTGCTGTTTATAGGCTGTATGATTTGGGGTAAGCCCCACACCTTTCATAATTTCAATTTATATCCATAAAGTTTGAATAATAGGAATGTGCCCATTTTGCAGATTTGCTATGGGGAGCTCCGCAATCTGTGGAAATGTATATAAAGCAAGTTAAGAGTTGTGTAGTAGGGAGAGCTTTCTCTTTGGATGCAGGGGGAGCTTGGCACAAACTTCGGTTCTGCCACAGTACAAGCTGGGTGGCCTGCAGCAAGACAGGTCACCCTTCTGAGCCACAGTTCACTTTTTGGTAAAATGGAAATCTCATACCTACCTTCCAAAATTATGAGGATTAGTGAAGTAAAGGATACAAAGTTCCAAGTATGTTCCTCTTCATCACAACTAGACTTAAACACTGTGTCACATGGTGGTATACCTATTGGGTTTGTTCTTCTTGCCTTTCTTTTCTTCTTACTTTCTTTTTAAATATGTATTTGTATCATTTTCTTACAAATATAATAAATGACGATCTCAAATGTAATGAATTCACATTTAATTTTTTTAATCTAATGATGCCAATGTCTCTGGGTTTTAACCATCCCCTTTCTCTCTAAGGGAAGAAGCAATGCTGTCTACATATTTTGAAACCATCAATGACCTGCTGTCCTCCTTCGGGCCAGTTCGTGACTGTTCTCGGAACAATGGTGGCTGCACTCGAAACTTCAAGTGCGTGTCTGATCGCCAGGTGGACTCCTCAGGATGTGTGGTAAGTGCCCATTGGCTCTGGAACATGGCACTGGCCCAAGTGCCAAGGCTACTTGCTGAAGGCCCCTCCCTGTGAGGGGGAGCTGGTCACAGAGGACAACACTACTGATAGTTCCTGCTTCTGTGGCCTTCGGCACACCTGGCTGCCTTGTTTTCCTCATCTGTTCAGTAGGATAATTAAGCGTACCTTGTGGAATTGTTGGAAAAATGAAATGAGATATTAGAACTTAAGTGCTTTACATACGTGGGTCCTCAGGATGCTTACAGTCCGTTTGGGAGTAGAGTAGGGTATGTCCTATCTTTGTGAACACAGTGGGGGACATGTCATTGAGATGCCCAGAAGAGAAAGTTCCAGCTGAGACCCTCAGGTTTGTAGAAGCTTCCTGGGGAAGTTAGTGTCAGAAGTGGCTTCAACACTCAGGTCAACTTACATTAGGAAAAGAGTGGGAATGACCAAGGCAAAGGCATGGAGCGGGGAAAGTGGCCTTATTTACATGGAGTTTTAGTATCTAATGTGGGATAAGGACATAGGAGAAGATACATGAGTATCCTTGTTGCCTATAGAAGAGGATCCCAAACTGGATGATTGTTTTATAGGAATGACCTAGGGTGCTGGTTTAAAATGCAGTTTCTAGGGTTCTACACCAGAAATTTTGATTCTATAGAGGGGGTTAGATCTCAGGAACCTGAATTTGTAACAGTTTAATGAGTGTATTTATGTGGGGGAGCCGCAAGGTGTGTCTTGGATACTTGGGAATCATTGCCCTTCAAACTAAACTCCTTAGCCTGACATTAAATGCCCTTCTTGGTTTGAACCCTTTCCAACCTCTCATTCACTTTACTTTATTCTGCACTAGAGTCAAATGGAGCTAATTAGATGTAGTTCTCTGAACATAATTGCCTGTTTAATGCCTCAGAGCCTTTGCTCATGCCAGTCTATTTCCTAGAGTGAATTGCTCCTCCAGACCATGTAGCAAACAAGTGGACCTCTTTCCAGATTCATTTCCTTTATGAAGCCCTTCCCCTCACCCCCTTTGGAGAAGTGAATGTGCTCTTCTAAGGATCACTACTGTTTTCTGGACCTACATCTATTATATCACCTGTGATAATTTATAGCACAGAGTGGCTTTTTTCATGTTTATCTCACCCAATAAGCTGAGACAGAACCCAGGGAATCTGTTGATTCAGCTCAGCACTCCCATAATGTCCATCTCAGTAAATAAGGAAGAAAGAAAGAAGGTCAGGAAGGGAGGGATGGGGCCAAGGATGGGAATCCCTGCTCTGGACTAGGATATCTGGAAGAGACCAAGAGAAATAGAATACATGGTCAGCTCTTAATGCACCTACACAACAGCTGGGAAATAGACAATGGCCAGGAGACCAATACAAAGAAGAAGCTTTTAGAGAATGAGATGATACAATGAAACTGTATTTTAGACTCAAAGATCAACAGATCTTCAGAGGTGAATGAACAATTGAAGATTTTATTGGTTAGAGTTCTTGGGATTATAAGTGGCAGAAGCTTAGTTCAAACTAGTTAGGACAAAAGAGGAAATATATTGGCTTAAATGAAGTCTAGGTACAATAGGATCGAGAGGCTCAAATAATGTCATTGGGATCCCTTTCTTTCTCTTAGCTCTGTGTTCCTTAGCACCATGCCATTCTCAGGCCAGCCACATCCTCTCCACTCAGTGAGTCCTGCAGGACAAGAACATCTCTTTCCTAGTCCCGCCAACAAAAGTCACGGGATTCCATCTCCTTGGGCCATCTTGGTTCTCATGCCCATCCCTGTACCAATCACTGTGGTCAGGGAGAAGGACTGGGCTCATCCCAGAACCAGTCATACCTGGGGCTTGGGCCAAGTGGCAGCTGCACCTAAAATATGTGGTAGTGAATTGGGGGCAGGCATAGACTCTTGGGCTGGGTAGTGGATACTAGGTCAGTGTGCATCAGCAGCTGTCTACTTCAGAGCATTGCAACCCAACGTTTCATTTTGCATATTGGAAAAGTGAGGCCAGGTGACAGAGAGGTGGCATCTTAGAGCTTGTCAGTGGACAAACAACTGAAGAGGATGACCCAAATCATCTGTGTTGTCTCCAAAACAGGAGGCTGACATTTCTGAAAGGATTAAGTTATCTGCCTCTTTCTCCTTTCCCCATCAGTTCTCTTTCCTGAACTAATTAAGCTCCTTCTCCTAGAGGATAGATGTCCCAGAAGAATGAAACCTCAGAATGCAGAGAGGTGTGTGTGTGTGTGTGTGTGTGTGTGTGTGTGTGTGTGTGTGTGTGTGTCTTTCCTTCTCATTAATGTAGTCTGGAAAAACAAGAGAGAAAGAACATTCATTCCCTGGAGGTTAGGAGAAAATTCAACAGTCTGATGAGGTTGTCAAAGACCTTCCTCTCTAGATTAAAGATCTAATGTTAAAGCTGCAACTTCAGGGCTCAATGGATGTAAGGCAAGCTCTTCTCCGTGCTTTCAGAATAGACAGGGAGGGCCAGCCCCGTGGCTTAGCGGTTAAGTGCGTGCGCTCCGCTGCTGGCGGCCTGGGTTCGGATCCCGGGCGCGCACCAACACACCGCTTCTCCGGCCATGCTGAGGCCGCGTCCCACATACAGCAACTAGAAGGATGTGCAGCTATGACCATACAACTGTCTACTGGGGCTTTGGGGGGAAAAGTAAATAAATAAAATTATAAAAAAAAGAATAGACAGGGAAATACACACTTTTACAGTGGATTTTAAAATCTCTCTCATTTCTCTGTAGACTCTCTGTCATGCCTGCAAAGAGAAACTTTTTCTTACACCCCTTATTCTAAAAAATTCAGCCTGGCAAAAAAAAATAACAATACCTTATATTTTTAGAACATTTTAGAGTTCTCAAAGCACGTCTACATCCAATAATTCATCCTCACAGTAATCTTGGACAGCAGGCTCCCTTCCTATGTGGAAACAAAGCTTAGGAAGCAGAGTGAGTTTCCATGGTCCCACCACCAGGTGGCAGGATGGAGGCCCAAGACAACATTCTCAGTATTATTCCTGTGCCAGGGCCACCTTGGGTTTCTTTCCTGTGTAGCTGAAAAGAAATGGCAGCAAAGAACCTTGGAAAGTAGGCTGGTCTGAGAAATTGGGCTTAAGCCCTGACTTGGTCATCGGTGAGCTTTAGAATCTATGTTGACCTTGTTAGCCTCAGTTTCTTGATATTTCAACAGGGAGCAACAGCTCTTGAACTCATAGGTTTTCTGAAAAATCAAAGAATGTAACTGGGAATTAATTTGGGATTTGCAAAGTGCCATTTATGTGTAAGATGATGAGCCCACCATTACTGATGTTTTCATGTACCAGATATGATATTTGGGGCCACACACCTTCAGGACCACAGTGTACCTAATTTTTTTTAATGTTTCTGTAACTGAATTTCATTTCTGTTCTACTCCATCCATTGAATTCTAGTAAGTTTAGCTTTTCTGCCTCCTACCTCTAACATCTAAGTTCAAGGGGGTTGATGTATTTCTTAGGCAGGAGGTAAGGGGATGTTTGGTGCTGGACCACCACCTCTCAATTCTGGTAGCTGCTGTCTCATCTGGCCCTTGTCCATCACTCTGTTTTCTTTCTGGTAATGTGCCAGGACCTCTCTGTTCCCACCTGATTTACAGGTATGTGGTCCATCTTGGCATCTGTCTTGCACTATTCATCATTACCACAGTGTCATTTGAGGCTAGCTGGCTCTAACCATCACGTAGCTTTCCCACCCTACTGAGGGCATGAGGAATGTCCAGCAGCTCTTTTATACCACTGTGAGGCCATGAGGATCTGAGGGGCGCTGGATGAAGCCTTCTTGATCTAGACACACCATGAAGGCTTTTGCTTTCAGGCCAGGGAAGAGACTTGGCCATGCTTGCCACCCACCAGACACTATCTGGAAAGTGAGGCTAGACCCTCTTTGCCTTCAGATCCCTCAAGTGCACCTGATTTTCTGTAGCCCCTCATCCTCTTCAACCACCCCATGCAATTAGCCTGGTGGGAATAGAGCACAGGGTCTCTTTTAAGGACATTCCTTAGCATTAGCAAGCCCATCTTGTTAGATTTCCAACATTCCTCTTTTCCCAAGTTCAAATGATCTTTACTTGCTTGTGGGTTGGAGGGAAGCTAATTCTCTAACAGACCACAGATTCTTCCATTGTTTATTATTATTATTATTGTTAGTATTATTTTACTTTCTCCCTAGAGCTCAACTTCTAAAACTCGAAGTAAAAAATTTGACTTCATTTTGCTTTTTTTTCTGGTTTTGCTATGGTAATCTTCCCCTGGGATAATATGGTCCTCAGTTGCCTATATTGCAGAGGGTCATAACAGAATAATCCCTTCCCACCCCCCCAGGATGTCCACATTCTAATGCCTGGAGCCTGTGAATATGTTAATTAACATGACACAGGAAGAATTAAATTCACTTATGGAATTAAGGTTGCTAATAAACTGACTTTTAAACAGGGAGATTATCCTGAATTATCAGAGTCAGCCCAATGTAATCAGAGTCCTTAAACATGGAAAAGGGAGGCAGCAGAGGAATTCAGACTGTGGCAACATTGCTAGCTTTGCCAGTGGAGGAAGGGGGTTGCAAGCTAAGGAAAGTCTCTAGAAGTTGGAAAAGGCAGGGGAATGGGATCCCCCCCCCGCCCCCCCCCCCCCCCCCCCGAGCCTCCAGAAAGGAATGCAGTCCTGTGGGCACCTTGAATGTAGCCCAGTGGGACCTTTGTTGGACTTCTAACCTGTAGATTTGTAAGATAATAAATTCGTGTTGTCTTAAACCACCTGGTTCCTGGTCATTTGTTACAACAGCAATAGAAAACTAATGCAGGGTGAACAATAATATGGGTAGGGAGGGTGATGCAGGAGATACTATAGAAGGAATTTTCCTGTTATTTTGGTTTTTAATTATTTCCAGGGAAACCCTCACCTCCTAAGCAGGGCTGGAGGAAGTCACAATGAATGAAGCATCAGACAAGGGAAGGAGCCTTGGGTTCCCCTTCAATGTGCTAAAGAGTAAAATAATTGTTATCTATTAGAAATGGTATAAATCTGACTAACGTAATTCTGTCAGCAGGGCGCAGTTTGAAAAGTAAGCTATGGCTATGTTTATTCTGTGTGGCAGCATAAACGTTGCAAAATTTTAATCAAGATAGAGGACAAAACCGAAGAACACTGTAAGCACTTAATCATATCATTGTGTGGAGGACACTCCCACCATCTCTGAGGAACTGCTGCCCCTTGAAGCATTTCACTCCTGCTGATCCTCTGTGTTATCCTGCATTTCCCAGCATTGGAAAGATGGAATTCCTTTGATAGATTCAACCGCAGACAGTCTGTGATCAAAATCCATCCTTCTCAGCTCCTTTTGAAATGTCAATTCACAGTTCATCTTTATCTTTGCAATGATCTAGTACTGCATAACAAACTGCCCCACAACTCAGGGGCTTAGAACAACTATTTTGTTTTGCTCATAATTTTATGGGTCAGGAATATGGGAAGAGCTCAGCTGAGTGATTTATCTCTGATCCACAACAGGTAGGGTATCAGGGCCTGGAGGATTCGCTTTCAAGAGGACCCCGTCACTTACCTGTCTGGTGCTGGGGTTGGAATAGCGGGCAGTTGATCCTGGCTGGGGCCAGCATCATGTTGGACCTCAGCTGGGGCCATCAACTAGAGCGCTTGACCATGGCCTCTCCATTTGTCTTGGGCTTTTCAGGCCGTGGAGGCTGTATTTGAAAAGGGAATATCCCAAGATCAAGTGTTCCAAGAGCGTAGGCAGGAGCCACAAGGTTTCTTAGCTTCTAGCCTCAGAAGTCCCAGACATCATTTCTACCACATTCTATGTGTCAAGCAGGTCATTAAGATCAGCGCAGATTCAAAGGGAGGGAACTGGACTTCACCTGTCTATGAGAGGAGTAGCAAAGAATGTGTGGCCATCTAAATCTACCCATTTACCGATGCATGGACTCGCAGGGCTACCAGGGCAGGAAGGGATCCTGGAGATCTTCTAACCAGGCCAGCACCTCTCCCATTATACAGACAGAAAAAAAAAGGCCTGGAAATATGCAGGAATCACTCAAGTTCATGTAAGGGAAGCAGTGATAGAATCAAGATTTGATCCCAGACTTCTTCCTCCCAGTTGCATCTTCCTACAGCCTTACAGCATCAGCTCTGCCATTGTGGCAGTCCAAATATTTATTTAGCAACATTCCTGTATCCACACTGTGAAGGGAACAGGGGATACAAAACAAGAGCCCCACCTTGTGTTATAAGACAAGATGGGCTTCAGCAGGGCTTCAGTGTGACCTTGAACAAGAAGCTTGTATCTCTGCACAAGAATATCTAACAGGGCTCAGCCAGCCCCAGTGGCCTAGTGGTTAAAGTTCAGCACACTCTGCTTCAGCGGCCCAGGTTCGGTTCCCTGGCACGGACCCACTACCACTTGTCTGTCACAAGCCATGCTGTGGTGGCAGCTCATGTACAAAAAGAGGAAGATTGGCAGCGGATGTTAGCTCAAGGGGAATCTTCCTCAGCACACACACACAAAAAAAAACAATATCTAACAGGGCTGATGTGAATACTGGAGAGAAGGGAAGTGGTGCTAGGAGAGACCTAACACTCATGAACTACCCACTGTGTGCCCGTTCGCTTATGTTCATGGCACTTTATGCTTATAACTATCCCCCTAGATGGGTATTATTATATCCATTTAAAAAAAGAGGAAAGCTCTTAATAGAAGAGCAGCCATCCACACAGTGACTGTGTGCCAGGCATGATTTTGAGTGCTTTGCTTATTTTAACCGATTTAATTCTCACAGTCATCCACTGGGCTAGGTTGTATGATGATCTCCACTTTACACTTGAGAAAAATGGAACTGTCTGGTGGGAAATGGGAGTATGTGGAGAAGCATAGACAGAGGAGGGTGGGAAGTAAGGAAGTAGGAAGTTGGGACTGAGGGATCTGCATGCTAGCTGGATCTTAGGGAGTGATGGTATCTTTCAGGAGGTGTGTCTAGTGTCCATTCCCAGCCCTGCCTCTGAATTCCAGACCGATCCCAAACCAATCGTACTCTGCTCCACCCCCTACAAATCTCAAGCCACATTTCCACCTCTTCTTCTCTCTTTCTTTTTTCACTTTGACCTAAAAAGCCATCTGGCCTCCCAGATCTCAGGAAGGACCATAGGACCCCTGATTGCCCTGAGATGCTGAGAGGCAACAAAAACAGGCTGCCTTTTTAAAAGTCAAGACGAATACAGATAGGCATTTTCATTTATCACAGGTCAGGCACCTCTGGCACCACTCAGAAGGAGGCAAAAATGGAATCTGGTTCAGTTAGAGAGAGAGGCTGCTTCTCTCCATTCCTCATCCTTTCCCCCTTTAATGACTCAATGGGACTATAATTAAAGGAAACAACACTCAAGAAGGGCAGGGAAAACATGCAAGGAGAATCAGCAGAATGAGAAATCACTGTGGAGCACAGCCCAGGCGCTGCTGACCAGGGGAAGCCCGACTCCATCTGCCTGGCGACCTAGTGGCCTGCCTCCCTGGACGGGTGGAGCGGGGCTGAGCCTCTGTGGGGTCTGGCCCCTGGGGAGTGGTTCTTCCTCCCCGGAAGTGGACTCTTGAGGCTTAGTCCAGCCCTCCAGATCAGCAACAGGGGGTGTGATGAATTCACAGTACAACCAGGACAGGATGTGCCAGAGTCCAAAATAAGAGGCATGGTGCTTGCCACATTGTTCTTAAAAATCTTTAGAAATAAGCAAAGCCAGGAGGCAAAGCATCTTTATGGAAACTCTTTCAGAGACTCCTGGGCTGGGAAACAGTATTTAAAGGGTGGAGCGTCTCCTCTACAGTGTCCTCATCAAAGTGCCCTCTGATCACACAGGTCCATAGACAGAGAATTCTCTATGTGTACCTTCATCAGTATTGCTATTGATAGCATTAGTTGATTCTATTGACAAACAAATTAATGCTACCAATAATATCAAGACAATAATAGTATCGCTGAGATACGTACAGAGAGTTTTTGAATGCTGATTATGTGCCAGACCCTGGAATAAATGCTTGAAATGCAGCATCACATTAAATCCTCACAGCTACCTTATAAGACAGGCACTGTTATCACTCCTGTTTTGTTCATAAGGAAACAGACTCAGAAAGCGTGAGGAACTCGCCCAAGTCCAACCAGCCAGGTAAAGGCAGAGCAGAAATTCAAAGCCATCTGTTTAACTCCAAAGCCTATTCTCTTAACTCATCAGATGGCAACTTCTAGAGGCTGAGGATAGTTCCCAGGGATAAAGCGAATGTCCTCAAAGTCACGGAGCGTAGAGGGAGGGGCACCCTCCTTCTCTCCATCCTTCTTCAATGTCCAGGGTTCCTTCCTCCCCTTCTGCATCCAAGAGGTCTGGAGGAAGATAAAAGAGAATGAGTATTGAACAGGGCTGGGAGTGATCAGAAAAGAAGGAAATTAGAACTGTGCTTATTGACACAATGCCTGCCCATGAGGCTCAAATTTGGGGGCCGAAAAGGAAGGCGATGCCCATCATTTGCAAGCTGTGCATTTGCATCTTCCCTTGGTGAACTTCGAGTAGAGCCTTCCTCCCTCTAGGTGGGGGGTGGTGAGGTATGCGGTTTCCGAGATTATAATGTGTGGCATTCTCATAAAACCTGTGCACCCTTTTACGACATTACATATTTTATTCTTCCCGTGACATTTGAAGGCTTCTCTGTTTTTTCCCTTCATTTTATTTCTTTGGGACCAAGATTTGCTGGGTCTGATGGTATTTCTGGTAAGCTGATTTTATCGCGTGGAAGTCATTATCTGTTCAAATCAGGAAGCAGTCTCCGCCCTTCCAAAGTGATGGGTTTTACCCTTTGATACCTAGAAGAATGGCATGGGGGACAGGATCCCCAAATTGGAGGCGGGAATGGGGAGCTGCAGTCCTGATTCTGCCACCTGTTGGCTGCAAGCACGGAATAAATCACGTCAGGGAAGGCGATGGCCATCTGTGTAGACTGCACAATGGAACCTGGAGAGGGAGCTTGGGACCAGCCTGGGGAGAGGCCAACGAATTGCTAAGGTTCATTTTAATTGCTAAAATGTATGACCTCATGATATATGTTCTCAGAGGGCAGAGGTTCTAAGATTGGAAGGACCTGAGGGTGTAAAAAGCAGCATGGGTGGAGGGTGGGGCTTAACTCCTTGGTTGGTAGGAAAGGAAATAGACAGGAGGAAAAATCTCCATCCCTTCGCCTCCCTTTTGTAAGCATCTCTGGAGTGATTGTTGACATTTTAATTGTGTGTTTCATGCAGCTGCCTCAAACACCATTTCGGCTTTGGAAAGGTGCCCCTATGAGAGAATGCATTTTCTCCCACCATCACCCCCACCTTCAGGAGGTCAGTGTAGTGCTTAAGAGCACAGTTTCTTCCATGAGAGAAACCTGGGCCAAAAAAACTCGCTCTGTCACTCACTAGCCATGTGACCTTGGGACAGATCTCTTAAGGCTTCTGAGTCTCAGGCTCCTGTTGAGTAAAATTGGGATAATAATACCTCACAAAGCTGCCATGAGGACGCACTGAGATAATGCATACACAAAGGGCCAGCAACTGGCCCCAAGCAGGCACAGAACATGGTCGCTATTATGATGATGATGTTTCATGCAGGGATGATGATGATGATGGAGGTGATGATGATGAGAGCTAAAATTGTCTGAGTGCTTGCTATGTTCCGAAGCCTCTGAGATGCGTCTCATTATTATCCTTTTTCTTACAGATGGGAAAACTGAGGCAAAGAGCACTTAAGTAACTCACTCAGTTTCACACAGCTCCTAAGTTCTAGAGCAGAGAATGTATGTCCAGCAGCCTAATGTCAGAATCCTCATCCTTAACCAGGACAAATTCTTCATAAACATCATTTGTACTGGTTGCCTGATATTCCATGGAGGGGAATATACCACCACTGACTTTGTCTTATTGGTGGACATTTTGAGTTTTTCCAACTTTAGTCTGTGATAAACAACATTGCTCTGAGCATCTTTGGGCAGAAGGTTCCTTCTGTGCTTTGAGTTATTTCTTTAGAATAGACTCCCAGGACTCTATAAGGACAGTTTTCAGATTGCATTAGTGTACCATGGTTTGGGTGAAGGCGTGGGATGGATTAAAATAAAAAGAACCAACACTGCTTCTGGTTTTTTGCATTATCCTTGTTTTCTTTCAGAATACAGTTCAAGGGCAGGCTGGGTTGTTTGGCCTACAGGGCCAAGGACTCCTTGAGCAAAGGAGTCATGAAATAAAAGTAGTACTTTCGGGAGTAGAGCCTGGTGAAGTGTGCGAGATGCAAATGGGAGATAGTCCAAACGCGGAGGAACAGTGCAGGAAAGGGCAAATGAGGCAGTGGGGCTGTCATCCTCTTGAGGACGTGAGGGGGTCAGAGGCAGTGAGTGCAAAGTTCTTAGTGGCTGTGCTGAGTGCCTTTGAAGACAGACTCCATAGCTGTTGGGATGCTCATCAATTAGACACCTTTTTCTTAGCTATGAAATGAAAATCTGGAATAGCTGTGTTCGTCTTAATTATAGTAAGAGAATTTTTAAGGTATTTTCCCCATCCAGTTTTTAATCTTTTTTCTTATTTTTTTTAAGTAGCTGATGCTCATTGTAAAATAAAATAAATTCAAACACTGCTGAAATGCATAAAGCAAAAAAAGGTTCTCTTTCTGTATCACTCATTGACTTTAGAGACAACTGTACCACACTTTGGTCTAGAGATATATGTCTTTCTATACATATTTTCTCTATGCATATGCAAATATAAATTAAGAATTTATATATGTAAGTTTAAAAATGGAATCACAAAAAGCACAGAGTTGTGTTTCTTTGGGACAGCTTTCTATGTCAGAACTGCATGTCTTTATACATGCTTTTCAAAGAGCATTTTCCTTTTTTTCTTTTTAAGACAACTGATTCCTTAACTTGATCTTAACCATATGTTAACCTTTTTCTTTATGTCAAAAGTAAAGATGAGAAAATTGAGACCAAAAAACACAAGAGCTCTGCTTGACTTGAACCCTGGTGTCCTAAATTACAGCCTAGGACTCTCTCTTGCACACAGCATAGCATCCTTCTTTTGTCTTCTATCATGGGTCTTCGGGATAAGTGGATGAGAAATGATGTCATCATCATTACTATTATTAATTTGAAAAGTTATCCTTTTCCCTATATTCTCTAGCTTCTCATGGAACCCTGCCTTAATAAGTCTTCACCCACCAGCCCAGATATTCTTGGGGACCATGGAAGTTGTCCAGGGGTGGCAGACGGTTAGTTTGGAGCACAGGAAAAAGAATAATAGGACTCCTGCCCTCAGCCACAATCTTGAAACCTTTTAGCCTTGAGGTAGCAAACAGTGAGAAGGTTTCATAAAACACTTGCTAGCCTTTCTCCTCACTGAGAAGATAATACCTGGAGAGAGTCATATATATTCCTAGGAAGGAGGGCTAGTTAATCAGAATTCTGGGCCAGTGGAAAGAGCAGACTTGGCTATGATACAGAGTTGGGTTCCAATCCCATCCCTGTCACTGGGAAGCTGTGTAACTTTGGGAAAATTGCTGAATGTATCTGATCCTCTGTTATCTTGTCCATAAACTGGGAATGAACCCTACACCTTATAATGCTGTTGGCTGAGTCCGGTGTGAATAGCCGGGTACCAGCTGGACTCAGGTCCATAACCTCCCTTCCCAGGGCCAGTTCCTACTGGGTAGAAAGGAGCTGGTGAGCTAAGAAGCAAGGTCCAATGTGTGTTTTCTTTTCAACACCACCAACCAATTCTCAGCAAACAGTGACCGTGTGTCCTACAAGCCAACTCAATTCTGACACTATCCACTTGGAGGTAGTGTAAGATGCACAGGTTAAGCGCTCAGTCATACAAGACTGCACCTACCCCGCCAAGTTCAGCTGCCAATCACAAGTCCAAGTCACCAGTGCTTCTGACCAACCAGCTATAGATCAGAGGTTCCCATGACTCCCTCCTTGGGTTCCATTAATTTGCTAGAGTGGCTCACAGAACTCAGAGAAACATTTACTTCTGTTCACCAGTTTACTATAAAGGATATTATAGGATATAGATGAACAGCCAGATAAAGAGGTACAGAGGTGGAGGTCTAGAGGAAGGAGCACGGAGCTTCCATGCCCTCTCCACACCTCCGCGAGTTCACCAACCTGGAAGCTCTCCAAACCCCATCCTTTGGGGTTTTTATGGAGGCTTCGTTACATAGGCGTGGTTGATTAAATCATTGGCCCTTAGTGATTGATTCAACTTCCAGCCCCTCTCCTCTTCCCAGAGATCAAGTGATGGGACTAAAATTCCCAACCCTCTAATCACATGGTTCCCCTGGCAACCTGCCCCCCTCTTTAGGTGCTTTGCAAAAGTCACCTCATTAACATAAACTCAGGTCTGGTTGAAAGGGGTTTGTTATAAACATCAAGACATCTCATTTGCTCTTATCACTTAGGAAATTCCAAGGGTTTTAGAAGCTCTGTCTGGAAATGAGGATGAAGACAAAATATCTGTTCCATATTATAAATCACAATATCACACATGGGATCCTTTTCTGGCTTTCATTGATCTTTAAGAATTTTTCTCACTGTCATTGAAGGGAAAGGTGATTTTAGAAGCCAATGTCAGGGGGATGATATAGACGTAGGTAATAAAATGCCCTTGTTTCTCAACATGTCTCTTCTTATTGTGCATCCTTAGCTAAGCCTCTTATCCTTTCGACAAATTCAGAGAGTTAAATTTGATTCTCTCTGGGGCTCCTTCCCTCCCCCTAATAGTCCATAAATCAAAGCTATACTTGGGTCTGTAGCAGAAAGACCCTAAAGATCAGCTTATATGACAGCCAGTGGGATTTGGGTCATCCCTCCTCCGAACTTCCCTGGAGAGCTGTTTTTTCGTGCATAGTAAACCTTAGAGAGAAGACAGGGTTCTCCATAAGGCGGAATTTCAGGCAGGAGCATTGTAACCAACCTCCATGATTTTGTTGTTGCCTCATTTAGATAATGATGCATTTCAACTAAAAACTTGTTTTAATTATAAAATTATTATATGCACATGTAAGAATGTTTAGACTACAGAAAGAGAAGAATGAAGAAAAAAATATCACCCATAGTTATACCGCCTCCAATAACCACCATTAACATTTTGATATCTCCTTTTAGTAGTTTTTATACATGATATAGATTTAGCAATTTTATTGTGAAATATAATGTACATATAGAAAAAGGTATAAAACATTGCATACAGTTTAATCAATATCAATTAAGCAATATCCATCTAACCATTGCCCAAGTCAGGAATTTGAATATTGCCTGCATTCTGGAAGCCCTCCCCCAACACACCCACTGTGCCTCCATTTCCCATTTTATACCCTTCTTCCCCTGTAGAAGCAGTCATGGCTCTGACTGTTAAGCTAATCATGTCTCTTATCTTTTCTTTATAGTTTCCCCACCTCTGTATACATAGAACAATTTTATTTTATTTTTTTGATTGATGGTGGTGGGTTCTACAGTATTTAGAATGTGTCATTAAGCTAGGTAAAATTATCTTTTCCTTTGGTTGAAGTAAAAGTTGGTTTTTAGCTCATCCACAGTTTGATTCAAATTTTAGCTGCATTCAGAATGCAACCCCTAAGTACTTACTATTTGTTAGACACTCTGCTAGCCCTCAAAGCTATGGCGATGCACTGTAACTTTGTCCTGTGTCCTGGCTAGTTTAGGAGAGCAGAATTTGCCACCTCACAATGTATGTCTTCGGCTTGATTATTTTTAAGAACAAAAGACTCAGGAAGAAACTTCGACCTTCCCTCTAACTGCTTAAAAGAATTTAAGATGGAAGGCCTGTTCTAGGAAAGAGCTAATACCATAGATAACTATAGTATAACATGAACTAGGTGTGGTAGACAGGGAGCAACCTAGCAAGGCGCATTTGATCAAAATCCTCCCCATGTCCCATTGTCTTTGCATGACATGGCAGACATTTGTTCATCAAACATTTGCTTTTCCATCTTCATGTGACTTGCCTTCCTCCACTTTGAAGTCCCAAACTACTGCCCCCAACATCCTTCTTTGTCTTTAGCTGAAGATGGTATTGAAGGTGGTGGCTTCGGCCACTATGGCGAGATAGTTTTCCCGGGTTTCTCCCATATATACATGTTGTTAAATTTGTTTGATTTTTCTCCTGTTATTCTGTCTCATGCCAATTTAATTCTTAGACCTAAGAATTTAATTCCAGAAGGGTAGAGGAGTATTTCTTCCTCCCCTACACTAGCAAAAGCTCACAGTCTATTTACATAGCTAGAAAATGACACTTCGATCCTACCACCATGAATCACATGTGGATGCCCCACTTTCCGCACATACAGGATAAACTTACTCCTCTCCTAATGATTCCCTCTGGTGTAGACTCTGGTCTGGGCTGCTCTTTCCGTCCTTTGAATTTTTGGTGCCAATGTGAGTGTATTATTTTTTTTTTTCCTGCTGGTACAAAACCTTATGGGCTTTTTCTAAGGCATATTTTAAAATGTTACATCCTAAGTTCATCCTGGGTGAGAGGAAAACCTTTTAGGCAGGGGTGGGAGTAGAGAGAGAAATAACAAATGTCTCTTGAGCCCCTTTTAAGTGTAACTTTGGATCTTGGAATCCTCACAGCACCCCAACCAAATGATATCGCCATCCCCATTCTGCGAGTGTGAAGGGAAGTGGTGTGCCCAAGTGTCATTCACATTGGGATTGGCAGCATCGGGATCAGAACCCAAGTCTGAAGGACTCCAGTAACTTGATGGCAAGGTTGAGAGCGCTGGTCTGGGGCCAGGTTCCCTGGAGCACAGATTACTGTTGCATTTGTTCATGACATTGGGAAATGATGTATCAATGTTCTCATATACGTAATAGCATCTCAACACCAGATTGCTTTGAGAGTTAAGTAGGATGGTGTGCACTTAGCCCAGGGTCTGCCTGACATTTAGTACTCAGTGAATAGCAGCTAGAGGACAGTCAGACTGGCTGTGGGGAAAGCCTTGAAAATAAAGACTTGCACCCTGCCCTGGGGCTGCATGGTTTGTGCCCAACTGTGGTGGCAGAGATGTGAGTGTCAGAGCTGGTGCTTGTGAATTTCCCTCTGCCCACCTCCATTCCCAAAACACTGGACTTGGGGACCCTCAAGATCCAACATATATGACATATGTCTCCATTCAGGGGTGGATTTTTTTTTTCTTTTTCTTCTTTCTCTTAAATTGCTCTCTGCGACAAAAAATAAAATATGCAAACCACCCAAAATTACACTCAACATACGCTGAATAAATATATACCCACAGAAGCATATGTTCAATGGCTGCTGCTCCATGCTTTTCAACGCCAACTAGCTTATAAAGTCATTTCTCATGCAGAGGCTGGGTGATCAATGAGAAGGTGCAGCATGAGGACGCAGCTTCAAGCTGCAAATTGAGTTTTTAGTTACAAGGGATGGGGAGGGGAAACCAGCAGTGAAACCCAGCAGGCTCTGAAAAGTCCACCTCTCGAGCCTGTCCTGATCAAGCCCTGCCTCTGGCTCCTGGATGGCCAGCTCCTGACTAGGCACAGCAGTAGATGAGAGCGAGTTCTTTGGAATCAAGCTGTGTAGGTTCAAATCCTGGTTCTGCCTCTAACTATGTAATATTGGGACAGGCTGCCTTAAAGCACTCTGTCTTAGTCTCCTAGTATCAAAAGGGGGTAAAATAATAGTACCCACCTTACATCCTTTTTGTATGAAGAAGCACAGCTGGAAAGTTAAGGAAACAGACTCTGACTGTGCCACTTACTGGCTGTGTGACCCTGGGCAAGTTAATGATCCTCTCTGTGCCTCAGATTACCCACTGTTGAGTGGAGATGATCATAGTACCTGCCACCTAAGGTCGCTGTGGGGAAGGGATAAGTTAATGCACGTCCAGTGCTTAGAATGGGACCCTGCTTCCTAGTAAGTGCTCAGATAATGTCAGGAAGCCATGTTCCCCGAGCACATCCTCGCACACAGGTCTGTAGCATGCATACCTTGTCCAAATGCCCTTGGCTCTGTGCCACTCACAGAGGGAAGAGGACATGAGGCTTCTGGAAACTAAAAGAAATCCAAGCATCTATAATGTTGACCTGAAGCAAGGCATCTCCCCTCTCCAAGCCTCAGTTTCCCATCAGTAAATGGTGAAAATAATAGTGCCTCCTTTTCTGAGGAGTTGGGATGATCAAATAAAATAACATGGCCTGGCAATGTGTCTGGCCTGTGGCGAGTGCACAATCGATGTCTGTTTCCCTCCCAACACCCTGAAACCACAAAGTTCCTGAGCCCAGGTGGAAGGTGCTTAGAGCCCCATCTTGGCAGCAGGTGGCTTCTTCACTGAGTCTCGCCATCAGCCCAGAGGGCACAACGTTGGAATGCTGCAGATCTGAGCTGAGCCTCAGCTCCACCCCACACCAAATCACTGTGTGACCCTGGGAAGTCCTCTTGTATCTCTGCGCCTCAGGGTCCTCTTCTTCCAACTGGGATCTGAGTCTCTGTCTTGCAGTCACAGGAAGATGAAACAATATCATGGATGTTGATAGAACATCCTTAACACGTGTGAAAGGCAGCATAGCATGACTTGATAGCCCAGCTCTGCCACTTACTTGCCCTGTGGCCTTGGGACAAGTTACCAAAACTGTCTATGCCTCAGTTTCCTTCTCTGAAAAATGAAGAGAATAGTCATGCCTATACCATCAGGCAGTAGATAATATTATGAGTTAATATTCATAACACATTTAGAACGATGCCTGGCACGCGGTAAGCACTATTAAATGTTAGCTATTATTATTATTAATGAGCTATACAAAGGCTATTTATTATCATCAGCCGACAGTTATTGAATAGACATTCTTCAGGGCTCCTGGCAGCTTTTCTTGGGAAAGTGCTCCCTGGCTTCCTTTCTCTGAGCCCTTGGTGCTTGTTTGTACCATATAAAAAAACCTCAAGGACTACAAGAATGTGCAGACTTATTTTTATCCCCACGCCACCCCCCTTTGGAATAGGTGCTCCTTGAAGGCTGGGTCTAAGTCTTCATAAACTTGGTGGCCTGGAGGACGGTAAGCAAGGCAATTGCTTACTGAACACCCACTCCATGGAGGGGAGCTCCAGAGAGAGTTGCAGAAGGCTTGATGTCTCCCACCAGAAGGATGACCAGCCATCTGAAGAGGCCGTAGGGGTGAGCTGCAAGCCATGTTCTCAGGCCGCTCCCACCAGAGCAACCCTTCTCCATGGATCTCCAGCTTGGGTGCCACCTACTACTAGCACCTACCACCTGATCTCCCTTGGAATTCCTGCCAGCCTCTTGCAGAGAACCATAAGAGGTCCAAGCTGTAAGGCCATTGGAGACCAACTGCCACCTTTCCCATTGAACAGATAGGAAGACTGAGGGCCAGAGAAGGGAAAAGAAGTGCCCAAAGCAGGGACTGTAACCTGTGTCTCCTAATGGGACACATTCTGGGCTCCTCTACTGGGAAAGACAGGCCACCCTACATTCTCATAGCTAGCCATGATCAACATGTGTGCGAGCAAACCCAGCCATATATTTCAGCATGATTCGTGAGCATAAACCATCTTGAACCAGGACTTACATCCCTCTCAGGGTTTGCTCAGCCCCTCCAGTTGATCTAGATTCTCCTGGAGATCGGGGACCACCACACCTTCTACTTCTTTGTGTCTCTGTAGGAAAGGGGCAGTGTGGTGCAGTGGAGAGTGGGTTTGGAGTCAGACATGCCTGTATTTGCACCCAGCTCTACTCCTCAAAAGCTGAGTGACATGGAAAGCCCCTTCTGCCCTCAAAGACTATTTCCCCTTCTGAAAACTTGAGCGAATCATAGCAAGCTCATAGCATTGTAGGCCTTCAGCAGAGGAGCATAAGGAAGACACCTAGTTTGTGACTGGCCCACTGTGGGTGCTCAGAGCATTTGAATTTCACTTCTCGTGCCTTCAGTAAGTGTGTGTTGAAGCCTGCACAGATGGCTGCCATGTGAACTCAAGCCAGAAGTAAGCCGCGTAACCAGATATTTCATTACATTTCAAAAATCTTTACTAAGCCTGGAATATTGAGTGATAATAATCATAGTAACTAAACTTTTATAACAGCTGACATTTTACCATGGACTGGGCACTATGCTAGGGACATCAAATGTCTAACTTTTTTCCCCCCAGAGCAATTCTACTAAGTAAGTAAAATTTGGCTCATTTTACATTGAAAAAATTGAGGCTCAAAGTGTTAATGAAGTGACTGGCTAACATGGCATGGCTAGTAAGTGGCAAAGCCAGGTGAGATTCAAGCCCAGGCCTGCATGACCCCAAAGGCCACACCAGGTGTCTCTGTCCCCGGTGCTGGCCACTGAGACGGTGCTGAGGAGAGGAAGCTATGTGTACTGTACTCTCTCTCCTCCAACAGCACACAGACTCATGAGGAGCCAGCTGTGAACATGAAACCATCCCGCCTGGCAGAATGAAGTTTGTGCTAGAAGAATAATTAACCTGGGAGAGAAGGAAAAATTATTCTTGTTGACTTCGGGCATCAAAAGGAAGTAGGAACTACCACACTTTGTGCATGATGGTGCAGGATGTTCCCGGCAACCCCAGGAGGCAGTTATTTATTATCAAGTTCATTTTACGATGGGGAAACCAAGATCAGAAAGGTGTGGTGACTTGCCCAAAGTCACACAGCTAGGAAGTAGCAGTGTCTGGATTAGACTTCTTTTCTTTCTGTCTCTTCAGCATCCGTCTGGTTCTGGAGGTCAGGAAGGGATCCACGGAGGGGGATGTTTGAGCTGTGACTAATAGGATACATAGGATTCTTTAGGAAGAAGAGGGCAGAGAGTGGACAAAGGTACTGAGGTTAGACTCTGCTGCTGGGTGTTTGCCTCTGTGGTTTCCGGACCCAGGGGGATGGACAGATGAGGCAGAGTGGTTTGAGCTGGGAGCCTGGGAGCTCTCCTAGGGGCCGTGGACAGGCTCTGCCATCTCCGCTCTGAGGTCCAAGGCCCTCTGGTGGTGCCCGCAGTTACAGTCCTCCATTACCCACCATTAATCCCTGTAATCCTTTTCTGCATGCCCACCCCTCTCCTCCACATCAGCATCAAAGCCCCACACAAACTGAGCAGCAGCTGAATTGGCATGAGTTGATTAAAACTCCCGGTAATTATGGGCTCTTGACTGGCCTGGTTGTCCAAATCAATGTTGGCAGTAATAGATGAGCTAGGTGGCCTTGTGGACAGATTGAGGCTGCAGAGGGAGGGGGCGGGGCACGGGGCACTGGCGGGGCCTTCTCCACTCACTCCCATTCCAGGCAGAACTCACTCCGGAGGCCTCCTGGGACAAGGAGAGCCAGGCCCACTCAGTAATCAAAGCGCTGGTTCATACTGAAGGACTCTGGAGCTCTTACTTAGCTTGTGTGATCCTCAATAACCTTGCCTGCAAAACGGATGTATCTTAGAGGTGTCTCTGAGTTTTGCTTCCAGAAGTTGAAGAAAGAGCATACGGGAAATGTCCAGCACATGGTAGGTACTCAAGAAATATCAATTTCATTTCCTTCCTTGCTTCCTTCCCTCCCTCTTCTTCCCAGGATGCTGTACATCCAAGACTATGCTGCCAGGAACCTCTCTGAGTCCCCTCATAACCCATCATAGTGACCTTCCCACAAGTTTCTCAGAGACCTTGTATAGCCCTAGCCAGTGTGAACCACTTGTGACATCACAGACAGGCCACCTCCACGTGGATCAGGAAAAAGAGCACCTCATTTGCAATCAGGGTACCTTCTGTGGTGGGCACAGTCTGCTTCTCACTTGCTGTGTGACCTCAGTCTCACAGACTCTGGGCTTTAGTTCCTCATCTGCAATGTGAGCAGGATGATATTGGTTCTGCCTTAGCTAGGAAGAGCACAGCTGCCTGGGGCAGTATTCTGCCTACCCTCTGCATGTACACAGTCTCCTTTCATTGCTCCCTGAATGTATTTCCTATTGGGAGGAGAGTAACAAGGTATCCATAACAACAGCGGTTACCATATATTGAGCACCTGACACTGTGGCAGGCATGTGTCAGGTATGGGATCTGCTTGGGTTCTCTCACAAGCCCAGAGGTAGGAGTTGCTCTCTCCAGGGCAGAGACGTGGAAACTGAGGCTCAGAGAAGCAGAGACACACACGGAGGAAGTGGGCAGACTTCACTCACAGTTGTGGGATCCCACGTGGCTGACAGTCTGCTTGGCCTTTCATTTATGGTTAATCTCGTTGTTGTTGGTTGTCTCTCTGGATCTCTACCATGGTCTTATGGGACAGTGCTAGTGTTAGGAGGCAGGACTATTCCTGGGAAGTAGTGCAATTATGACGCTGGCAGTGGCCATGGGAGAGAAATCAGATACTTGCTGAGCCCGTGGAGGAGGACAAGGCTTTGTCCATAGTTAGGCAGATTTGGAGGCATCCTTGTGATTTCTCAAGACATGCTCAGTCTATTCAAAGGAAATTCTCCGTTTTCTTCTGAAATACTTTAGAGCTAGTTCTCGCTCTTTTACAATTCATAGATGCTTTGATAAAACCCAAGCAGCTCAGAGCTAAAAGGCTTCTCCACCTTACTGTTGTCCAATTCCTTCATTTTATAGTAGAGGAAACAGACTAAGAGAGTATGTGCTTGCCTGCCACCACCCAGCCAGTTAGAGACCAGGCCAGGCAGAACTGGAGCTCAGCTCTCTGGAGAGTCACTCAGATGCATTTATTGAGGACTTGCTAGGATCAGGCTTCTTATCTCTAGCATCCTGTTTACCTGCCACACCCACTGTGACCCTCAGTATCAGTCTTCCGGAAGAAGAAACTGAGGTTCAGAGAAGCGTGATTAGCTGGAGGTGACTGCCAGTAAGAGGCTGAATCCAAGGCTGGAATCCTTTCCATTATCCCACCTGCCTCTCAGGCCTAAGGTTCTAGAAAAGAATGAAGTTGCCACACTAATGTCTCCCAGAGCCTGGGGGAGAGTCTGGGCTATCCCTCCAGCACCACCAGGAAATCCCCCAGCCTTATTTACCATGTGAGTCACTCAGGCCCCAGGAAAAGTTATTGTTTTGTAAGCTGGATGTTTTTCCTCCTGCTCAGCACAGCTGGTCCACCTTCTAGACCTGGGGGTGGGGTGGTGGAACAGCTCATTACAAATTTTGCACTCGGAGCAATTTGCATTCCATAATTAATGAACATTAAAATGCATAATTACAAACAGAAACACATGGCTTGGTGCTGATAAAAAGTCAGACTGGGAGGGAGGGAGAGCAGGCACAGGGGATGGAGGAGGAGGCTGGGAGGAGCAGGGCAGGGCCAGCCTGTGATGAGAAGAGCTGGGAATCCCCCACCTACACCCCTTCCCTGCTCAGGGACCCAGGCCCAGGGTCTTCCTGTGGGTTCTTGTCTGAGGTGGAGCAGAATGGGGGCTGTGAAGCTCTGGATCCCAGCTGACCTGGGTTAGAGCTCCAGCTCTCTCACCTACTTTCTGTAAAACCTTGGGCAAAGGAGCAGACCTCCAAAGAATGGGGTCTTTATCAGATGGATCTGCCTCCTTTCTCCTGCCCACTCCTAGTCCCACTGAGCCTGCCTCCCAACGCTCCTTTCTTGAGCTCTAAGAAAGGGCTTACAGATAATTGAATTCACTAACTTCAGTAATCTCTTCAAAGTAGCAAATCAAATCACTTCACTTCTCTGCAAACAACCCTCCAATGCCTTCCAGGTGTACTTAGAATCAACTCGAGATGCCTTCCCATGGTAGAACTCAGGGTCACAACTTTTTTGTATAAAAGGCAGTGTAGTACATATTTTAGGCTTTGCAAGTCACATGTGGTCTTTTTTTTTTTTTTTTGTCTCATATGCTTCCTTTAAAAAACAAAAACAAAAAACAACCATTTAAAAATGTAAAACACATTCTTAGCTCTAGGGCTGTGCAAAAACAGCCTGTGGGGGAGCAGATGTATTTTCTCTATTCCTCCCACTAAATATAACTAAAAACCCTGGCGGTTATATATAAAACAAACGTAAGACTGAAAGGTGGGGAGAAGAAGGCAGATGAGCTAGGGACTTTGGGACCCAAGGAAAGACATGGTGGTCATTTCCCTGAGTTTTGTTTTTGCCTCATATGTCCCAAGCTTGGAGCTTGAGTGAGCAACTCTGAAATGCCAATAAATGAAGACCAAAAACAAAAACCAAAAAACAAAACCCAACGCCTGCTCTCTTCAGCCAAAGTACCAGGAAAAGGGCACCCTAACAAGACAGATTTTAGACACTAACAATTCTATTCCAGCCAAACTTAAAAAAAAAAAAAAAAAATGGGGGCCGCCCTGGTGGATCAGTGGTTAAGTGCACGTGCTCCACTTCGGTCGCCCAGGGTTCGCAGGTTCGGATCCCGGGCGTGCATCGTCGCAATGCCTGCCAAGCCATGCTGTGGCGGTGTCCCATATAAAGTAGAGGAAGATGAGCAGGAATGTTAGCCCAGGGCCAACCTTCCTCAGCAAAAAAGAAGAGGATTGGCATCGGATGTTAGCTCAGGGCTGATCTTCCTCAAAACAAAAAAAAAAGACACCCCTTCTCCACCTACGCTAACAAAGGCCAGTAGAGAGCTAGACTTCCATCCTCACCAGGCTGTATGAGACAATCTGACAATCCAGTCCTCCCCTCTCTCTGTTGGGGTGGTGTCAGAGAAGCCCAAGTAAGGAGCCAGGACTTTAATCTCCACTGAGTGGTAATGAGCAGCTCTCCCACCTCCACTCCAGGGCCATCCAGTGTCAGTGGAAACTGCATGAAGAGCCTGGACTTCCACCCCCAACCTGCAGTAGTGAGGCACTCTTCCCCCTCCCTGCTGAGGCACTGCCAGAAGAGACCTAGTAGAAAGTCACAGCCATTGACATTGATCAGCAATAATGAAGCCACCACCCACCCTGCATGGTGTTAATGGAGGCCCAGTGGAGAACAGTAACCAGGCACACCTACCACTCCCATCTGGGAAAGTATCAGTGGAGTCGTAGGGGGAAGTCAGATTTCCACCACCCTCCAGCAGTAATGAGGAGCCTTTTCTCAGGGATGTCAATGGAGGCCAAATGGGGAAACTGGGATTCTACCTCCCCCTGGCAATAATGAGGTGTTCCTCCCCTTTCTCTTGCTGGAACAGTTTCATAGGAAACCAGATAAAATAGAAGGTTTAAATAAGATTCAGAGGTAAAACATAATGCCCCAAATGTCCAGGTTTCCATCAAGAATCACTTGTTATACCAAGAAGCAAGGAAATCTCAAACAGAATGAAAAAAGACAACCAACAGATGTCACTACCAAAATAACAGATATTAGAATTATCTGACAGATATGTTAAAATAGCCATCATAAAAATGCTTAAACAAGCAATTATAAGCACACATGAAAAAACAGAAAGTCTCAGCAAAGAAGTAGAAGATATAAAAAAGAAGCAAATAGAAATTATAGAACTGAAAAATGCAGTAATTGAAATTAAAGAAAAACCTCAGTGGACTGACTCAAAGCAGAATGGAGAGGGCAGAGGAAATAATTAGTAAACTTAAAGATAGAACAATAGAAATTACCCAGTCTGAACATCAAGAGAAAACTGACTGAAAAAGAAAATGAACAGTTTCAAGATCCTGTGGAAGTATAGAAAAAGATCTAATATTTGTGTCATTGGAGTCCCAGAAGGAGAGAAGAAAAAGAGTGGGACTCAAAAAGTACTCAAAGAAATAATGGCCAAAAACTTGTCAAATTTGGCAAAATGCAGAAACCTACAGATCCAAAAAGCAGAATAAATCCCAACCAGGATAAATACAATGAAATCCACACCAACACATCATTGTCAAATTTCTAAAACTATCTTTAGTTTTTAGAAAAAAATCTTGACAGCAAGGAGAGAGAAATGACATCTTATCTAGAGAGGAAACACAATTAGAATTATGGTGGAATTATCATGAGAAACCATGAAAGCAAGAAGGAAGTGCCACAACATTTTTCAACTATTGAATAAAAAAGGACTGTCAATCCAGAATCCTCTGTCCAATGAAACATGTTTTAGGAATGAAGGAGAAATCAACATTCCCATATGAAGGAAAACTAAGAGAATTTGTTGCCAGCAAACTTACTCAAAAAAAAAAAAAGCCTTAAAAGATTCTCCAAACAGAAAGGAAATGATATTTTGGAACACTGGGAAGGAAGAAGGAACACAGGAAACATATGGGGAAATGCAATAGCCCTTTCTTCTCCTCTTGAGTTTTCTACATTATGTTTGATGGTTAAAACAAAAATGATTGCACTGTCTGATGTGGTTGTAAATGTAGTTAGAGGAATATTTAAGAAAAATTATGTTATAAATGGGAGAAGATAAAAGAACATAAAGAGAAATAAAATTTCTATACATCACTTAAACTAGTAATGATGGCACCAGTGGACTGTGAAAAGTTATGCATACCTAGAGCAACCACTAAAAACTATATAAAGAGATGTACTCAAAAACACTCTAGATAAATCAAAATATAATTCAAAAAAAATGCTCAAGTACTCCAAAGGAAGGCAAAAAAAAAAAAGAAAAAGCAGAGAAGTGAAAAACAGAGATCAGAAAATAAAACAGCAGACTTAAGCTACAAAATATCAATAATCACATTAAGTGTAAATGATCTAAATATAAAACTTAAAAGAAATTGGCAGAGTGGATTAAAAAACATGACCCAATTATTCTGTCTACAAGGAATTCACTTAACATATAATGATTTAGGCAAGTGGAATGTAACCAGATAGAAAAAGACATATGCAAATCAAACAAAAGTAGGAGTAGCTATATTAATATTGCATAAAGTAGGCCTTTGAGAAAAGAGAATTACCATAGAGAGACATCATATAATAATGAAAGGGTCAGCTGCCAAGAAGACATAGCAATCCTAGATATTTATGCATCCAACAACAGAGCTGCAAAACGTGTAAAGCAAAAACTAATAGAACTGAAAGGAAAAAGAGATAAATCCACAATTATAGTTGAGTACTTTAACACTCCTCCCTCAACAACTGATAGAACAATTAGACAAAATGGAATAACTCAATAACATTATCAACCAAAAGGATCCAGTTAACATTTATAGAACACACTGCCCGGCAACAACAGAATGCACATTCTTTTCAAGTATCTATGGAACACGTACGAAGATAGGCCATATCCTGGGCCATGAAAAAAGTCTCAACGAATTTAAAGAATTCAAGTCATACAGAATGTGTTTTCCTGCCACAATAGAATCAAACTAGAAAGCAATAACAGATAATAGAAAAATCTCTAAATACTTGGAAACTACACAACACACTTCAAATAATCCCTGGGTCAAAGAGGAAGTCTCAAGGGAAATAAAAAAAATACCCTGAACTGAATGAAATAAAGATAAAATAAATCAAAATTTGTGGGACACAGCTAGCACAATGATCTATCCTTTTACTTGTAACTTATCTGTGTCTTTACATTTAATGAGAAGGAAATTTATAGCCATAAATGCATACATTCGAAAAAAGAAGTTTCAAATCAATAATGTAAGCTCCTACTTTGAGAACCTACGAAAAAGAGATCAAAATAAACCCAAAGCAAGCAGAAGAAAGGAAATCAATGTAATTGAAAACAGAAAAACAATAGACAAAAAGCAATGAAACAAAAACTGATTCTTTGACAACTTCAAAAAAATTGAAAAAAAAAAATAACTTTGGCAAGACTGATAAAGAAAAAAGGAGAGGAGACACAAGTTACCAATATCAGGCATGAAACAGGTGATATCACTACAGACCCTACAGACATCTACAGGATTAATAAAGGACTATTACAAATAACTCTACACACGTATATTTGACAATCTACATGAAATGGACCAATTCCTTGAAAAACACAAAATACCACAGCTGGTCCAAAATGAAATAGATATTTGAATAGCCTTATAACCATTAGGGAAATTGAAATTGTAACTTAAAAACTCTCCCAAAAGAAATATCTAGGCCTGGATAGTTTTCCCTGGAGAAGTACATCAAATGTTTAAAGAATTAACACCAGTTCTACAAAATATCTCCCGGAAAATCAAAGCGGAGGAAATACTTCCCAATTCATTTTATGACAGTAGCATCACCTTGATACTCAAACCAAACAAAGACAGTAAAAAACCAGAAAACTACAGAATAAGACCAATAGCCCTCATGTATATAGTTGCAAAAATCCTTAACAAAATATTAGCAAACAGAATTCAACAATAAATAAAAACGAACCATGACCAAGTTGAGTTTATTCCAGGGATGCAAGACTGGTTCAGCAGTTGAAAATCTAACAATGTATTAATAGGCAAAAAAAGAAATATCACATGATCATATCAATTAATACAGGAAAAGCAGTTGACAAAATTCAACACTAATTAATGATAAAAACTCTCAGAAAAATAGGATGAGAACTTCCCCAACTTGATAAAGAACATCAATAAAAAACCTAGAGCTAATATAATTACGGTGAAAGACTGAACGGTTTCTCCCTAAAATCAGGAACAAGATAAGGATACACTCTCACCACCCTTAATCAACATAGTGCTGGCAGTTCTAGGCAGTGCAATAAGGTAAGAAAAGCAAATAGAAGGCATACAGATCAGAAAGGAAGAAATAAAACCACACCTACTGGCAGATCACATGATTTCTACATAGAAAATCCCAAAGAATTTACATAAAAACTCCTGGAAGTGGTGAGTGAGTTCAGCAAGATCTCAGAATACAAGAAAAATATGCAACATCAAGTATTCCCATATATCAACAATGAACATGTGGACACTGAAATAAAAAATACAGTACCAAGTGCAATCTCTAAAAGACAATGAAATACTTAGTTGTAAATCTAACAAAACAAGTATGGGACATGTATGTTGTAAACCACAAAATGCTGATGAAAGAAATCAGAGAAGATCGGGGCTGGCCCAGTGGCGCAAGCAGTTGTGTGTGCCTGCTCCACTGCCGCGGACCAGGGTTCCCAGTTTGGAACCCGGGCGCACACCGACGCACCGCCTGTCGAGCCATGCTGTGGTGGCGTCCCATATAAAGTGGAGGAAGATGGGCATGGATGTTAGCCCAGGGCCAGTCTTCCTCAGCAAAAAGTGGAGGATTGGCAGATGTTAGCTCAGGGCCCATCTTCCTCACCAAAAAAAAGAAAAGAAAAGAAATAGAGAAGATGTAAATAAATGGAGAGACATACTGTATTTATGGATTGGAAGACTCAACATAGTAAAGATCTCCATTCTTTTCAAATTGATATAAAAGGTTTAATATAGTTTCTAACAAAACCTCAGCATGATTATTTTGTAGATATAGATAAGATTTTCTGAAATTTATATGGAAGGGCAAAGAAACTAGAATAAGCAAACCTTGTTTTGAAAGAGAAGAACAAAGTGGAAGTCAGTCTATCCTATTTCTAGACTTATATGGCTACAGAAATCAAGACTGTGTGATGTTAGTGGAAAGACAGACGTAGATCAATGGAACAGAATAGAAAACCCAGAAATGACCCATAAAAATAAGTTCAATTTGTTTTTTTACAAAGGTGCGAAAGGAGTTTAATGGAGGAAAGGGAGTCTTTTCAACAAAGGGTGCTAGAGCAATTGCACAATTATAGGCAACAAAACAAACCTCAATATAAGTCTCACACGTTGTACAAAAATTAACTCGAAATGTATCACAGAATTAACTGTAAAACATAAAGCTATAACACTTGTAGAAAACACAGACACAAGGAGAAAATCTTTGAGAGTTGGGCTTGGCAAAGAGTTCTTAGATTCCAAAAGTATAATCCATAAAAGAGAAAATGATAACTTGGATTTCATCAAAATTGAAAACATTTGCTCTGTGAAAGCTCATTTGAAGATGAGAAGACAAGTTACAGAGTAAGAGAGAAAATATTTGCAAACCACATATCTGACAAAAGTCTAGTGTCTAGAATATATAAAGAACTCTCAAACCTTAACAGTAAAAAAACCAAACAATCCAATAAGAAAATGGGCAAGAGACATCTCACTGCAAAGGATATACAGATGGAAAATAAACACAAAAGCAGTCCAAGATCACTTACTATTAGGGAAATGCAAATTAAAACCACAGTAAGATATTACTACACACCTGTCTGGATGGCTAAAATAAAAAATATTGACAAATTCAAATTCTGATGAGGATGTGGAGAAACTGGATTGCTCATACATTGAGATTTAAAATAGTACAACCACCCTGGAAAATTTGGCAGTTTCCTAAAAAAATTAAACATGCAACTACCGTATGACCCCGAAATTGCACTCCTTGGCATTTTTTCCAGAGAAATGAAAACTTACATTCACACAAAAACCTGTACACAGATAGCAGCTTTCTTCATAATAGCCAAGAACTGGAAACAACCCACATGTCCTTAAATGGATGAATGGTTAAACAAGCTATGTTACGTCCATAGCATGGAATATTACTCTGCAATAAAAAAGGAACGAACTATTGATACCTGCAGCAACCTGGATGAATAAGAGAATTACACTGAGTGAAACGAAAAGCCAATGCCCAAAAGGTCACAAACTGTATGATTTTATTTATGTAACATTCTTGAAATGACAACCCTTATAAGAAATGGTGAACATATTAGCAGTTTCCAGGCATTAAGGAAGGGAGTCAGCTGGGCAGTGGGTGTGGCTTTAAAGGGTCCACAGGAGGAATCTGTGTAGTGATGGAAATGTTCTGTATCTGGACAATCCATGTATATATCCTGGTTGTGATATTTTCACTATAGTTTTACAAGATGTTACCATTGGAGGAAATTGGTCCAAGTGTACACAGAATCTTTCTGTATTATATTATTTTGTACAACTGCATATGAATCTATAATTATCTCAAAATAAAATAAATAATAATTAAAAAAAAAAATAAACAGGCCTCAGACTGGATTTGGCCTGCAGACCATAGCCTGCCAACCCCTGGCTTAAGACATTTGGTCCCCATCTACCTCTCACACCTGGCCTTGTGCTAACCGTGTTTTCCCCTGTCTCACGGAGCTTCAACCGCATTAGCCTCTTCTGTTCCGTGGACAGGCCCACACTGTTTCTTCCTCAGGACTTTCATACTTCCTGTTCCTTCTTTGATAACTCTTCCCACTTATATTCACCCAGCAGACTCCACTTATTATTCAGGCTTAGCTCAAATGCTCAATTTATGCCTCTTCATCCTCATTCACTTTTTATCACATTACATTTTTTTTCTTCATAGCACGTCTTACTCTATGAAATAATCATTTTATTTGTTTACTTCTTAATCATTTGTCTCCTCTCTCAAATTTAAGCTCCATGAGAGCAGGGTCTTGTCTGTCTTGTTTACTACCACATTTCTAGCGCCCAGCACATTTGCTTAGCACTGAGTAGATGTTCAATAAATGTGTGTTAAATGATCCAATGAAGGACTTATATGGATGAGAAAGAAAAAATAAGCTAATAGTTCCAGTTAGGTTTTATTTGGGGGGGGGGTTCATTCATTTATCATTTTTTCATTTATCCTTCATTTATTGAGTGCTTATTATGTGGAGGTTCTGAGCCAGGCACTTTAGGTTGTTTTCTCATAGAGTCTTCAGAAATGCCTCCCAGAGAGGCATTATTGTTTCCATTTCACAGATGAGGAAACTGAGGCTCTCTCTGTGACAAAGCACTTGCCTAGATGCTTAGTGTCACAAAGCCCGTATGGAATTCAGGACTGACTTCAGTCCCATTTTCGTGTCTCCCAGCTGCCTCCTCCATTTAAAGAAAAGAAACTGAGACCCAGTTAGATTCAAGGACTTGCCCTAGGTTACAAGGCAAGTGAGTGGTAGTGCCTGGGCAAGAGTTCTGATCTTCCTCTTTCTAGAACACCAGGACGTCTCCCTTTTGCTCCAATGACATCTCCTCCCTCTAAGAAGACTGCCCTGACTAGGGCCTCCCTACTCCAGTATTCCCCAGTGACACACATTTGCAGAGTTTTCATTTTCCCATTCAAATTATACTATGCTTCTTCATGTTTCTTCTATAACTTGTTCTCTGTCTGACCAATATGTATATTTCTTTTTTTTTTTTTTTGTGAGGAAGATCAGCTCTGAGCTAACATCTATTGCCAATCTTCCTCCTTTTTTCCCCTTTTTTTCCCGAAAGCCCCAGTAGATAGTTGTATGTCATAGTTGCACATCCTTCTAGTTGCTGTGCGTGGGACGCGGCCTCAACATGGCCAGATAAGCGGTGCGTTAGTGCGCGCCTGGGATCCGAACCTGGGCTGCCAGTAGTGGAGCGTGCACACGTAACCGCTAAGCCCTGGGGCCAGCCCCCAATATGTATATTTCTTATCTCTCAAATAAGATTCTAAGCTCCTTAAACATACCCATAACAGCGGCTACCCTTTGCTGAGCACCGTGCTAAACACTTGATACATTTATCTCACTGTATTAGTTATCTATTGCTGCGTAACAAACTTTCCCCAAATTGAGCAGTTTAAAACAAAAAGCTTTTGGCCGGCTCCGTGGCTTAGCGGTTAAGTGCGCGCGCTCTGATGCTGGCGGCCCGGGCTCGGATCCCGGGAGCGCCCCGAGGCACCACTTCTCCGTCCAACGTGAGGCCGAGTCCCACGTACAGCAACTAGAAGGATGTGAACCTATGACATACAACTATCTACTGGGGCTTTGGGGGGAAAAAACTGAATAAATAAAATCTTTAAAAAAATAAAAAAATAAAACAAAAAGCTTTTATTATCTCATACAACTTTTGAGGATTAGAAATCCAAGAGTGACTTAGCAAACTGAGTGGCTTAAGAAAACAGAAATTTATTCTCCCACAGTTCTGGAGGCTAGAAGTCCGAAATCAAGATGTCAGTAGGGTCAGGCTCCCTCCAAGGGCTCTAGACGAGAATCCTTCCTTGTCTCTGCAGCTTCTGGTGGCTGCAGCATCTGCAGGCTTGTGGCCACATCACTCCAGTCTTTGCTCCTCTGCCACGTGGCCTTCTCCTCTGTGTGTGTAAGCTCTCTGTGCCTCTCTCTTTTAAAGACATTTGTGACAGCTTTTAAACCTACCTGGATAATCCAGGCTAGTCTTCTTACATCAAGAGCTTTAATTTAAACATATCTGCAAAAACTTTTACTATAGAAGGTGATATTCACAGATTCCAGGGGTTAGGGTGGGGACGTATCTTCTGGAGCCATTATCAGCCTACCACGCTATCTCATAGGTTTGCTGTAAGGATTAATTAAGTGAAAACAGGTCAAGTGTTTAGATCATGCCTGGATTATAGAACATACTCTTTTAAAGAACAAAAGTGGTAAGGAATCAGCGGGAAATGGAAAGAACTGGAAGTAACACCCTGGCCCAGATATCTACTGTTTCCTGATGAAAAGGTCAGCCGTTCTTTCCAACGCTCATCCCTGAGTCTCTGCAGACAAACAGACCAGCCCCTGGTACCAGCAAATGGCTCCAAATGACCCCGTGACCAGGTGCCCTCTTGTGTGACAGCGAATGTTCAGAGAAAAGCAGGGGCCTCCTCTGAGCTTGTATTAATATGTACAGCACTTCAGTCACACAGAAAATTGATTTTTCTTTTGAAGCACAAAATGTAGCCAGTTTTATAACCTTTCTGCAGCTTGACAAAGGCCATTTATAACCTACTTTCTCCGTCACTCTTCCTGGCACCACTCTCAAATGTCTCAAAAGACTCTCCTGTGCATTTGTAATTATGAATTCTTCTTAGGAAAAATTTAATTTCCAAGAGGGCTGACCATTTTTTTTTTTTTGTTATTGTGGTTTTTTGTAAATTAATTTGTGTGTGTGTGTTTTGTTATTGATGTTGTTCGGGATGATGGCTTGGAGAGGGGACCAGGGAGCTGGTTGGGAGGGCAGGTACATAAGGAGGGCATTTTAATCAGTGATGTCCTGTGATGGATGAGGAGGGCTGAGCTCCGGGTGTTAATCTTTGTGGACAGGAAATGCCAGCAGGGCGACTGAAATTAAAACCTAGTACCTCATTTTTTCTCGGGAACGAAGGAGAGTTGGAACTGCTTCTCCATCTGCTGGACTGAAACGATGAGCTCAGCCTCATCAAATGATGGAAAACTAAATTAAATAAATAGCCAGTTGTCCCTGCTGTCTAAGATCTTCCATTCACGGATCACTTAGCAGGTGCCAGGCATACTCACAAGAGCTTTTGGCTGAGGTCACTGGAGGTTGGAATCGGGTTTTTTTAGGGACCAGAGGGCAGCGCATTTGGTTACCTGGAGGGATGTGCACACGGCCGGGCAGAGGATTTTAAATGGTCTGCAGAAGACCTTGACTATCAGCTTAAGGAAGATTCAAGTTGTTGTTGTTGAAAATGCATTTATTTATTTAAGCTGGGAAGTGAATTTAGAAATATCACCCTGATGACCATTAGGAGGATGATGTGGAGGAGGCTAGACTGGACACCAGCAGACTGGTTAGGAGGCCCTTGCAGGCTTTGTCGTGGGTATGCAGGCATCTCGTTTAGGACTCCAGGCACAAAGATGGAGAAGAAGAGACAAATTCAGGACAGAAAGGAAGAGAACTCATACTGATGAGTAGCAAATTTTGTGCCAAATTCTTAAGTAAGGTATGCACCCCCGTGATCCAATTTAAGCTTCATAACAAATCCATAGGTGTAGGTGCTATGCCTGTTTAACAGATTAGGAAGTTGAGGCTCAGAGAGGGTGAGTAACTTTCCCCGGATCACACAGTAAGAAGAAGAGCTGGCATCTAAACTCATAGTGGTAAGAACTCTTTAAAATATATCTGGCTGGGGCCGGCCCCGTGGCTTAGCGGTTAAGTGCGCGCACTCCGCTACTGGCGGCCCGGGTTTAGATCCCGGGCGCGCACTTACGCATCACTTCTCCGGCCATGCTGAGGCCACGTCCCACATACAGCAACTAGAAGGATGTGCAACTATGACATACAACTATCTACTGGGGCTTTGGGGGAAAAAAAGGAGGAGGGTTGGCAATAGATGTTAGCTCAGAGCTGGTCTTCCTTGGCAAAAAGAGGAGGATTAGCATGCATGTTAGCTCAGGGCTGATCTTCCTCACAAAAAAATAAATAAATAAATAAAATATATCTGGCTGCCTCCAAAGTGACCTTTATAGCCACAGACCCTATTGGACAATAATAATAAACATAATAATAACAATAATCCCAGCAATGTCGATATAAATAGCAGCTAACATTTGCTGTGCGGTTGCCCTATGAGCCACAGCATTCGAGCACTTTGCAGACATTATTTCCCTTCATTCTCACAACTCTGTGAGGTAGATACTGACAAAAGTCCCATTTTACAGATGGGCACACTGAGGTTCAGAGAGGTAAAGGGACTTGTCCAAGGCCACACAGCGATTAGTTGGCCAAAGGAAAATTTGAACCTGTTTCATCAGTACCCAACACATGCACCTTTCCAGAAGGTGGGAGGGGAGGGTGTGATGGGACCCGCCACCTCCTCAGCTGTAACTCCCCTCTTGCTCTCTCTCCGAGCAGTGCCCCGAGGAGCTGAGGCCCATGAAGGACGGCTCCGGCTGCTACGACCACTCCAAAGGCATCGACTGCTCGGACGGCTTCAACGGTGGCTGTGAGCAGCTCTGCCTGCAGCAGACGCTGCCTCTGCCCTACGACGCCACCTCCAGCACCATCTTCATGTTCTGCGGGTGAGTCCCCCTCCCCGAGGCCCAGCCACTCCCGTGACAGAAGCCAGGGCTGCAGAACAAAGGTTAGGAGGTTCAGCATGGCCAGGCGGGGTTGCCCTTCAACAAAATGGCCTTTCTGCCTCTGCTTGTTCAGCCCGAGAGGCAAAGGCAAGATTCCAGCCTTCTGATGGGTACTGGGAAGAAGAATGGAAGAAGAGAAACACATAATTGATTAATGATTATAGTAAATGCATACATGGTCAGGCTACGTCCAAGGGTCAGGCTTCTTTTTCTGTGGAAGCCCCCTGCCCCTTCTGCTTCTCCCCTGCCGTCCTGGTCACTTGGAGACAACAGCAGGCACCGTGAGGGGCCGGTCTGGTGGGGCAAGCAGTTGGGTGCGCGCACTCCGCTGCGCCGGCCCGGGATTCACCGGTTCGGATCCTGGGCGCGCACCAACGCACCGCTTGTCAAGCCGTGCTGTGGTGGCATCCCATATAAAGTGGAGGAAGATGGGCACGGATCTTAGCCCAGGGCCAGTCTTCGTCAGCAAAAAGAGGAGGATTGGCAGATGTTGGCTCAGGGCTGATCTTCCTCACACACACACAAAAAAGCAGGTGTCACCAAGAAACCAGCAGGTGTGGTGCTTAAGACCATAGGCTTAGCCCAGGCTTGCGGTTCTGTTTCTGCAGGAATTCAGCAGTGCGAGGTCAGAGTCTAGCCCTTCTGTGCCCCAATGCCCTTCTCTGTAAGGATAATTCATCGGGAGAGGAGAGGTGTAAAGAAAACCATGCGGGCAAAGTTCAAAGATGTCTCTCATGCTAAGAACTCGACTGAGTTTTAAAATTAGTCTGAGACTGAAAAAGGGGGACACGTTGCGCCCAACTTGCTGAGTGGCCTGGGACAAGTCACTTTCCCTCTCTGGGCTGCAGTTTCACCACCTGCGAAATGAGATCTTCGGACAACAATGCCTAATGTGTCTTCCGATTTACCTCCTTCTCCATGTCGAGGACCGCGTGGGGGTTCCCTCTGCCATGGAGAGCATCTAGCATAGCATTTGGTCCTCAGCACTTAAAAAATTGGCAGCATTTTTTCTTCTCCTCTTTGTTCCCTTTCTGATGATGTCTTTGTATTGGAAAATTTGCTCATCTTTTGACATCCTGTGACCCAAAAATATCATCCTGTGCTCGTGCAAGAATGTCAGTCACTCAAGTGTGCTCCGTGCTTTCCTAAGATAGACAAGCAGAACAAGGCATTTAACAACCTTTTCAGTCCTACAGATTATGAAAAAGGGGGCAGGGGAGTGCATACGGGTTTAATCTCGGTTTAACAGAAAATTAATTTTACCTGCCTGGTTCTAGTCCGTGGGGTCCAGTTTTCCTTCCGGGCTTATATCAGGATCTCCCCCCTGCCCCAGGGACACTTGGGGCTGCAGGTGCCTTTGAGCAGGTGTTGGAACAGCTCCTGGAGGCCCTAGATATGTGTCAGTAAAATAAATAAGAAATAAATTAGCGTATGCAGCCCTGAATTTATAGGTCTCTCTCCAGCTTAAGTGACTGCAGGGCAGTGTTGAGTAAATTATGCATGGACTTAGATCTGAGGCCTGAATACAGAATCAGTTGTGTTCTCATCATTGTTATTTTTCTCCCTGTGTACTGGCGGGGAGGAGGGTGGTCCTTCTGTTGCAAATAACAACAGTAACAGCAGCAGCGACAGCAGTAATGGATAATAACATAGAAACTATCACCACCTTCCATGCTAAACACTGCAGCAGTCAAGGGGCATCAGTAGTCTTGGGTTCTAATCCTAGTTCTACCTCTGGCTCTCTCTTAGACATCGGGTGAGCCTCTCCGAACTCCTGGCCTTCCATTTCCTCATCTCTAAAATTTTAATAATATCTACTTCGATATAATGTATGTGAAGAGTGCGAAGTAATTAATATGTATTCCTCCATTAAGGTTAAGTGATGTGCCCAAGGTCATATGCCTAATAGTAATGCAGCTCACTGCCTCTTTGCTGTGTGACCTTCAGCAAGTTACTTAATATCTCTGTGCCTCAGTTGCTTCATCTGTAAAATAGGGATCTCTCTGTGGAGTTGTTATGAGGACTAAATGTGTTACATTAATTATGTTACAATTTACTTTAATAATTGTACAATGCTTTGGAACAGGGCCCTGCACACGAGTTGGCACTATCTGTATTTCTTAAATAAAATAACTACAGTGAAGGATACTAATGACAGTGGCCCCCCACATTCTCAGTGCCCTGAGGTGCTTAACCTTTTGGTTTTGGGGTCTGTGAGACAGGACAGCTAACCTTCTTTATCGGGATAGGTCTTTGAAAGTCTTAAGTAAGATGGAACAGGCGGGAGTGTGCTGGGAGCTGTTGAAACCCATCCAAATGCTGATAAAGAGGCCAAAAAAGAAAACAAAACCCAGGTCTCCTAAAACCAACTGCAGTGTCAACACGCTTTGAAAATTGTCTATTAAGGACGCAAATAAGAAATTACCCGCACTTGTTGGAAGCTCTTTAAACAAAACAGTGAAAGCCACTAGCAGGTAGAGAAGTGGCAAGCTATTGAATTAAGCAAGGAAAACAAACCAGTGCTCAAGGGGACCTTCCCACCTGGCTCAAAGCTCTGTGGCCTTGCTAAGAGTGTTCTGGGTAGGCGCAGGTTTAATAAACCCATTTGCAGCCAGGTTAATAATAGCAGCTCACGTATATTAAGCACTCCTTACATGCCATGACTGTGCTAAATGCTCTGTGCCCGTTAGCCCATTGAATTCTCATAACAACTCTATAAGAAAGGTATTGTTATGATCCCCATTTACTGTCGAGAAGACCAGGCACAGAGTGGCTCAGTGACTTGCCCAAGGTCACACAGCTGGTTAAGTGGGGACATAGGGATTCAAACCCAGGCCGTTGGGGCTCCAGTCTCAGTCAAGGCAGATCTGATGTCACTCCTGGCCTCTGGCCACTTCTAGCTATATGGTTTTGGGCAGGTCACTAAACTTCTCTGAGCCTCTTGTTTCATGTAGAATCAGATGTGACTGTAGCACCATTGTGGGGATTAAGTAAAATTATACATGCACAGGGGCTGGCACACTTAAGCACTCAGTAAATGGGAGTTAAGTTACTCTAATAGGAATAAAGCCATTTCATTTAATCATTCAATGACTGAATTGTAGGTCTTGTTTAGTGCTTTATCTTCAGTACCTAGAACAGCTCCTGTCACACAGTAGGGGCTCAATTAATAATTGTTTAATGAAGTTCCTCCATTAACATGGCTAAGAAAATTGTTCCCAGTCCAGCCTTTCCAGCTGCATTTCTAGCTACATCCCTCTTCCTAAATTAGGCCTCTTGGCTTCAGCCTCTGGAGTTTGATAACATTGTTCCCTCTGCCTCTCTATTTGCCCTCCCCTTTACCCCTGCCACCCCCACTTGCCCATTGCTCTTTAGCTGGGACAGCTCTGTTTCATCTTCAAGTCTCGGTGCAAGTGTCCTCTTCTCCAGCAAGTCTTCTCTGAGCCCCACAGGGGTGCAGGAGTGGGATGTGCAGTTACCATGGAGCTGGGTAATACAATACCTCATCCTTTCAATGGACACTATTTACATATTGGTTCAATATTTATCGAGTGGGGTTAGGGCAAGCATAGAAAGGGCTTTTTTTCTTGTCTTATTTTGGTTTGTATTTTTTCTACCAGTAAGACCCTCTTACAAGGAAGAAGGCCATTTGCATTTAGCTTCAAATTTTAATTTATCCCAGTGAAATCTTGACACCTCTCGCAGACTGGACCTCTGGCTAGCTGCACTGGTTGTCAGCCCCTAGTAAGGCCAAGTTCCCCCAAACTGAGTAAAGGATCCTTTCTCTGGGGGCACACAGCCCCTCAGTGCTTCTCCCTGTGGTAGCCCCATTGTTCTGTTGACTTACCTGTTTTCCTGTCTGGTCCTTGTCACACTGTGAACTCCTTATGAGCAGGGACTGGGTCTTAGTCACCTGTATGTTCCCATTGCCATTCCCCACTGCTTGGTCCAAAGACTTCTTCAAAACCATAATTGTTGAATTAAGAAATTTATCTCCCTAAGATTTGTGGCAGCTTCTCTGTGCCTGGACTTTTGTAGGATGCTGAGAATGCAAAGAAGCATTGAGTGCAAATCCTTGCCCACCAGGGGCAAGGGAACACAGAAGACAGGTGGCTGAACCTTGGTTGGTCCTGATTGATGTTGCTAGAACACAGGTACCAGTATGGTAGAGAGAAGCAGGTGGATTTGAGACAGGTTGAGAAGGTCATCCAATACTAAGATGAAGCATTTAGAATGAAGCTTATAGATGAGGGAGCATCACCTCCCTGGAAGACCTTGGCAAGTTACCTAGCAACCAAGTTTGTTTCATTTCTGTTGAGTGTTTACAATGTATACTGTGCATTCTTCCAAGAGAACTTAATATTATCCACATAAATCCAACCTATAAAAAAATGGATAATATAAAGATAGGACTGATCAGAGCCATTTGTAAGGAGAGAAAGGGAAAGGGAAAAAATGGTTTCTGGATCCTGAAATGGGAGAGTTACTCAACATAAGATAAATATAGCTCTGTGCTTCTTGGCAGCAAAGGAAACAGAAAAAAACAAGGTGGGTTATATAGTTGTCCTTACTTGAGGAAAAAAGGCTGCAGTTTTGGGGTCTTTTTTGCTTGGTTTTGTTTTGTTTTCTAGAGGATACACACCTTTTCCTGACATAATTCACTAAGAGAGATGTTTCCTGTATAAGAAATGGTGAGCAATGTCATCAACGTTTTTGAAGTTTTGGTATTTTTCAGATTACTTAGAGGAGGAAACTGAGGCCCAAAAGGGTCTCACAGCCAGTTAAGAGGTGAAATTGGGGTAAGAGAGACCCCATGCTTCTCTCTTCTAGTTTGAATATATTTAATGTATTTAAATATAATTTAATTTAAAATGCAATGGAAATGTATTTAAAAATATGAGCTCAAAGAGCACATCCAGCCTCAAATAGTCCTTACCAGCCTATCTGTTTAATGTCATTTTAATGTGATTTTAGGAGGGAGAAGAGATAAGTACATGTGTTTAATATCCGTTGTTAACTAGAAGCCTCTTATTTTCCTCGTCAAAGCTAAAGTCTGCTCAAATAGTAGAAACTCTGACCCAGAGAATGTAGACGGAGATTTTCATCTTGACTGTCAGTAACCATGCAGAGGCATGGGGCGAGGGCATTCATTCGAGCACTGTTTTATTGTGGTTTCCAACTTTTAGGCTAGGGCCCGAGCTCTCCCCACTCTGACTTCTGATTGAAGGACGAGGAATTTACCTTTCGTAGTTAACATAGGACATCCACGTGCCAGCTGCTTGTCAAACATTACACCTTGTGCTCTCTGCTGTTTGAAACATTTGTAAAAGCTCAGGTATAAGACATATTCACAGACAACTGGTGGAAGCACACAGAGTCCATCCATTTGTTCACGTAGATCTTTTCAGGTTCTCTATTTTCTGTGGAACATTAGTTCTGTGAGATTCTCAAAGACAAAAAAGGGAAGCTCTGTGGTCAAGCCCACTTGGGAAATTCTGCACTCAACTGCCTTTCAAGGTCACAGTGCACCTGGGGTTGGTAAAGGCTCTGACAAGTCCTGCAGTGGTGAAACATGTCAGATTTCATTGGTTCTAAAGTACCCCTATTTTCCATATTTTAACATTTCTGAAATTAGGATGTATTTTACTATCAATGATTTGAAAGAGTTTAATTTTTTTTTCTTAGTGTTAGGTGAAATGCTAGTGTTTCTTACAAACGTTAGGGATCTTAGAATAGATGCAATATGTTATATCATTTAGCCCAGAGTTCCCCATGGAATTCTGTTTTCTTTCTTTTTCTTCCTTCCTTCCTTTCTAAAGAATACCCATGAGTGCATTACCTTCAAAATGGCTTTTCTAGAACACTACATTTTTCCCTTAAGTGAAACCTTCAGATGGAGACCCTTTTGAGAACAGTTTTACTAATCTTCATTTTGGTTAATGTTGGGATAATCCTGAGGACCTTCGTGAGAAGAGTGCTGTGACATTGGTTAGCAGAGTTCATATGGCTGAAGGCATCAGCTGCTAGGTCACAGAGGGTCCTGGTCCTGATGGCCCTGGGATGGGATTTCTCACAGGTGTCAGGATCAGGAAAGCTGAGAAGGCACCTGTTACTTTCTTGCCTTGGGAGCAGGATGCTTACCTTCGTCCCTGATATTGGTCCAAGTCTATACGATGTACAGTTCCTCAAGCTCTTTTTCTCCATAACTTTTCTCTATTCTTAATTTTTTCTAGGATTTGACTTCCTTCCCTATTTTTTTTTCGAGGAAGATTAGCCTGAGCTAACATCTGTTTCCAATCCTCCTTTTTTTTTTTTTTTTTGCAGAGGAAGATTGGCCCTGGGCTAACATCTGTGTCCATCTTCCTCTACTTTATATGGGATGCCTCCACAGCATGGCTTGATAAGCGGTGCGTAGGTCTGTGCCCAGGATCCAAACCTGCAAACCCCAGGCCACCAAAGCAGAGCACGCAGACTTAACTGCTATGCCACTGGGCCGGCCCCCCCTTCCCCATTTTAAGAAATAGTGTCTAGTCTCTGCATTTCAATGTATAATTTTATTGATTCCATAAATCATTGAGGAATGCATGAATGACTGAGAGAGTAAATACGTGAATAAATAAATAAATACTCTGCTTCGAGAATTTGTCTAAATGCCATTTCTCTCAGGTCCCAGTTTTCTCTTTTGAAAAACAAGTAGGTTGGAGGAAGTCGTTCGTGCTAAAACGGAATAAGCACTAGAATTGGAGTAAGAAGATCTGAGTCAAGGTCCTGGCTTTTCCAAAGTGCTCGTGTGATCTTGGTCAAGGAATTTAAAATGCAAGCCTGAGGGTCCTCGGTGGCAATGTTGGAATGAAAGTACCCATCTCATAATGTTGCTAGAAGGATTAAATAAAATATGCTCTTGGCTAAACACATATAAGGTTTTTATGGTACAATCTTGTAAGTTCCATCTAGTTCTAGTATTCTCTATAATGTGATGGGTGTGTTAAGGGTAACACATTTCTTGCCTTCAGCTAAAATGCCCAGTTTGTATCTTTGTACTTATTTTATGTTTTTCATTTTGGCATATGTATAAATATAGTTGCATGCAGATCTTGGCTGGTTTCCTGTGAGCCTACACTCTTTAGAATTTCTGTAAGAAAATCTCCCAGACGACAGAATGTTCTAAAGGAGGTGTATAATTATGTCTCCTGGTACAAAAATAAAATTAAAAAAAAAAAAAAGAAAGAAAGAAACCAACAACTAAACAGACCTTTGCATAAATCATCCTGTGCCCTGAGGTGGCTTGGGGGAGAGAGTTGCTCACGTTTCAAAACTCAGAGGACCATTGGCCTTCGTGAGTCCTTATCTTTTTTTTTCTCCCTGGGTCTCTAAGGGTCTCACTAAGCATACCCGAGGCCTTTAATCTCCCTTCCTTCCTCTCCTGCTGAGCTACAATCCTTTTCCTCCCCCAGGCAAAAGAAAATCACCATGAACGTACAGTTGTAATATGGCTAAAATCACACACACACACACACACACACACTCACACTCGTATACACGCTCCTTGAAATATGAACTCCTAGGTTTAATTCCTAGCACCACTATTGACAAGGTGTATCTCCATGGGCATGTCGCTTAACTTCTCTAAACCTCAGTTTTCTCATCTGAAAAATGGGAGCAATACCTCCCTGTGAGGGTTATGCATTAGTTTCCTAGAGCTTCTGAAATGAATAACCCAAACTTAGTGGCTTAAAACAACATAGATTTATTATTTTACAGTTGTCGAGGTCAGAACTCCTAAAATCTAGGCACTGGCAAGACTTCAAGCCAGAGGCACAGCCTGTCTCGTTCTCTTTCTCCATCTCTCCTCTGCTTCCAAATTGTAGCTCCTTCTCTGACTCTGACACTCTTGGCTACCTCTTAAACTCTCATAAGGACCCTTATGATTACATGGAGCCCACCTAGATAACCCAGAATAATCTTCCCATCCCCAAATTCTTCATTTAATCACATCTGCAAAATCCCTTTTGCCATGTAGGGTAAACATATTTACAAGTTCTGGGGATTAGGATGTGGAGATTGGGGGGCACATTATTCTACCTACTACAGGTTGTAATAAGGAGCAAATCAGGTCCTATATAGAAAAAAAATTCCACTAGACTGTGGAATATTGAAGGCAGGACTGAGCTTTGCATATATGTGTGTGTGTGTGTGTATACAGCATATATGCATCACATACATATTATATACCTATACATAGTTATATGTAATAATTCCATATGTATGAATATATACATTTATATATTTAAAATATATGTATATATGTATAAATTATTTCCAATGAATGGCACATAGAAGTTCCTACTTATGTGTACTTTGAAGCAAAAAAAAAAAAAAAAGAGTCAAAGAATTGCAATTTTGTTGGTTTTAAGAAATCTGGATCTGGGGCCAGCCTGGTGGCACAAGCGGTTAAGTGCGCGCGCTCAGCTGCGTCGGCCCCGGGGTTCCCTGGTTCAGATCTCTGCTGCGCACCGACGCACCGCTTGTCAAGCCATGCTGTGGCGGCGTCCCATATAAAGTGGAGGAAGATGGGCACGGACATTAGCCCAGGACCAGTCTTCCTCAGCAAAAAGAGGAGGATTGGCAGATGTTAGCTCAGGGCTGATCTTCCTCAGAAAAAAAATAATAAAAAAAAAAAAGAAATCTGGATCTGGAAAGAAGCCAATAACTAAGACCTAAGAACCACGGAAATAAATTTACAATCCCTGGGAAGTGCAAATGGGCTAATAGATCAGATAACAATCATAGATAATAATACCATAGTCATAATAACATCAACAATCATCCTCACAATAGCTGATGCAGTAATTGGCTACTACATAATAGATACCCTTTTATCCTTTATCTAACTTTTCTCTAATTCTCGGATCAGCCCTACAATAAGGATTATTATTATCCCATTTAATAGATTAGCACACTGAGGCCTAGGGGAGCTAATAGACTTGATCAGGGTCATATAGCCAGTAGGTGGTACTGCATCTACTTGAATCAGATTTAATTAGATCCAAAATCTGAACTTGCCACTTGTGTCTCCCTTAAGTAAGGGGACATGAAATCTCAATAAATTCCCTGAAGTAGAAATTATACAAGCTACATTCTCAGACTAGAATGCAATAATATTAGATATTAACAACAATTTATCTAGCAACTGAATCTATCTACTTGGGAATTACAAAAGAACAACCTTCTAAGTAATTCTTGGGTAGGAAAAAATCAAACTGAAATCACCACCTCTTTAGAAATGAGCAGGAACAGGAAGGCTGCATATCAAACTCACGGAATTCAGGAAAAGCAGGAGTCAGAAGCTCCACGGCATTTATTAAAAAGCATGAGAGATCGAAAATAAACAAATGAAGCATTCAACTCAAGGAGCCAGAAAAAGAATTATGAAACAAAGTCAAAGAAAGCAGCAAGAAGGAATTAATGCAAATAAAAGCTGAAATAAATGAAATAGAAAAAAAAAAAAAGAGCCTCAGCAATAAAATGTGAAAGCCTGTTCAAAGGAGAGAGAGAGAGAACACAAATAAACACATTAGGAATGAGCTAGAGACATAACCGGAGAAACACAGAAGATAAAACAAATTTAATGAGACTACTGTGTACAACTCTATACCAATAAATTTGAAAGTCTTGATAAAATGCATTATTTCCTTAGAAAATATAAATGACCAAGTTTGAGTCATGATGCTGTAGAAAATCTAAATAGAGAGATAACATAAAATAAAATGATAAGAGAGCTAAACATCTACCATTGAAAAGAAGACATCAAGTCCAGAGGATTTATAGCTAGGTTCTATCAAATCATCAGGGAATGAATAACCTCTATCTTATGTAAACTGATCCAGAGAAAGAAAATAAAAGGACCGTTTTTTAATTTAGCATAGTCCTAGCATAATCTTAATATCAAACTAAGCAAATATATACTTATCCATCTCAAAAAATCTGGTAGACGTATTAGAACTGATGAGTTCCTTATGGGGTAGGATGAAAAATCAACTTATAGCAACAAAAATCACTAATAGCTTTCCTCAATATCAGCAATAGCTAACTAGAAAATATAAGGGAAAGCATAAGTGAAAAATTGATCCTATTCCTGAAATAGAAAAGCCTAATAATAGAAGCTCACTCTACTATACTTTTGGGCATACTATATTCCAGACATAACTCATTTAATCCTCACAGCAGCTCGATGAGGTGGGAACTTCTACAGATAAACAAAGGAAGTACAGAGCGGTTAAACATTTTGTCCAAGGTCACACAGCCAATAAGTGGTGAAATCTGGATTTGGATTCTGGTGGCCTGGATCCAAAACACATGCTTGTGTCCTCTAGAACGTTGTGCGTCACATAAATACCTATCAATAAACCCCCACAAGACATATGCAGACTTTTATGACCAAAAATCTAAAGTCTCAGTGAAGGTTTTAAAAGAACATATTTGGTAAATGGAGATGCAACCTATGTTTCTGGGTTAGAAGACACTCCACTGTAAGGATGCTGTTTCAGTCAGCCAGGCGGAGATGATCTATGTTGCTGTAATAAAGGAAGCCTCCCAAACCAGAAGCTGGCACACCAAAGTTTATTTCTTGTTCATGTAAGGTCCATTGTGATTGAGGCAACCCTCTTCCATCCTGCAGTGTGCTTCTGGGACACGTGGTCTCCAAGAGAAGAGAGGGCTTGAGAATCACAGGATGTTTGAAAGGGCTGGGTCTGGCAGTGACTTATATCACGTCAATTGTCAGACTCCATTGGTCAAAATCCCATCACGTGGTCCTTCTAACCCAACTATAGATGCATCATCTACAGTGTGTGTTCAGGAAGAGGACCCAGTGTGATGAACGCAACACATCATCTCTACCACAATTGTCAGCAGCGCCCAGCACAGAGTTGACTCTCAATATATATTTCTTAAAGGAAAAAAAAAAAGTAAACCTTCTCCCAGTTTAATCTACAAATTCAATGGAATACTACCCAAAATTGCATTAGGGTTTTACATGGAATTCCAACTCTAAAATTCATCTGAAGGGAAAAATGAGTAAGAACAATGAGGAAATTTTGAAAGAGAAAATTAGAATTCATGATGGGGAGGAGACTTATTTATATCCAAAATATGGTATAAACCTATAGTAATTAAAGTAGTACAGAATTATTGCAGGAATATACAGATAAGTGAATAAAAACTCCTACCATGTATATATATGGTATACATAGAGATTTATTATATGACAAAATGGTATTTCGAATTAGTTAGTGAAAGGATGGACCCTTCAGATAATTGCTCATTTTAAAAATAATTAAGTTAAAATAACCACTCTCACATACACTGCTGGTGGGAGTGCAAACTGGTGCAGCCACTATGGAAAACAGTATGGAGATTCCTCAAAAAATCAAGGATAGAACTACCATATGATCCAGCTAGTCCACTGTTGGGTATTTATCCAAAGAACTTGAAAACACCAATTTGCAAAGGTACATGCACCCCTGTGTTCATTGCAGCGTTATTCACAATAGCCAAGACTTGGAAGCAACCTAAGTGCCCATCAAGGGATGAATGGATAAAGAAGATGTGGTGTATATATACACAATGGAATACTACTCAGCCATAAGAAACGACGAAATCCAGCCATTTGTGACAACATGGATGGACATTGAGGGTATAATGCAAAGTGAAATAAGTCAGAGGGAGAAGGTCAAATACCATATGATTTCCTTCATTAAGTAGTAGATAATAACAACAATAAACAAACACATAGGGACAGAGATTGGATTGGTGGTTACCAGAGGGGAAGTGGGGAGGGAGGAGGGTGAAAGGGATAATTCGGCACATGTGTGTGGTGATGGGTTGTAATTAGTATTTTGGTGGTGAACATGATGTAATCTATGCAGAAATAGAAGTACGATGATGTACACCTGAAATTTTTACAATGTTATAAACCAATGTTACTGCAATAAACAAAAAATTAAAAAAAAAAAAAAAAGAAATGCATGGAAATATTTTAGGCTTAACATGTCATAACGCAAAGTATAATGTCCTACCGTGTCCTATCCATTTATTCAATAAATATTTACTAAAACTTAAAAAAAATAAATAAAATAAAATAAAATAAAATAACCACTCTCAATATGCACAAAAATAAATTCCATACAGATTAAATAACCAAAGATTAAAAACTAAAAAAAATTCTAGAAGAATATACAGAAAGATGTTTTATCATCTTGTGACTTCCTAAGCATCCCACAAAATTCAGAAGCAATGAAGGACCAGGATAGAGACATTATAAGATATCAAAAGCAAGATTAAAATACAAGTACAGACTAGAAGAAAATTTTAGTATATATGGAGCATGAAGGGCGACTATTCAGAAAATATGCAAAGCACAGACAAGCCAATGAAGAAAGAGACAACTATAGAAAAATGGTCAAAGCGCATGGACAGACCATCTGCACAAGGAGAAATAAAAATGACCATGACATGAAAAGATGGTGAACCTCACCAGGCATCAGGGAAATGCAAATCGCAACAAAAATGAGTTATTTTTTCCCATCCCAGATTGGCAATAATGAACATGAAAGATGTGGCAAATGGGCTCTCATTCATCAATAACAGGATTGTAGACTGGTAGAGCCTCTACAGACAGCCATTTAGTAGATCTATCAAGATTTAAAAATTCATAAAACATTGACCCAGCAATCTCTCTTCTAAGAATCTGTTTTATAGAAACACACACATGTGCACAGTGATATATGTACAAAGATCTTCATTATGGCACTGTTTGTAATAACAAACAGCTATAAACAACCAAAATGCCCATCAATAGAGATTAGCTAGAAGCATTAGGGTGCATTTATACTGTGCAGTGCCAAATAACCATTAAAAAGTTAGATCTATATGAATACTGATTTGAAAAGATTTCTAAGAAATAATATTAGGCATAGATGCATATCTCACAACAATGTATAGTGTAATTCTGTTTATGTTTATTATGAAAAAAATATATAAATGTAATAGTTAACAGTGACGGCCACTAGAATAGGAAGTAAGAATTTATGTGGCATGGTTAATGAGGAGTGTCCTCATTTTACTCTAGACTTTGAGAATGTTAAAAACGTTTAATGATTTATAACAAAAATGTATTTAGTCACAGGTGCACATATGTGTGTGTGTGTGTGTGTATGTGTGTGTGTGTGGACAGAGAGAGAGAACAAGCAAGCGCCCTACCCAATGCATCATATCTCCGTATTTTCTGGGAAAATCCTGGGATAGATGAATGGAACTAGACTTTATCAAGCACTTACCATCCACTCTGCACATTCAAATGCTCACTTCTTCTGTGCTGCAACTTTCTTAACGGAGAGTTACTTATATTTAACAGATGCAAAAAGAAAGGGGGATAGACTCGACCAAGGCTCCAGGACAGGCCTCCTTCCAAGAAACATTCCACCATATTTTGGGCAGGAGCATGTAAATATTAGAAAGACAATCAGTGCATCAGTGCAGTGCACCAGGGGTTAGAGGAAAGAGTGACAGCTTGCTGCATGCATGATATGTTCCTGGCTTTTCACTAGAGTGATCTTGGGTCAAGTTTTCATCTCTGTCTACTTCCTGCCTACAGGTGGGTTCTGTGTCTCCAGCATCAGCTACTGGTTCCTGCAACCTGGGTACATTTTCTTCCCAAACCATCTCACAGAGCTTCGTCCTTCTCCCATATGAGTTTCTGAGTCTCTTTGTGGTCGGATTCAATAAATTTTCGCTCCACCCCATGGAGGAAAGGCAAATAAGAGACTGCCTGATTTCTACTGCTTCCAACCAGCACAGCCTAACCAGGGTCATATCATGCAAATAGAAACAACTGGATTTGGAGGAGACAAGAGTAGAAAAAAGATGCCTTTGTTGCTAAACAGACCTGAATTTGAATGCCAGATTTGCCACTTACTCACAGGGTGACATGCTTTATTTCTTGGCTCTTCGTTTTACTTGTGTGTCAAGCAGGAATGATGATACTACCTTTTTTCCATGGTTAGAAAATCAATGTACATAGTGCCCAGTGGATAGTATATGCTGGATAAATAGAAGCACCACCATTGCTACCATTAATATAGTTACTTTGTTAAGTACCTTGCAATTCCTAACTGTTTTTGCAGCCAAGGTATCATGGGAACTCATAGCAGCCTAGTGAAGTAAGGTAGAATAGGAGTGTCTACCCCATTTTACAGATGAGGAAACTGGAGATCAAAAAAGTTAAATGACTTGCTGGAGTGCACATAGGTCCAAAGGAGCAAAGATGACATTTATATACGTCTCTCCAATTGTGCAGCCTATTCTTTTGTGTGTCTTATTTATTATGTCTGCCCTATCCCCAGTGCCTAGCAAAGGACCATGAACAGGTAGACCCTCAAAAATTTCCAGTTTCTGTATTGATTTTTCAGGAGCTGAGACCTCTGCTCCCTCCCCTCCCCCCATGCCTCTCTATGAAATTTGTTTCCCACTGCAAACTCCCCTAACTTGCAAATACTATTTCCACACCCCATTCAGATGTTTGTTTGGTCCACAGAGGAGCCTGTCCCTCCCTCAAAAGCATGTCAAGTGCCCTTCTGCTGTCAGGATTAGGTACTTAGAGTCCAACAGAGAGTGCTAACATTGCTAATTGAGCAGGAGCAGTGGCTGCTGCTCCGTGCACTGTCTGTGATCTTGTAAGGATCACCTCTGAGCTACAAGGGCAATAAAAACCTTGTTTTTGCTATAGTCTTCAACCTTGGTCGACAGATAGACTGGGAATAGATTCTGGTTTGAGAAACTAGTTGATAATTCCCTGTGAATTGGTCTGTCATGCTTTTTAAAGTCTGCGTGTTCAAGGAAAACAGTTTTTAAATTTGCTTTGTGCATGGATGTGCACTGGTTTCCCCCTCGACTCCTCTAAAATGTCACAAATGACTTTCCTTGAATTTACCAATTTGCAGGATTAATATGCTTCTCTCTAGACACCTGTGCCCTAGATAGATTCCAGCCAGAATAGCTGTCTCCATTCCTAAACTCTGACCTGTTTTGCAGGCAAAGGAGGCCTTGGTTTTAGGTCACCCCCGGTGGGGGCATCCAGCATGCGGAGCTAACTCTCGGCTCTATTTTATCATGCAGCTGTGTGGAGGAGTACAAGCTGGCTCCTGATGGAAAATCCTGCCTGATGCTCTCAGATGTCTGCGAGGGCCCCAAGTGCCTCAAACCTGACTCCAAATTCAACGACACCCTCTTTGGAGAGATGCTACATGGGTACAACAACCGGACCCAGCATGTGAACCAAGGCCAAGTCTTCCAGATGACCTTTAGGTATGGGGCAGACACTTGCACTTCACTGATAGAGTCACTGACCCGAAATCTGGGCATGGGGAGGACGCCATGGGCACCATGGAATAGAGTCCTGTTGTGCTGGCCAGCATCTCCCCAAGCTCACTAATGCCTATCCAGGAAGTGTCAAAAATCAGCAAAATTCATTCCATGAGGTTCCTTTTACACTAACCTAGCTCTTATTTATCCTGCCGTCCCATTTTTTGAACTCTATCCATACATTTTAAATTTAATCTTTAATCATCCTGTAAGTACAGTTAATGGAATTTTTTAAATTTTTAATTAATCTTTCAGTCTATTAAAAAATAAGTATCCTATGCAGGCTATCCAGGCAGTTCAAAAATTAAGACACTTAATGAAGTAGAAAATCACCCAGAAATACCCAGAATTAACATTTTCTTCAACATTCTTAAAGCAACTCTCTCTCTCTCTCCCCCTCCTGTATCTATCTCTCTCTCTCTCTCACAGACACACACACACACACACACACACACACCAAATCTCATAAAGCTGTTTAGAAATTGTTTTTCTTTTTTTTTCTTCAACAGTATGTCAAAAACCGCCTGTTTATAAATGCAGAGGTACATGAGAAATTAGAAGATGAGACTACTCATATGAAAGCGAACAGAACAGGGACTGGGTTGACCAAATCAGATGAAGATTAGACATGCCGTCGAATTGTGAAAGGCTTCCTGGGAGAGTTGGAGGAACTGGGGCTGTTCTATCTGGAGAAGAGAGGCCTTGGGTGGGATTTATTCATGCCTTGAAATCTGCAGAACCCTAAGATGATATAGGGAGAAGAATTGTTCCATGTATAAGAAATGATTTTCTTTGGGGGGAAAGAAAGAAAACTATATTGTTAGACAGTTTTTCATGAAAACGTAATAGGATATTATCACAAAGCAGGGTTCTCCCATTTGAGGTGATGTCAACAAGTCAGAACTGGTAGGAAACATCACCATTATAATCATCATCAGCTCCATCCCGTCATCTAATTAATAATAGTGGTGGCTGTAGTAGGAGTGGTAATAATGGCTACTACTTATTAAGAATTACTCTATGCCAAGCTCTTTACTAAGTATTTTTAATAATAATAATAGCCACTAACATTAATTCAGCACATGCTGAGGGCATGCTAAGCACTTTCCCTCCATGAATGTATGTAATCCTCACAATGGCCCTGTGAAGCAGGGACTGTTATTGGGATTACCCCTTTATACAGATGAGAAATAGAAATGTTAAGTGACTTTCCCAAATCCCCCTTCTAGGAAGTGAGAGAGCCAGGATAGTGCCATTTTAGCTTCATTATTAAAACCCTTTGAGGCACCTTGGCCTCGATTTTACAGTTGAAAAGTTAACACCAGAGAGGCAAAGTAACTTTCCCAAGGTCACCATCTAGTGAGAGGGAGAGTGAGGAGTCAGATGGAAGTCTGACTGAGTCCAAATCCTTGCTCTTGTCTTCTAATCCAATATACCTCATCACTTCCCATTTTATGGAACTAGAATGGAAATGTGAGTTTCCTAAAACCATTCACCTATGTAGTTGTCACGTGCTGTTTGTGTCACTATGTCCCAGGTACCATGGTGGTTACTTGAGATACAAGGGAAAATGAAATAAAAATGACCCCAGACCCTGTGGTGCTTAGGTATGGGGGGGGCGTGTGTGTGTAATCTTATGTATTTACTTAATTTGTGGTAGTTACTATGAAGTAAAGATACAGAGTTCCAGGAAAGCAATTAACAATGGGATCTAATTTAGTTGGAGCAGAGTGGTGGGGCTGCATCTATTAGATTAGAAAGCAATAATAAGGCTTTGGAGTTGATTTTTCTGATGAAGTGTTATTTAATACCTGGCAGATGAGTGGGAGTTAGCATTGGAAAAGGTTGCAAGCAGAGACAGATGTTTCAAGAAGGAAAAGAACTTGGTTGGCTTCAGGAAATGAAGAAGTCTGGTGTGGTTGAGGCTGAATAAGTAAGGAAAGAATGGTGGGAGGTGAAGCTAGAACTGTAAGCAATGGCAGATCATGGGGGTCTTGAAGGCCGAGCCTTTGTTTTTACTGCTTGCCTTCCCACTACCAACAGACTGGTCAGTAAGAGAGAGCATGGTGCCTTAAAGGCGGCCTGGGAGTCTACAGGCTCAGACATAATTTTAACTCCATGAGGAATCCTCATTCTACCTCACTCTGTTCATTGTTCCCAACCCTTTGATCTTGGGTTGTCTCTAAATAGCCAGGATCTGTGTCTGCCCCAATTTGCTCATGGAGGGGAGTACAGTGAACAGACCACACTTTCTCTTTTGACAACAGCCTCAAGATTTAGGGAACTCCCCAGACTACTATTATTATTAGAGTAGCCCATTTCACTTAAACCTCTCATCCTTGGCTTCATTTAAGCTTTCTTTGTGATTATTTCCATCCTCAGACCTTCTCACCTCTTGGAGCCACATGCTAAGGCATTTGACTTCCCACCGTGGGAAGGCGAGCATCTTCTGATGAGTCTAAATTTATCTCTTTCAAGTCTCCCTTCCTGAGCCCCAGACGGGGGGTGGCTGCAGCTCCTTTGTCCTCCGAGTTCCAGAAGGCAGGCCTGCAAATTTTTCAGCATCAAAAGCAGTTGTCATTTCTCGCCTCCTCCTCTCCTTCCTACCCTCCCTCCTTCAAGTAATCTGTGGTCCAGCCCTCCAGAATAGCCAGCAGGCCCCCCACCAGCCATCCTGCCATATGCCTCATTTCCTGACAACTGCCTGGCCTGGGATTTCAGACTCTACCAGCTAGAGTCTCCTGTGTGACAGCGATGACTGCTTTGTTCTCTTCCCTGCCCCTGCCCACACCTAGCAACTGCTGATAGAAGACAGGTCTGCATTCTCATGTTCTCTCTTGAATCTCTGAAGGAGAAACCTGGATTTCTGCTTTACAAAGAACCTCCCATTTCAAGTCTCTGAACTGAAAAATCACTTAAAGTTTCCTTAGTGCAGACCTAAACCCTTTTGTACAGATGGAGAAACCAAGGCCCAGGAATGGAGATAACTTGCCCAATGCTCAGTGTGATTTGGTGTCCTTCTGAGACTGAAAGTTCGAGTTTGTGACTCCCAAACCAGTGATCTCCTGGTTTCTGGCTCTGTTGTAAAGGACGTAGGTAATTTCTGCGTATTCCCATTAACATATGGTGAGAAGAGCCACCTGTTCTATCCTTGCTCTCAGCAGAGAGGGAGGACCTAGTGCCATGGCAGGATGCCAAATTCATAATTAGGGAGGGATCTGAGGCAAAGGCCACCCCCATGGGCATGATTCAGCAGGAACTTAATCCCCTTCTTGGCCCCTTCCTTAGGTTGCCACATGGAGGCTGTAGCCTGTCTCTGGGAGATGAGCATGCAGAGATGTTTAGGACTCCTGACAAGTACAGGAGTTATCCACCGTGTGTGAAGATTAAGTATGGCACACACTAAGAGACTCACACAGAAAGACAGAAACAGGATGAGAGTGATAGAGAGAAGCAGTCAGAGAGACAAAGCAGAGACACGGAGAAAGAGACAAAGATAGAGGCGACATTAAGGAGAGTCTAAGTGAGAGGAGGAAGGAAGGACAAGCACAGAAAGAATTAGAGAGATGTAGAGCAGTGACAGGGGTTAAGAGACAAGGAGACAGATGGCGAAACGTGGGGGAGTTGGGAAGGAGTGAAAGATGAAGACCTAAAATGAAAGAGAAAGGACAGAGTTCATACTAAAGTCACCATAGAATTTATTCCCAGGAGGGAATAAGGGTTGTTTTAAGAGACTGAGTGGTGCCCAGAGAGAGCTCTGGATTAGGAACCAGGTTCAGATGGACATGAATGGACATAAAAGCCTTTGGTAAAGAGCCAAGATTTATGGAAACATGGAGCCAAAAATCTCATTTCTGAATTGCCCCCGAATCCAGTAAGTAATGTCAAGCTTTGCTATTTCTAATCCTTTTCAGTGAACTGTGTGGGTCTTAATGACCCATGCAGGGTCAGTATCTGAATTCCTTCCCTTAGCTCTTGATCAATGAGGGAACTGGCAAAGACTGGTGGAGTGAGATAAACTCCTCCTCAAAGGTTGGTGGTATTTGATGCTTTGTTTGCTTATATTTTACTTCCCTCCCTCTCCCATTCTCATCCATCCTGCCTCATTCTTATAAGAAAGAAAGGTCAACTTTGGTTATAGATTGCAGGGATTTAGATAAACATCAGTCAAGAACTATTAGTGAGCCTGGAGTCTCAGAAATGGCATAGAGGAGAAGTTGCTTGAGAATGGAGGCTGAGCAAATGGCAATGGTCGATTTTGCAAAAGTCTCATCAAAAATAAGACAGCTCAGACAGCAGCAGACGTTTGCTCACAGGCCTTCAAGAATGACCTACAAAGAGAGTGAGGAGCTTATGAGAGATTTGCTAGAAAGGTGCTGATTTTCAATCTGGTCTCCTTATCAGATGTGCATTTTGTACAGCATAAGAGGACAGTTCTGGGTAAGATGTAGGATTTCAGAATGAGGCACCACCAACCCACGCCTGGTAAGACAGAGGGGTTGTCTTTAAGGATTTCAGGAAAACTGGGCTTTACCTACTTGTTCCCCAGCTGAAGGTCCTGAATCACAGCTTATTAAGTGGCCTCCAAAGCTATGGTTTTTCTAGTGCCTTCCTGGGAAATGGTTAATTGTGCATGCTGCTTCTGGATCCTTCCTTTTCCTCTTCCTCTTCTGTCCCCTTTTTTCCCCCCTTTAACTACGTGTGTATTTTTTTATTTGCTAGGCCCTGTACCACATACTTCGTATATTTTCTCATTTAATCCTTCCAATGCCTATTGCAAGGTAGCCCTTAACGACTTGGTTTTACAAAAAAGGAAATGACTGTATCAAGCAGAATGTGTTAGGTTGTACCTTGATAACAAACAACTGCAAAACCTCAATGGCTTCACAGGCAATGTGAGTATGTGTTGCTCATACTACACGCCCCACGCAGAATTGCAGGCGTCCCGCTCATTCTGGTCATTGGGAATCAGGGCTGACCAAATGTCATCTTCATGTTCTTCCATGAATGCTATAATCATGATAAAGAAGCTTGGTGCTCATTACTTCCTCCTAGAGCTGACATTGTGCTCACATTCCATTGGTCAGATCAAGTCCCATAGTCATAGCGCCCCTCAAAAGGCTGAGCAAGAACATGCAATCCTGTCCTGTGCTGAGAAGCAGAGACCCAGAAATATGGGGGATATCAATATTACCTACTACCCTGAGGCCAGAGATGTTAGATTAACCAGCCTAACAGTCATACAGCTAAAAAATGACGGCATGTGGTCTAAGAACAAAGCCCATTTAGCAGTAGTGCCCCTAGGGTCCCAACATTGTCCCACTTCATGTCAGCACCTCTGAGAACTGTAATAGACATTCTCTTCTCTTCTTGTCCATTTCCTTCATTCACTTCCCAAATAACCATAGACTCTACAGATGGAAGAACCTTGGAGAACAGTTTGTACAACGCACCCTCCTCCCCCATTTTGTAGATGAGATGCCTGAGGGTCACAGCATTTAAGTGAATTACCTAAAATCATATAACTCATAAATGAATAAGCCGGGATTACAACCCCCAGTCCGTTGGGCTGCACTAATATCCACTCTGAAGGCTCAGAGACATAGGATCCAACTCCCACACTGTACAGATGGCTACGCCAAGGCCGAGGTTCCATAAGGAATTAATGGCAGAGCCAGACCTGGAAGCTGTTTTTCTGCACTCTCAGGTCTGGGTGTTTTCTAATATACCATGATCTTATTGTCACAAGAGAAAGCCAAGGAGGCTTGTGGTGGAGAGATTATTAATTAAAAGTGGCATTAGCTGGGCCGGCCCGGTGGCGTAGTGGTTAAGTTTGTGCCTCTGCTTCAGCGGCCCAGGGTTTGCGGTTTCAGATCCTGGGTGCAGACCCACACACTGCTCATCAAGCCATGCTGTGGCAGCGACCCACATACGAAATAGAGGAAGATCAACACAGATGTTAGCTCAGGGACAGTCTTCCTCATAAAAAGAAAAAGAAAAAAAAAGTGGCATTAGCTTTTGATTTTCAAGGCCATTCCCAAGTCTTCCCATGCAGAAAGATTCCAACTCTTGGCAAAATCCTCCACTTGCCACCTGGAGACACAGCTATATGCCATCTTTTGGGGGGAACTTGGAAGTGGGCTGAGGACGGAAGTTGGAGGCTGGATCACAGGAGTTAAGGGGCGATTTTCCCTGAGGTCCTGACTCTTGGGCTGGCTGCGGAGGAATCTCTCTTCTGGGTCTCCATTTTCCCAAGGTTTCCTGTCTTCTTCAGGAGTCAAAGCCGATATATCCGACAGCCCTAGAATCAGAAAGCTGTTTCCATTCCTTTCTGCCACTTCTTGCTGTATCACCCTTGGCCATTCTCCCCCTTTGCGTGTCTGTTGCCTTTTCTGTAAATTATGATTAGGGCAGAACTCAGATGAAGGCTGAAGGCTTCTATGCAGGATGCCACACTCTTTCTACTCAACCCCATGGCCAGGGGCTTAGTAGAAGCCTTTCCTTCTCACTTGATCCTAGAGTCATCTAAGGCTGCCCCAAGACCTACTGATCATTTTTTCCCAGATAACGGGCCTGGGAAAGTGAATTTTACCCATATTCCCAAGTGGTTTACATTATCTAGCCACTTTGGGATATATTGGCCTGGCGTCTAAGATGCCAGGCTCTAGAGTCTGAGTCCTAGCTTGCCACTTGTCAACTGTGTGACCTTAGGCACATGAGTTCATTAAGCCTCAGTTTCCTCATCTCTAGTTTAGGAATAATAACAACAATACCCAATTCCTGGTGGTGTTGTGATGATTAAATGAGATTGGCACCTGTTCCATCCCTGTTCTCAGGGGACAAGAAGGACCCAGGTGCCATGGGGGCTGCCAAATCAATAACTAAGGAGGAATCTTAGGCAAAGGCCACCACCATGTGCGCGGTTCTGTAGGAACTTGATCCCTTTCCTGGCTGGGACTCAACTCAGGGTGTCAGGACGCTGCCATGAGAAGTGACAGGGTCCAAGTCCCAGGTCTGCCATTTCCTAGCTGTGTGGCTTTGGACAAATCCCTTAACCTCTATGAACCTCAAGATCTTCAACTCTAAAGTGAGGTTTTACCTCAAAAAATCCTCAAAAGGCTGTGGTGAGGATTTAACAGGCTAATAAGCAAAGGTCCTGGAAACAGTAGGCTCTCAGTAAACATTGTTTTTCTCTTCCTTCAATTGTGTTTATTTCCACTCAATTCCAGAAGCCATACAGCAGATGAAGATGTTTTTTGTTGCATTCCCCCAAATCTCATCTCTGGATTGGAGCCATGGTCATCCTTCCAACTTCTTCTAACCAACACATGTTTTGGTAAATATATGAAATGCCCAGGGTAGGGGCAGAAAAGCAGCCCTTCATGCTCTGTGGGTCTGTGGGAGGTGGAGAGCTCAGCCAACAGTGTGGAATGGGCTGCAGCCCAGGGTCACTTTCTTGTGGGAGTGTTTATCCCAGCCTTTGGAAAGATGTAATCTGGCCAAAGTGTTGTATCACCCGTGTCCTATAGGGTACTCCCCCCTATTTGTTTCTGTCTGAATGGCCTATAGTGAAATACATCTAATTAGGAATATGGGATTTAGATGCTCATGTGTGCTGTTTGAAATTTGATAATGGGCCTGGGCCCAGGTCAAAAAGTTCCAGAAGTGTGTTAATCTCCCACCTCTGGGGTGATATTCAAAATATTTAATGATTAGCTTAGAAGCAGCGCTGACCAGTTGGAAAGGATGCCCATCCAGATGGGCAGAATGAGAGTTGACCAGTAAGCCATAGCAGTCTGCACATCAGTCTTGATCACCTCCTACTTTTCCCTCTTATCAAGTCATCACATCCTCTGGCACATTTCTCAATATCCTTGTGCGTGGTTGATATTGTAAAAGTATTTTTTTCCTTACTTTTCAAAGCCTGTCTTTAAGGGGCAGAGGCAGGCGTTTCTCCCATGACTCATGTGGACAGTGCAGGGTGACTATCATACTTTTTATATGAGAAAACTGAAGCACAGAGGGGTGAGGTGTAGCATCCAAGGTCATACAGCTGGTAAGAAGCCAGGAGTCAAGGCCTGCCCTCTTCACCACTATATAGCCTCCAGATAATGTGTGCACAAGCATTTGCGTATGGTCTCAAACCGTAGGATCATCAAAGAGCATAAAAGCAAATAACAGCTCATCATTGTTCTTAGACACGAAAACCCTATCTAAAGGTAAGAATTTTCCATAAGTCTGCTTATAGCCAGAATGCAATACACATGAAATACACCGGTGCTTCTTAAACTCTAATGTGCATACAAATCACCAAGGGATTTAAAATACAGGCTCTGGTTCAGTAGGTTGTGGGTAAGGCCTGAGACTCTGCATTTCCAATGAGCTCCTGGGACTCAGGATCAACTTTGAATAACAAGGTGTTAAAATGAACTTTATATTAGATGTGAGCCCAGGTTATGCCTGAGAATGCAGGATTGTTGCTCCTCTCTTTGCCTGTTTGAAAGCAGGAACTAAGTCCCAAGACCAATGGCACTAGAGGGCCATGGAGTCCCAAAGGAGTCTCTCTCCAGAGTGACCAAGTGCAGAGACTGTGTTTTAGATCTGCAGCAGCCAGGGCAGACAGCCCTGTCCTGTAATCCCACAGGCCCCTAGTGCATCATGCAGCACAATGTATTCTCTGCATTCATCTGACTGTCTGCTCTGCTCACTGATGGGTATGGGGACGCTCTGAGCATCCAATGGGAGAGGCACTTACCTGACTCCAGTGCCCTGAAGCCACTGTTATGAGCCCAGATCAGAGCCTCTTGTACGTGCCTGCGCTGCAGTTTCAGCCATCATTGGATGCAGCAGAAAATACTTTCCGGGGGAGAGCTGGGCTGCAGTTGGCTTCAGGTCAAAGGTGGAAGATAAACTCCTGGAAATGTAGCCAGAAATCCATCTAGGAGGGGATGTTGGCCTGGGGGAATCTTTATTATTCTTAAGCACTGAGACAAAAATCTCATACCATCAACACTCATTAGCTTAATTGAAGATGGAAAAGAAGTAGTAAAATTAAGACCTAGTGAAAGATGCCTTCCTTTTTTTTTTGTTTTTTTTTGTGTGTGGGGGGAGAAGGGAATTGCAATCCATTTTAAAACAAGGCCTCTCTAATCTTTCTCCCTAATTGTAGTAAGAGAAGAGAGAAAAATAGCTGCTTTATTTTTTTTTTAATTTTATTCTCAGTGTTCACATCTCTAAACATACCAAACATGGTCATTTTATAAGGAAAACAAATGATACATAGCATATTTTGAATGTTCTCCAACTAACCTAAAAATGTGTCTTTAGTGTGCAAAGGTGCTAAAGCAACAGAAGCAACCAGCCCCATGTCACTTCTCTTCCCAGTTCTCCTCCCCTTTTTTTTGTTTTTAATTTTCTTGCTTCAAAATCCCTGACTACGTTCTTTTTTTTTTTTTTTTTGAGGAAGATCAGCCCTGAGCTAACATCCATGCTAATCCTCCTCTTTTTGCTGAGGAAGACCGGCTCTGAGCTAACATCCATTGCCAATCCTCCTCCTTTTTTTCCCCCAAAGCCCCAGTAGATAGTTGTATGTCACAGCTGCACATCCTTCTAGTTGCTGTATGTGGGACTCGGCCCCAGCATGGCCAGAGAAGCGGTGCGTCAGTGCGCGCCTGGGATCCAAACCCCAGGCCGCCAGTAGCTGAGCGCGCGCACTTAACCGCTAAGCCATGGGGCCGGCCCTCCCTGACTGCGTTCTTTTTCTAGGAGGGGGAAGGCTATTGGAGTTATTGAGGCATCTGAAGCAGAGACAATTTTTAAAGAACCACAATTTCATCACACTCAAAGGCAGGCAGTAACTCACGTTGGTCGAAGTGCCCAGAAGGAAAAGTTCGTAGGGAACCTACAGAACAGATAAGGATAGATTGTAATTAGCACAGTCGTTGTAATTAGCAGAGCCATTGTAATTAGCACAGTGATTGTTTGCTCACAATGGGTGCTTCCAAAGGGACTCCAGGCGATTTCTTCTCTTAAGAGTCATCTGCTGTTTCCCTGGCGATGTGGTTTACACTGCTCTTGTACTAATGTGCTTAGCAATCTCCTTTATAAATAAACACTCCAAAGGCACAAGCCAGCCCAGCCCCTGGACAAGCATTATGCATCCTTAATTAATGGAGTCCCCAGCACTGACATTTTCCTATATTTGCATTATGCTAAGGCAACTTAGCATATATTTCTGGTGTACTTACTCTCAGAAGAAATCACACCTCAGAAATCATTTGTTATTGTTATTGTTGTGTTGTCAATTACAGGAGGGAGTGGGATGACACCAAAGGACTGCACTTGAGGTCAGAAATTCCAGTCTTGGCTTTGCCACTTGTTCTCATTTGTTATTTCACAAGTTTTTGTTGGGCACCTGTGAGGTATGGGGCTGTATTAGGCAGTGGGGATGAAAAGATAAAGGAGATAGTCAAAGTCCCCGTTCTCATGCACACGGATCCCTGGCCCAGCCCTGGTGTGGGTAAGCACACGGAAGTCTTCCTGAAAGATGCTGGCTGAAATCTGGAGGATATGATTGACAGCTGGGTAGAAGAGTGCTCCAGGAAAGTAAGAGCACAGAGCATCTGCAGATATGAACATCCAGATGGATCAGGAAGAGGGTGAGGAGATGGGATTGTAGAGATAAACCACGGCGAAGGATGGGCATTCAATCAGGAAAGGTTATTTAACACCACAGTAATGGGACCATTACTGGCTATAAGACTTTGCCCATATAACCTTTCTGAGCCCACTTTGCTCAACACTAAATCAGGGAACATAATAATACCAACCCCACAGGAGAATTATGGTGCGGAGGGAGAGGTGATGAGAAAAGTCAGGTTAAAATGCTTTGTAAAGTGTAAGACGTGCAAATGTTAGTGACATTTTCCTAACACGAACCAGAGGATCTGTGAGATAGCGCTTGCTCGGAAATTTTGTGCTGGAGTGCACATCTTGGCACACTTGAGATCATGTGAGATGCAAATTCACTAGTATGACTTTCTTTGTATTCCTTCCAGAGAAATGAAAAAGTAAGTCTATTCTAAGCTCACGTTAATAAGCCTATGCATGTGTATCAAGAAAATTAATTTTTAGGGAAATATTTCCATTTCATGGAGATGCCCTGAATAGAAATGCATTTAGTAACAATTCTAATGAAAGATATGATCACAGTTTATTGGATGTGAATTAATACAGAAAGCTCCAAGGGCAGTGGCTGGGATTTCATGTAACATCACCACTGAATAATTGCTATTAATGATAATCTAGTGGAACACCTCAAAGGTGGCTTTTAAGAGTCCAAAATGAGGATTTATCTTTATGTCTCATAAGATCCTCAGAGGAGCCCATTAAGTGGGCAATTAATTAGCAGGCACAAGCCAGGAGCCGAAGCTGCAAGTATTTGAGTAGCCCAAGCCTGGTTAATTCTGTGTATTCCTGACCACTTGGAAAGAACCTTAACCCCTGAATAAGCCAGCCCCCTCTCCATTCTCCATGAGGGTCCTGGCTCTTGCTGTGACCTTGAAGCTGCTTCAGCTTGTTTCAGATGCTTTCTAGAGTAAGATGAAAGAAATGGGATAAAGGCATTGGTCTTCCTTCCCATGTCATAGTTCAGAGAACTAAAGTTACAAGGGATACCCCTCCAAGTTTCTGTTAATTTTCACACTACTTCTAAGGCGTTATTGAGGACCCAGCCAATGGTAATATTCAAGCCCAGAGGCCATACAGGCATCTTGCACCTGTATTTGCAAAGGAAGTAGAAACCTAGCTTGAAAATTAAACTAAATTGCAATTAAATTCTCCTTCAGTCTTGCAATTCAACCAACAAATATACATTCAGTGCTGATTATGTGCCAGGTTCTGGAGTTGCAAGCTGAACAAGACTCATAGAGTCGAACATTGGTGTAAATGGGAAAGAATGACTTCTTTTTGGTATTATCTAAGTCTATGTTTCTTAACTTTTTTTTTCATTATCACCCCCTCCCCCAGGAGAAAAACTAAATTAAGGTTGAATTCTCCCTAATGAGAGAAATTAAATAATATGGGATACAGTGTTACTGAAGAGGGTTAAACTTTGGTGGGCCAAAAGTCATTGTAATGTTTAAGATGTTTTTGCCCACCCAGGAACAATTTCTGCCACCACTGAGATTGCATGGTGTAAGTGGATTGACAAGTGTCATTTTATGGATGAGAAAACAGGCTCAGAGCGGTCTGATGACTTGCCTGCAGTCACACAGCTAGTGTTAGAGCCCTGCTTATCTGGGTCTACCTGACACTTGGATGGCATATATGTCTTTATGTCACAACGAATGCCCTCCCCACCCCCCCACTCCGATCCAGCAGTTACAAGAGAACACCCTGGCTGAGAACTGTGCCCATTTTGGCTTGGTGCTTGAAAGTGTCAACTTCAAAAGCGAATTTGCCTTTGTTTTATCTCAAAATGAGTTTATTTGGGAATAGCCCAAAGGACTGCAATTTAGGATGTGCATTCTATGGCAAACCAAAGGCAAATCCAGCAAACAAAGGAGGGGAGGTGCCTTTATAGAGAAAAAGGGGGAGTAGGGAGGGGACATTGTAAATGAAAATCCATTGGTGGGAATGTAGCAGTGCAGGGCGGCAACAGCTTCTCATTGGCTGAGCTGCAGCATTTCTCATTGGCTGAGCTGCGGCATTTCTCATTGGCTGAGCTGCGGCATTTCTCATTGGCTGAGCTGCAGCATTTCTCATTGGCTGGGCTGTTGTCAGGTGGGTAGAGAAATTTTCCTTCAGCAGTCAAGTCTTTTACTTCCTGTCCAAGAAGCAAGCCATCCTCTCTTCCTGTTTGGTGTAATTAACGAGGTATGACAGGGTGTGAGAGCTCCCCCTACAGGCCTTCCTGACTCCAATTATTTGAAGTTTCTTTTATTAATTTCCACAAAAGTGACAGCAGGTGCTTTCTGGCTGGGCATAAAGACTCACTTGGCCACGCATAGGAGAGAGAGAGAGAGAACTTGAGGAAGATACTTCTTTGCTCTTGCTCCCTTCCAAATGGGGCTTCTCCACCTATGATAGCCTTATTTTTTAAATAATGCTTTTATTTTAAACAGTATTAGATTTATGAATGAATTGCAAAGATAGTAGAGAGCCCCATATATCCTACCCCCATTTCCCTTACATTAGTACAGTACATTTGTTATAATTAATGAACCAATATGGATACATTATTATTAACTCAAGTTCATAGTTTATTCAGATTTCTTTAGTTTTACCTAATGTTCTTTTTTTTGATCCAGGATCTTATTCAGTGCTATGATTATCAATGCAAAAATTGCACCAGATAATGTCAAACAGGCAAGGAAAACTTTATTCAAGGCTACTGCAAGGGGGGAGAGAGGTCTGAACTCAATTCCTTTGAAACAAAGGGCAGGAGGGGGTTTGTGTGTGTGTGTGTGTGTGTGAGAGGAAGACCAGCCCTGAGCTATCATCTGCCAATCCCTCTCTTTTTGCTGAGGAAGACTGGCCCTGGGCTAACATCCGTGCCCATCTTCCTCCACTTTATATGGGATGCCGCCACAGCATGGCTTGACAAGCGGTGCGTCAGTGCGCCCCGGGGATCCGAACCCCGGTCCACCGAAGCGGAGAGCATGCACTTAACCGGTACGCCACCAGGCCGGCCCCTGGCAGGAGGGATTTTAAGGCTGGAGTGAGCAAGTGGAAAAGGAGCAGAGGACTTCAGGGGGAGGTTGACCAATGGAATATGTCCCACACATTGTAGTTATTCCTGAATTTGCAAATGTCTTTCTCTGCTTTCTTCCCTGTTGATTACATTTCAAAGAGTTGGTTCCCAGGTCCTTGAGAAGGACATTCCTGGGTTTTAAAACTGGCAAGAGGCTTTTAGAAAGTTTACATGTTAAAGGGGCAGAGAAAGAATTTACAGTGACAAGCTGTCTAAAGGAAATGCTCTAAGAAAAGAGAGGTCAGGGACCTAGAGTCTGGAAGAAGCTTGTCTGAAGTTTGGTCAAGCTGAGAGAACCTTAGGTCAGCTTGGTCACTACCTTACATTTAGTTGTCTGTCTCCTTGGGCTCCTCTTGGTTTTGACAGTCTGGTAGGCTTATTTTCTTCATTGATTTTTTTATAAGCATTAAGTTTACAAAGTTCAAGAACAGAAAACAATATAAAAGACATCCAATGAGGAGTGTTACTCCTTTCTCCCACCCCCCGCCCCCCCCACACACACTTTTATTAGTTTCTTAGATATCTTTCCAGTGTTTATGTAATTCCAAGCAAATAAGATTAAATGTTATTCCCCCCTTTCTTTCACAAAAGGTACATAAAAATATTGCTTTTCACTTTCTCCCTCGCTTAGTGATATTCTTGCATAGACGATGAACATTTTAACAATGGCATAGAGAACATTCTAACATGGGGATCTCACTGGTGAATACCATGCCAACATGGAGAACGTAGGGGCCCCAGGGAAGAGAAGATTGCTGGGTTTTGGAGACTGGTGATTCTGCCTCTTGGGCTGTTGAGCCTCACACAGGTGATTTCACCTTTCTTAGCCTAGTCTCCTCATATGTAAAATAAGCATCCTTCCATCTCTTTGTGTTGTTGTGAGAAAACTAAGATAAGAAATGTAAGGAGCCCAGTCCCAGTAAAAGTAACAATAGTGGTTTTAGCAACAATAGTAATAATAGCAATGACAAACACGTAGTACTTACCCCCCATCAGGCACCATTGTATCTTCAGTCAATCAAAAATATTTATTGGCTACCGATTATACCCCAGTCACCATTCTAGGACACCAAGAATACAACAGTGAACAAAACTCATAAAAACTCCACCCTCATGAGTCACAGTCTAGTGTAGGAGACCATCAACAGATAAATATATACTATGTCAAGTGTACACCATGGAGGAGAGCAGGATAAGGAGGCCAGGGTGTGCTAGGCAGGGGATTCTATTTAATACAGGCTGGACAGGGAAGGCCTCTTTGATAAGGCAACATGTGTGCAAAGATCTTAAAAGGTCAGGCAGTTAGCCTTGCAGACATCCAGGGAAGAGCTTCCAGGCAGAGGGCACAGCAAGTTCACAGACTCTTGGCATGTTCCATGAACAAAAAGGAGCCCAGGTGGATGGAACATAGTGAAAGAGGAAGTGAGTGGTAGGAGAAAAGGCTATAAATAAAAAGGTCATGGATGTTGAGTGGGGCAGTGTGGCAATTTGTGTAGAGTCCTGTGAGTCACGTAAGTACAGTCCTTTGGATTTTACTCAGAGAGAGAAGAGAAAGAAGGCAGTGCACGGTTTGAGCAGAAGAGGGCTATGATCTCACTCATATTTTTAAAAGACCACTCCATCTGGGGTGTGAAGAATAGACTTCAGTGGGCAGAGTGGAAGCAGGGAAAGCAATTTCAATGCTTTTGCAGTGGCCCAGGTGAAAGACAATTGAGCCTGGTCGTAGGTGTCATCATGGTGAGAGGTGGGCAGATTCTGGGTTATTCTCAAGGTAGGGCAACAGAATTTACTGGTGAGGGAGAGGAAGGAGGGAGGCAAGGTTGGCTCTGTACTTTTAGCCTGAGCAATTCGCCAGATGGAAATGCCTTTGATGGAGACAGGAAAGACCACAGGAGGAGCAGGCATAAGGGAGGGAAGTAGAAATAGAAATTCAGTTGTGACCATGTTAAAAAATGAACTTAATTGTGGAAAATTCCAGTCTCTTATAAAAGTAAACAATAGTGTAATAAAACCCCAGGTACTCATCACCTTGCTTCAGTAACTATCATTTGGTCAGGCCTAATACATATCCTCATGGAGATGTCAGGAAGCCAGTTGGATATACAATCCAGGAGAGACCAGACTTGAAATGCAAATTTCAGATTATTTAGCATATAGATGATATAAAAGAAATGAGAGGAGGTGAATTCACCAGAGAGTAGAGAAGAAGTGAGCCAACGCCCCAAGCCCAGGTGCTTCTACACTTATAGGTCAGAGAGATGAAGAGCCACTAGCAAAGGAGGCTGAGAAGGAGCTCCCAGTGACATAAGAGTGACATACTCCCTATATGGGTAGGCAGTCTGGCTGCAAGCCCATACTCAGATATCCATCTCCTCCCGTCCTTTCCACCACGCAGTCACACAATCCACTCCATTCGTACCACTGTGCTGGGCTGAGGGACTTGAGGATGGTGGCAGTAGGGGAGTGGAGGAATGTTATAAAAATAGCCCAGGTTAAAAGTTAACTAACAAAGCAGGACATTATGTGTGTGATGGACCACCAAATTACCTTAGTCAATAATTCAATGCTACCTAATAATGTTAATGATGCTAATAATTAGTATTTACTGAGCAGGGATCTATGGGTCAGGCACTCTGCAAAGTGCTTCAAACGCTGTATCTTCTTTAATCCTCACAACAGGCTTATCAGAGATGAGCCAACGTTATATCCGTTCTACATAGAAAGACATCGAGGTTACGGAGCTTAGAAAGTGGTGGTGAGGGATTTGCTGTGTTCCACTGATGGCTTTATGATTGCGTTATTCAGAAGGAAAGGAGGGGAAGGAAGACCAACATAGGCTTTGGGGTCAAGTAGATGTGGGTTGAAATCGTAGTGCTCTGCAATGTGATCTTGATCATTTATCCATCCAGCCTCAGTTTTCTTATCTGTGAAAATAACAACAACAACAACAACAACAAAAAACTATGTCTGATCCTCATACTATTTTTCCTCTGAAATACTTGTAAAAACCTAAATTAAATGAATATTTGTGTGATTCTTTATTTAATGTCTACTTTCCCTACGGAAATGAGACGCAGGACCATCTTTGACTGTTCATTGTGAATCCTCACGACCTGGCAAAGTGTCTGTACAACTAAGTTCTCGATAAATGGTAGCTGTAAGTTAGACATTGATTTTTATTTTTAAAGTCTGTGGATAAAGTGTATGAGATTTGGGGGTCGGAGAAGCTTTTTTGCCCACCCACCTACTGGGAACTTCCCTCAGTCACAGCCTCGCATCCTGTGCTATTTTATATTCAGTTTCCCTCTGTGAAGCTGAGGCAGTAGCATAGTTTAATGATGAGACAATGGCTTTGGACTTAGGCAGACCTGGAATTGAATTCAACCTCTGCTGCTATTAGCTGTGTGACCTTGGTCAAGCCACCTGACCTCTCTGAACTTCATTGTCCTCATTTGTACAAGGTGGATATATTAACTACCTCATTGATCTGTTGGTTAAATAACATGCAGCGTTTAAATCACCTGACCCATGATAGATCTCAGTACATGCTGCTTATTTCCCCTTCTTACCCTCTAGGCAGAAACCATGTTTATTTGTATGCCTAGTGATAAAAATAAACAGGGTTTGATGGATAGAAGGTTATTAATAAGTTGGAATGCAGGAGGAAAGAAATGAAGGAAGAAAGAGAGAGATTGAGGGAGGGGGGAACCAAAGGAGGGAAGGAAGGAAGGAGGGAATTCAGAAAAGGTTCTGTGAGCTTGTCTTTAGGACTAGTTAAAAGAAAAGAAACCATGTCATTCATACATTGAACAAATATCCTGCGTTTACCAAATTTTAATCACTGTGCAAAGTGATGGAGATACAAAGAGAGCCAGACAGCTGCAGCATATGCCCTTATTTGTAGGGTGACCATAGATGGCAGTGTGACTAGGGCAGTTCTAGCTTATGCCTGTTGTCCCAGAGTCCAGTCTACTTCAACATTTATCCCAGACAAAAGTCACCTGGATTAGATGCTACATCATATAGTCACTCTACCTTCTGAGCTCCTAGATAACAAAGGAAAGATGGTTATTCAAGTGAAATTCAATCAAGTGAGCTGTGCGGTGTGACATGTGGAAGTCATGGTGCTCTGGGAGCAAACATCAGGGATCCATATGGGGGTTAGGAGTCCAGGTGGGTGCTCCTCCGGAAGTAATCCTTAAGCTGAGATGTGAAGGGTGAGTAAGAGGTTATTAGTGAAGGGAAAGAAGGGGGCAGACTATGGTGAACTGATAAGAGTTGGTTGAGCATGTTGCTCCAAATATAAAGACTAAAGGGGGTCTGATCAGTGTTCACAAAGTGTAAGTATGTGGGGGTCTTTCCTGGTCTCCATTCACTCAGTAGGTCCCTAAAGTGGGGAAGCTCCTCCTTGATTGACTTTGCCATCCCGCCATGGGTGGCGATCCCCAGGGAGATGGAAGAAGCATGGACGTTTATGAAACATGCACTCCTGGGTTGGCCCAAAGGGACCTGTCACAGAGGTGCCAAAAAAGGCAGAGAGAAGAATGCCTGTCTCCCCCAAATTAGCTTCTCTTGAAAAGACAGAGGGGAAGCTTTTGTTCCGACAAAGTTATGTTAATATTGTCAAGTTGGTGCACTGGGTCGCTGAACTGGTACTTGGGGACTGTCACAATATTGATGGGGAGTTTGGCAAGTTAATTTTAAATCTGTCACTTCACTCTTCCACGACTTGCTCCTTAATAAAACTCCACAATGATTGTGGGCTCAGCTGACAGCTGGAGAGTGATCTTTGAGTCTGAAACCGGTGTGGAACGATTCTTTCTCCTCTCCTTATCGCCTCCTGCTCCCTCTTCTCCTTTCCCCAAATCTTAGGTTGTCAACCTGAAGTGAGAAATCCCTCCTCTTATGAAAGTGATCCCATTGTTGGAGTCAGCATGGAGCCCTGGAAAAAGGGTACAGACTTTGCAGTTAGACCAACTGGGGTTTGAATGCTGATTCTGCCACTAACTAGCTGTGTGACCTTGTGAAAGCCACTTGAGGTATCCGATCCACTGGTTCCTCTGGTTGTTGTGACATGAAATAATGCATGTCAAAGCACCTGCTACAATTCACCATCTGCCAGGTCCCTTTCTTCCTTTCAACAATATGTGGCCATGAACTGAAGGTCTCTGGACCTAGACTCAAATGAGAAGTGAGCCGGAAGCTATCCCTGCCTACACACCTTTAATAGATCCAGTGCTCAGACAGTATCAAGAAATCCATGGAGGAATCATAAGGAATGTAATTATAAAAAGTGTGCAACATTTTGAGAGCCCCAGTGAGTTTCTAATGAGCTTTTTGCACAACGGACTAATAACAGTTCTAATAAAACCCACCTCGCTGAAGCTAAAACCTTCATTTCTCCACACCTGTAAGACTGTTTTCTCTGCTGGGGCTCCTGAACCAATGCAAACTGCCAGGAAATTGTGCAAACATCCAAATAATATAGGCATGGGACATTTGTTCCTGGGTCTGTTTTCTATGGCCAATGTCCCATCTACTCTAAGACATTCCTACACGCCTATTCAAGTCCCCAACTTTGACCCTGCCCCCTGCTTATGCATGAATTCAATTTTGCCCTGTGTTTGAATCTACATTTTCCTTATCAACTTTGACTTCACTTATTTTTCTGGCTACCACAGTCACTCCCTCTGTATCGCCAGCCTTCAGGATCCAACTGGTTACATTGACTGCCTGGTGGGTCAGCCGACCTACTCTCTATAAAAGCGCAGTCTTGGGCAATCTGTGAATCCATTGCAGAGTGTGTGACATTCATTCTATAGGTATTAATTTAGCAACTACTTTTTGGCAGGCTTTGTGCTAAGTCCTTGTATTTACAGAAGTAAATAAAACAGCTCACAGTCACGGTGGGGGCAACAGGAATGGAGACAACTAAGGGAAAAGAATGGAAGAATCTGAAATGATGGATATGCCTGAAAAACACATTCCTGGATAGAAACTTACAGTCTCCACTTCCTCACTTTCCAATTGCCTCTCACACCTTTATAATTTGATTTCTCCCACATCTCTCCCCAGAAATGCTGGTCTAAAACTAAGGTCACTGAATATTGCCAGTGAATACAGCAGAGTGGTTAAAAGCTTAGGGAGTGGAAAGAGAATGCCTAGGCTCAGATCTCAACTGAGTTTATTTACTAAGTAAATTTGTTTTTGTCATCTATTGAAAGGAAGGTAGCATTTAAATCAGATAAGACATGTAAAATACTGGAGACACAGTAGGTATGAGTTATTATTCCTTACTTTTCAACTTCCTGCCCTCCTCTGCTCCACCCCAACCATAGAGCATTTGCAATTATATGTTTGTTTCTTTATCTTCTTGACTGGCTTGTGAATTTCTCAAGAGCAGAGGCCACACCTTCTACACATCAGTGTCTAAGGCAGATCCTCACCTATTGAGCACCCAGTAAGCATTGTGGATGTTCACTGAATGAATGAATGAATGTTTGAATGAGAGAACCAATATGAATGAAAAATGGAATGAATTACTCAGTGGATAAATATATAATGAATATATATTCATATATGATTAATATATAGATGAATGTATATATGAGAATAAATGCATGAATGAATGAGCCTATGAATGGATTAGTGAAGTGACAGAGGAATGAATGGTGGGATAGATGAAGGAATGGCTGAGGGCAGGAATGTTGAGGGAATGAAAAAATGACTGAATGAAGCCGTAAATGAATGAACAAACTAATTATTGACCTCAGGTGGACATGGGAGGAACCTGGACCTGAAGTTGGCCAAAGAGAACCATAAAAGGCACATGGCTTTGGGGGAAATTTGTGTTACTCATGGAAAATGGAAAAAAGAGGCTGGGAGATGAGCAAAACAGTGATGTCTTTCCTGGAGTTTAAGGAACATTGAGAAATAAATCAACATTTAGAATTTGCTGTTGTGCTAAGCACCGTGGTCAGGGAATGCTGGAGGAGACACGAGAAGGTGGCGGGGAAGGCACACAGAGATTATGGGAGAATAGTAGGAATGAACTGAGGCTGGGAAATTGTGTGGGGCGAGGGTCTATTTGTTACAAGGTCCTTAAATAACAAGTTTAAAATACAACTTTTTTTGGTGTATAGTAATAACCATCACAACATTAATTAGCCATTTCATTCCTACTGTACCTAACAGTCCACCACAGTCCCTCTTTGATTTCTCTTCTCTTGAGCTTCTCAGATGCTTCAAACGAAGGCTACGCAAGAGCCCTTACTCCTTCCACTCGCATTCACTTAATCAGTAGTTTAGATTTAGGCCCTTTCTGCTCCCCTAAAGGACTTTAGACAAGAGGCAATAAATTGCATACATATATTGAGATATTTAAAGCAGAGGGGTATATTTTATTTTAAGTTTGATAATGGAGTGACTCCAGAACTCTAATAAAATCACTATAAAAGGAACCAGGGAAAATTTCAACAACAGGGAGTATACTGAGTTCTGCTTCTGTGCGGAAGGAAGTGTAATCAGTCATCAGAGGAGAGAAACGAGTTAGCAGTACATCTTCAGAACAGTTTTATTCATGGCTCCCCACACAAGAATGTTGGGCAATATCATGGAGCTTGTCTTCAGCAATTGTTTTGAGAAGTCCCCAAGTATTTCCTCTATGGACGTTTTTAAAATTGATTGTCAAATAAAAGTCTTGGCATTAAAGAATAATAATCATTATAAGAAAAATAAGTATACTTTGAAAATAAGCAAACTGATGCCTAAAGAAGTTCAAGAAATTCCTCCCATCATGAAGCAAATAAAACAAAGGCAAGGCCACATTTTGAACCCAGATCTTCTAAATTATGTCCTTTCTACAGCTCATTTTTCTCTATGTTTTAAGACCTATTTCCTCTTCTTTGGATTCCAGATGAGGTTCTTAAATCGAGGTGCTGTCTTTCTAGAGTTCTCATTTCCCAACATCATGGCATAGGTGTTTGCTGCTCAAGGTGTGGTTGCAAACCAGCAGCATGAACATCACCCGGGAGCTTATTAGAAATTCAGACTCCCCCATTTCCCAGAAGATCCACTGAGTCAGAATCTGCATTTTAACAAGGTCTCCAGGTGAGTCATAAGCAAATTAATCTCTGAGAAGAACTGGAATAGAGCGATGGTTCTTGAAGCATGGTTCTTGGACCAGCAACATCACTATCACCTGGGAACATGGTAGAAATGCAAATTCTCAGGCCCCACTCCAGACCTATTGAATCAGAAACTCTAGGAGTGGGCTGAGCGATCTGTGCTGTAAAATTCCTCCTCCTCATCCCACCCCCACCCTTGGCAATTCTGATCTACACAAAGTTTGAGAACAACTGGGCATAGATGAAAGTACACCAGTCGTTAGAATCAGACACACCTGGTTTGGAACCCAAGTGCCTCCACTTCCTATCTGTGTAGTCAACCACTCCCTCTCTGACCCTCAGTTCCATATATGCAAAATTATGATGATGACGAATGATGAAGATGATGATAGTAATGACACCAGCCCCATAGGGAGACAGTGATAATCAAATTATCTATAAAACATCCCTTCCCTCCTCATGCACCAGGAGGGTGTCTTCCCCAGGGTCCTCCACCACTTTAAAGATGTCTGCTTTCTTGCCTGGGATCCAATGGCACTTCTGACCTTCCCTCTCAGACCACAGATGGGGGTGGGAAGGTCTCTGGCCCTGGACCTTGGAGCAGTACCATATATCAGCACCTGATGGCCCTGTTCTACAACCAGATTCAATAATAGCACTAATCCACACAACACAGCTTGAATCAGAGACAATTTGAATTAATTTGGCAAGCTGAACATCACATGTGACACTATTCAATATTTTGCCGGAGCTCAGATCCATAACATTTACTACATCTCCTTCATCCACTAATTTCGTAATTTTGTCAGGAAAAGCTATCAAGTTGTCCAGGATGATTTGTTCTGCATGAACCTCCAGTGCTCCTTATCGCTCACTATTCCATTATCTCTCGAATGCTTACAGATTTTCTCTGGGCATATTCATCCAATTATTTCACTAAATATTGACACCAGGCTTACTGGACAATGATTTTCAGGATTACCTCTCATTAACCTCCTTGGAAGACCAGTTCTGTGTTTGGTCAGATTCACTGCCACTGCTCCCCGACCTCCTGCCTCCTGCTGCACAGACCCATCAACTCCTGTCGGCTGATCTTCCCTATTGTTTGACTTGAGTAGCAACAGTAGCCCTCAGTCTTCCCATCCCCCAGCCCCTGGATGCTCCAATAACCAAGGCCATTTGACATATAGAATCACAGAAAACTACAGGTGGAAAAAGCCTTAACGAGGAGGCATGCCGTGGGAAAGAGCCCAGACGTACATGAATTGCAAACCTGGCTTCTCCACTCAAGTGCTCTGTGACTTGGGGCAGGTGACCACATCACTCTGATCCTTGCTTTTTTTTTTTTTTTTCCCCCATCTGTAAAATGGGACTAGGTAAACCCCAAGAAAGATTACCAAAAGGATTAAACAAGACAAATGCTTCATGCTTTTAGCACTGCCCCTGCTGGGAAATTGGTGTCTTATTAATGGTAGTCCCCTTCAGCTGCACCTTATCCAACACGCTCTCCTTACAAAGGAGGGAACAGATCTAGGAAGGAGATATATGAAAGAGCGCATTGAACATGAACCCCACGGAAGGCATGTCTCTGAGGCCTTGTTCAGTGTAACTCCCTAGATTTATCTACCTTTGGCTCCTCATTGTTAATTATATAGAGGTGGATGCAATTCTATGTAAGGATCAGTTTGTCCAGTACAGCATGGGCTACATCTCAGTCCCCGCTCATCCCTCAACGGAGCACCCTTGTACAGTGCACAACTTGCATAAGTGTACGTAGAGACGCTGCATCTTCCCCTATGCCATGAAAGATGAGATTTTAAAGCCTTTTCCAGCCCTGGGATTCTCTGATCTGTCTCCCTTCTTTGAGACGTCATGGACAAATATGCCCACAGTCCTGGCTTTTTTTTACCTTGCTCTTGTGCATAAAGACTGTGGTTGGAGGAAAGATGAGCAGGTCTATAGGGGTATCTCATACAACTGCTGTAGCACAACACATAAAGAATGGGTCCACATTAAATTAATTTCATTGATTTTTTTTCTTCCTCTCCTTTGAAACCTCAGAGTGTGGAGGTTATAATCGGGCTGTTTATTATCCTCTGCTGAGGAACTCAGCGGAACCAGCATCTCAGGGGCCGGGAGCTGCTTGTTTACATGTCACCCTTCAGGACCTGGTAACAGATATCCTCCTTTCCAGCCTGAGTCCCATTGCATTCCCTTTTATTACGTGTCTCCGCAATTCTATTACCTGCTCGTGGTCCCAGTGACTCAGCCACACTGGCCGCAGTAATGATGGCTTTCAGAGCTCAGCTAATGACGCAGGCACTGAGGTGTCTCCAGACCCAACAGCCGGCTGAATCTCAATTTAGCAGGATTTGAGCCCGCTGCGTCATGCATTATGCATGAGCGCGTGCCCGCATGTGTGTACCGGTGCGTGTGGCTTTGTCGGAGGGAGGGTAGGGGGTGCGCATTTATACCCAAGACTATCGGCGGTCAGGGTGAGGAAAATGAAATGTCTGGTCGTGCAGAGCGTTTGCTGGGAGATTGGCAGGTGGGTAGGGAAGGCTATGTTGGTAAATAGGAATGAACTTCTAGCCTTCAGTAGGAAGACAGAACAGCAGACTGGTTAGGAGCTGGGCTCTGGGGATCTAATCCTACCGCAGCTGTTTGCTAGCTGGGCAGCCTAGTTCTGAAGAATTAAGACTCAGTTTCTTTATCTCCATAATGGGATCATAATCGGCTGAGGGGATTAAATGGAATAATGCAAGCAAAGCTCTTTGCCCTGCACCTAGCACCACAGAAGTTGCTCAATTAATGTTGGCCGCTATTATTAATAATTACCCCTACCCTCTCCCTCCCCTGCCAGAAGGAAATTTCTATCTGGATCCCACTCCCACACAAGCTACTTGCATAGACCAGGACACCTCCTCTACTCTGATTGATATGACTTGACCACTGTGTAGACTAGAGAGTTCTAGTAGCATCAGATGTAGATTCTTGTCTCAAGGTCATAGGGTAACCTTGGGCCAGCCCCTTAGTGACCTTGGTCCCCAGCCTCCTCATCCACAGATGAGGTGTCAGAGTAGATCAGACTGTGTTTCTTGGAGGAGCCTTCAGAAAAGCCTTGGAATCCCTTCCAGAGGGGCACAAATGGGGGCCTGGAGAGTTCTCCATCTAATGTCTGTTTCATGTATGGGAGTTCCAAACACAGATTCTGCTACAAATAAAATAAATTTGAAAACCACTGCTTCTGCAGATCACTAATGTGCTCATAGTTTTGATGGCCTATGATACTACAGCTTCCTGGTGGAAGGAGCCAGACAAGCAGAGGGGACAGTGACTACTCTCTTAAACTATAAAATATAGTGATGTTGGGAATATAGGGCTAGTTTGGGGACAAGGTGTGTCTTAAAAGTGTGGGGACATCCTGAGTCTGTCTGGCCTAGAGATCTCATTCTGTAGCAGGGGAAAATGGTTGCACAGTCAGACAGAGCTGATTCAGTTCCGGGCTGTACACCTAACTTGCTGGGTGGTATTGAGCAAGATTCTTAACTTCTCTGAACCTGAGTTTTCTCATCTTTAAAATGGGGGCAGTGGCTCCTACTGCAAGGGGTGATGAGGACATTAAGTGAGATAATATATGTAATCTCACAGGGCTTGGTCTGTGTCATCTATTCAGCGCGTGTTTTCTCTCCCCCTCTTCCGCACCTGAATTCTGAATTCTATGTTTATTCCTACTCTTCAAGGCCTGTCCTTGAATGAAGTACTCCCTTATGAAGCACACATGGTCCCACCTACCTTCCCTGTCATTAGCTATCTTCTCTGTGACCCCTGATCTTCCTCATGACCTCCTTGCTCAGCTACAGCATTTCCTCCCTCGAATCCACAGATCTCTGGGGCAAAGCTTTGGCAGGAGAATTCTAGAATGGGATAAGTTTTACAGTAGCAGGTTGGAAAATCCAATAGCAGGGCCCCTTGGGCAGTACAAGTATATACTGGCTCAGAGTTGGGGCCCAGGACCTTGCAGTGGGAACTAGGTATGTTCCAAAGACGAAAGGCCCCTGCTATGGGGCCAGAATTTAGGGATTGAGTTCTATCTTCTAGAGGGAAAGCATTAAGGATGAAAAGAATATAGCTTGTTGGGCAGGTTATCAAGACAGGTATCGGGAAAACACAGTGGATGCCCAGTGTCTAAAACTGTTTCCCAAAATGGGAGTAAAACCAAAAGCCAGCCTAATTTTTCCCCCTTCCATTTCTTTCTTTATTTCTTTCCCCTCTCCTTTTTTTTTTTCCTTAATCTTACTGCTTCTAGGAAAGTCTCAGGCTAGCAGGAAAGACACATCAGTAAAGAAATAATGACTGTACCACTCGGTGCATGCTTAAGAGATGTGAGTACCAAGTGCTAATGTGAAGCTAAGTCCCCTGAGCTCTGACCTAGAGGTTCATAAATTTCTTTTGACTGGAATCAGGTCGTAGTGACTGCAGCCAAGATGAGGCTGCTGGCTGGAGTCACATGGCTCTGGTACAGGGAGAAGAGAGCTGAGGGATGGTGAATGAGAGGGAGGGCAGTCCTGGAAATGGGGCTGACCATTTTAACCCATAGTGAACCTCTGGCTGACACAGTCTTCTAAGGGGTAGCTTACATGGCAGGGCTCAGCTTGCTAATTCATTGACTCAACTAGATGGCTGACCTTTGCCTGACCTGAAGTCTGCTTCTTTGCTCTTAGCTTGTGGCCACTTGACATCTAGTCTTTGGGTTTGCAGTTCTCTAAGTGTGTTCCTCATCACTTTCCCCAGCCTTACGGGGAACCTAGGATGCCAATGTTTCAGAGAAAGGGTAATATTTAATATATTTTGTAAATGTAATGGCATGGACTCCAAGCAATCAGAATGGACCCTGGAGCTATCAGATTGACTGTCAGCCATAAATAACAAGAAAGGTTGTATGCTTGAGTACCGGTGGAATATTAGCCACAATGCAGAGCCCCACCACTCCATGTGACTTAGATCTTCCTTTGCCTGCTACACTCTTGGCTGCCAGGTCTCTTGGTCTTGACTGCTTCTAAATAGATGTGACTGTATTCCAGTTGGGCATAGGCATGGCCACCACCACGGTCCATGGTCCTGTACGGAGCCTGGCTCTGGACCCATAAATCTCCCTATCATCCAGTCAGTCCTTAGGGAGTCCTCCTGCCCTTCAAATGAAGAAGATATATATTATCCCTCATCTTCTCTCAAAACATTTGGAAACAAAATAGGTAATTACAGATAATGTGATTACAAGAACAGTATACACTGAGGTGACTTAGATTTATCCATTCATTTCTTCATGAGTCTCTACTGTGTGCTAGACTCTGAGCAAGGTGCTGGAGATGGAAATATGAATCAGATGCTACCTCTGCCCTCTTGTTACTCATGGGCTGGTGGGGAAGATATAAATATGAGCTAAATGTAGTACCGTTTGACAAGTGTTACAGGAATAACTATTATCTATCACGTGCTGAGCACTATGCCAAGTGCTTTATGTGGATCGGCTCATTTCTTCTTCACATCAATCCTATGAGGTATGTATACACTATGCCCATTCTACAGCTCAGAAGGTGGGGACATCAGAAGGTTAAGTGACACAAGTAGTAAGTGCGTTGAACCACGTCATGTCTAGTTTGACTGACAAGCCTACTAGCCCACTCACTTAATAATTGTCCTCTGCTTGTTTGTGTTGTGATAGAAGAAGCATGAAAAACAAGGGGCACTTGATATAGCCAGGCCACCTGAGAAGGTTTCTAAAAGACGGTGCCTGAGTTGAATTTTGAAGGGTGAGTGTTATTAGGAAAGGACAGTGGAGAGATCAGCAGGTGAGGAAGCATTCAACTTGGGAAGAAAGCACATAAGACTCCAAATGGTTTGGTCTTTCTGGAGCATGGTGGTCACTCTTTTGAGGGAGAGGGAGAGAGGTGATCAAGGCCTTAGAATATTGGGTTCCGCACCCTTGGCTCCTTGAAGGACACCTTAGTTGGCAAATTGGATTAGGGAGGAAACTAGATTGAAGCATGTGAAAGTGTCCTTGGGGAAAACACTCCAGAGACTCCCTCTCAAGAACTTTTTACTGAGGACTCTTGGCTTTCCCGTAGGGAACTCATTACCACCTTGAAAAACGTGCATGTGAGTACGCATGTGTCTGGGAATGGGAAACTAACAAACTGGAGGGGAAGAAAGGAGAGAGAGGGGACTGAAACAAGGTCTCATAAGGAAGCTTGGTGTTGTTGATCCTAGAGAACTAATACTCAGGGGGAAAATGAGAGCTGAAGTCGAGTCTCAATGGTCATGACAAGGTGTAGAGAAGCGGAAAGAACCAGGGCTTTGGAGTCAGACAGATCTGGGAAAATGATATCACCTCTCTGGGTCCTGAGTTCCTCAGGGTAAAAGGGGAGATACTTAGCGGGTTTGTGGCACTATCCTGAGAATTAGAAATACTGTCTGTAAGGCACGTGGCACATAACCCAACACTTAATAAAGTGGTAGCTGCTGTTGCTATATTTGTCATCCTGGAGAAGATGCAGGTGAGGGAAGGACTTGTCTTGTCTGGATCCCAGCCCTGAATCCACCCAATCAGCCCTCTTCCTTCCAACCCAGGGACAGCACATGTAGTCTGCATAATCCACACTACAGTGCAGATTGGCACCAATATCCATCCATGGTCTCCCATGTCAGCTGGGTCCTCAGTGCTATGAGGCACTTCTCTTGCTGTTCGCCTCCTTCTCCCCATCCCTGCAGTGGCTTTTGAGCCCTTGTTTAAGCCTCTCTTCAGAGTCCTTGTTTAAGGCTCCAACACAACCTCAGCACAACCTTCCTTTCTCTTCTACTGTTTCAAAGAAAAAATGGGAGACCATCAGGCAAGAAAGGGCATAACTTCCACACATCCTTAACATGTACCTACTACACACCCACTCCTGTTGTAGGGGGAGAGGTGTTTCTTCTACTGCCTAAGACTTATCTCATCCCCTCTAATCTTTTAAGAAACTTGATGTCATCAATAACGCCCCCTTTTTTCTTAAATGTCTCCCTCTCTCCTCATCCTTTCCCCTAAGCCCATAAACGTGTTTATTTCTCCCATTTCATCCCTTCCCCACCCTGGGAGTTGCCTTCAGCTACCACCGTATGTCTTCCATTCACAGCCAGCTTTCTAGAAAGAGAAGTCAGTGCAAATGGTCTCCACTTCCACACTTCCCAGTTGTTTCCCCACCCACCACAGCCTGGCTTCTGCACCTACCAGCCCCAGGAACTGCTTCTCCTAAGGCCAAAAGGGCACCCATCCATGGTTATATCCAATACACGTGTTTCACTTTTCACCTCACACCAACTCTTCTCTTTATTTAGCACTGTGCTACACTCTCTCCCCTGGCTTCTGTGTACAGCACACTCTTGGTTTGCTCCTCACCTCCATAGACAGCCTCCTTGGGCTTGATCATCAGTACTTTTGTCTTCTCTCCTATACACTCTCCATGGATGCTATCTTCCAAATCTGCACCTAGCCTGAGTCTTTCTTCAGAGGTAAAGTCAGGTATATCCAGCTGCCCAAGTATAACTCTACATGTTGAGCAAATATACCTCAGAGTTGAGTTCTAAACTGACACTTTGGTAGTCACCAGCATATAGATAATTTAAAAAGAAAATCTTTTTAGATGAGATTGTCCAGAGAGTGTACAGATAAGAAAGAGCTAGGACAGAATATTTAGGGATGAGGACAAGAGAAGAGGCCAGCCAAAGTGACAGAGAAGGAGTGGTCAGGGAGGCAGGGGGAGGAGGAAACGGCAGAGGGAGGGATGTTGAGGAGTTTCCAGAAGATGCTTCCAGAGTTTGGTCATCTGTGTCACGTGCTGCTCAAAGGAGATGAAATGAAAATGGAGACCAGGGGGTTTGGCAAATTGGAGGTCATCAGTGGCTGTGGTAAGGGTGGGGCATGTGGAATGAATATGACAAAAGGCTGGTTGGAATGGGTTGAGTGAGGATGAGAGGTGAGAAATTGGAGTCAGTGGGATAATTCTTTTTCAAGGAGGAATTTTGCTAGAAAGGGGAGAGAGAACATTGAATGTGGGGAGTTTACACTATAATTGTCTTTCTACTTGTATGACGCCCCTCCTAGACTGCTAAGTGCTTGAAGACAGGGTCATCGTTTTCCTGCTATGTTTTGTGTTGTTTTCATCATCAATACGTAGGGTTTGACACAAAGTAGGTGTTTAGTAACTTTGCTCTTGAAAAGAGAACTAGAACCGTCAGCAATTGCACAGGTTGTTTATGGAGGTAACGAGCTCTCCTTTACTGTAGATCTGCAATCAGGAAATGGAGGATTTTCTTCGTTCTCTTCCTCTTTCTTACTTCCTCTCTCCCTCCTGGGGTAGCTTGACTCCATTGCTCTATGCGTCTCACCATTTTAACCCCAGATGGCCCTCAAAGACAGATCTGACAGTGGTGGCTGCAGGGACCCCCTGCTCACAGAGGCGGTCTGAGCACAATTTACCAGGGGTTTCTGTCCTTCTACTGTGATGCATGGGGGACAGAAGATGCCAGAAGAAAGGCCTGTGCGTTGCCAACATGCCTTTGAAGAAGCTTGTTTTCTGTGTCTCTGGAACTGCTCACCTCACAGACACACTCTTTATTAGTGTCTCCTTGTTACTGTGCTATTAGGAGCTGTCAGCTCCTCCTTTCCTAATGCTCTCCTCTGCTTTGAAATGTTTTGTCAGGCCTGTGTTTGCCTAGAGAATAGGGGTCCTGAGTTCAGCAGAATGTCTCTTACAGTGCATCCTCCAAGCCTGTCTCTGGGCGTCACACCTAATTAAACCCAAACAATCGCCCTGCCTTTCCCAAGCCAATCCTCCCTCTCCTTACCAGCGATAAGCTCTGGGAGCAGCACAGAGCTGCCGGGGTCTGTGCAGAGGGGACAAGGGGTGTGAGCCGGCTGGGGAGCAGGGAGAGGAGTGGGTGCCAGCTCGGTCAGTTCTGCAGGCTTGTCTTCTCCATCTCCGGGCTGTGCATGCCACTGTGTGTGTGAGTGTATTTGTGTGTGTATATGTGTATGTGTATGTCTGCATATGTCCTAAGTATATGTGTATGTCTGTGTGTGCCTAAGTGTGTGTGGGCGTGAATGCATGTTGGTGAGTACGTGTGTATGTGTCTGTGGGTGTGAATGTGTATTGGTGTGTGTTTATGTGTCTATGGGTATAAATGTATGTTGATGTGTGTTTATGCATCTGGGTGTGAACCTGTGTTGGTGTGCGTGTTTCTGTGTATGTGAGTGTGTATATGTGTGTGTGTGAGCGTGTGCCTGTGGAGTAGGAGGAATGAATTTAGCCCAGTGGGATGACATCTCTTTTCATAGCCCTAGGCCATTTGTCCAAGATGTCTGCTCTATCCCTGTTTATAATATTAACTAATACCGGTGACCCTTTACTGAGCTGTGCCATGTCTCACGTTCTGTTTTAGGTGCCTTAGATAAGTTTTTATTTCATATAATAGCCTTATTAAGAGGTCATATTTGCCCCATTTTCACTAAGGGTTGAAAGGGAAAATTATTTGCCCAAGGCCACACAACCTCTATTCTTCACCCCCATTAAGTTCATGTATACTTCTGTAGAAAATGCAAGCAATATTTGAAAAAAAAAAAAAAAAAAAGTTAAAAATCACCTGAAGTTCCCTCTGTGTATGACACATTCACATATTGTTGAACCTCTTTACAAATGTTCCCCTGTGCTTGTAGCCACATATCATATATAGAAAAATTTATATAACCAGTGTGGCACAGTATATGCTGGTCATATTTTTCACTTAAAAATATCCCCTGGAGATCTGTCTTCTCCAAGATCAGCTATATGTTTTTTAGTGCCTGCACAGTATTCCATTATCCAGACTTATAATTCATTTAATCAATCCATTCTTGGTAGACATTGAGATATTTTCCAGCTTTTCACTGTCATAAAGTATGTTGTGATAAGCATCTTTGTAAATACAGCTGTGCACATTTGACTGATTGTCTTCTTAGGATAAATCCAGGAAGCAAAACCTCTTGGGTAAGAGTTGTGCACATTTAACTGTTGATATCCAATGCCACATAGCCTCCAGAAAGTTCGAACCAGTTTACGTTTCAAGTCCCTGATGGAGTGGCTTAGCACAGCGCTGAGCTGAGCTAGCCAGAGGGGATGCAGCTGGTGTTGTTTGGGGTCCTGATTTAACTCCAAACACTGTTGTGGGGAGGGGGCTTTGCATAGCCTCAGGATCTTGGCTGCCTCAGGACTGGGGGCCAGGAGTCATCTATAGGTTCCTCTGCAGGGTACCTGGAAGATGAATGCAGGGAAAGCAGGAGAGTGGGCTTTCTCTGCATGGAAAGTTTCATTAGGCTGCTCTGCCACATCAGACCGTGCTCTCAGGTAGAACTTGGCCTCCATTCAGAAGGAACCCTCTTGGGCTGAATTACCCTAATTCAGCCCCATGTGGTCTTGGTCTTCAAATTTGTCATTAGCAAGCATGCTCTAGAGGCATCTGCATTTCACACAGCGTCTCTCAAAGATACAAAGAGTTGTTACAGAACTAAATGAGGGGGAAAAGGCAGACCAAGCTGGAGTGGTATGCAGTGGTATACTGGGGCTGAGTAGGCAAGCGCATGCAGGTACAAAGGTACAGAGGGGACTTTCGGAAGAATTGAGGATCTGATTGGTGCCTGCATTAGACTATTATTATTTTTTAAAATTTATACTGCCCTTGACTTCCGATTAAAATAACAAGGGGCAGTTAAAATGCTCAGATGTCAGAACTCACATAAAGATGGGGAGATCATGATATCAGAAACAGTAAAGGTAAATTGATTGTTCTCCGAGCTCCTTGAAGGCAGGGATAAAGAAGGGGATTACAGTTCTTGGAAGATTCAGAGAATGGTTGAGGAATGAATGAATGAATAACTTATTTGTGAAGTTATCCACAGAGAGAGGTTACAGTTGAGAACTGAATAGAAGTGGTTCATATGTTAGCTCCATCACTCACCAGCTGTCCCTGCAAGTTGGCTTTGCTAAGGAAGGAGAATCTGAGTTCAACAGGAGGGATGTGTATCAGGACATGGCTTAGGGATTGACATGTGTGGGAGCAGGACTGGGAAGAAAAAGTCATGTCCCCCTGCAGGTTCAGCGACAGACTCAGCTCACCCCACGGGGAGCTCTGGGATAAAATAGCCCTTCAGCCTTGGCCCAAGTTGGGCTGAGATGTCTAGGTCTTTATACCCTTGCAATGAGCAGTTATGGGTGCAGGCTGCCCTCGGGACAGGCAGGATCTTGCGCAAGGTGGCCCTCTGCAGCCAAGGCAGATCCTGAAGGGGCTGACAGCTGAAGGCTGCTGTTAGTATGCAGGGTCTAGGATAACAAGTCCTTACCTGAAGGGGGATCTGGGTTGAGCATCACAGTGCCTGCCACACTAGCAATATGACCTTGGACCAGTCACATAATGTCTCTGATCAGCTTTGTTATCCATGTGGTGAAGAAGATACTCCTTATGTAATATAAATGCTGGAAAGATTAAGAGGTTCTGTAAGTGATGTGCCCAGCGCAATATTCTGCCCAAGGGCTCCTCAGTAAAAGTTGCATTCTTATTTCTCTTTCTCTCAGCTCTCTCTGTAGCCTCTTATCTTGCTTGGTGCTGGGGTTATCTGGTGTATTTCTCTCCCTCACCCCCAACCCAGCCCCCAGTCCCAAGGGCCTGGTACCGTGCTTTGCATACTGTAGAGAAGAGAACTATAATAGAGTTAACTGAGTATCTTCTGTGACTCAGACGCTGCAAGGCACTTTCTCTGTCCATTACATCCTGTTCAGTCCTCTCTGTAACCCTGACAGCTGGGCTTTAGTAACCCCACTTTACCTATAAGGAAACTAAAAGTCAGAGAGGTGAAGGATCTTGCCCTAGGTCACACAGCAAATCACTGCTAGAGTTGGGATGAAAGAATTCAGGTCCACTTGCCTGACTCCACATCCCCAAACACACACAGGCAGTGTTTTCTCTCAGCGCTCCACCCTCGGTGGGTATTCTCTTGCCTGTTTTTAGGAAGTCTGAATGATGAGGGTTGCCTGGAGAAGTTGAAATTTGGGGTATTTGAAGGTGACCTTTAGGGGCCCTGAGCCGCCGTGTACAGGAGGGTTGGTATTGATCTCAGGAGCTGCGTGCAATGAAATGGCAGGCACTGAGTGCTGGGCTCCTGTCAAGAAACTGGGAACAGAGGCTGTGCGAACATTTCCAAATTGCTGCCCTCGGGGCCCAACTTACACTCAGTTCCAAAACAGAAAAGGAGAAAAAGAGTGTATCTTATAAATTATGGCTGAGAGCTATGAATGCTGAGTGGGGAGGATGTGAGAACAGAATGGCTACCCCAGCCATGTATAGCCAAAGTAGCAACAATTATTTATCTACTGCCTGCCACTCACCATGATAGACATTGCAGAGTGGCGAACAAGGCAGGCTCGACCTTTGCCCTCTTGTAGTTTACAGTCTGGTGGAGAAGGCAGCCACTGAACCTGCGATTATTGGGTGTCTTCAGAGAAGGAGGGAAATTGGCGCCTTGTGGGAGGATCAGGTTTAGGTAAAAGACGATGGACTGTGAAATAAAGTCGTCGTGGAATTGAAACAACTTTCATTCTGTGTCTGTTTGGGCAACTCATCCAGTTTCTCTGAGCCTCAGTTTCCTCATCTGTAAATGGAGAGAGAAAAAAATCCCTACCTCGGAGGATTGCAATACTTAAATAAGTCAGTGTAGCTAAAGCAAAGATCAGCAGATTTTCCTATCAAGGGCCAGACAGGAAATACCCTGAGCTTTGCAGCCATATGATCTTTGTTTCAAATAACCCACTCTGCTGTTGTAATGGAAAGCATCCATAGGCAATATGTGAACGAATCCATCCCTTCACCCATCCACTTAGTGTGTCGTGGGTGTCTGCCAATAAAACTTTATTTATGGACACTGAGTTTTGAATTTCATGTAATTTTCACGTGTCACACAAAATAGCGTTCTCTTTTTGGTTTCTCCCCCCAGCCATTTAAGAAGGTGAAAACCATTCTTAGCTCGTCTGTTCAAAAACCAGGCAGAGGGCTAGAAGTGGCTTGCAGATGGTAGTCTGTCAACCAGGAATCTAAAATAGGGAGCCCAGGGAGCGGCCCGGTGGATGTGAATCCACACTCGCTTTCCATGCATGTTGCTCAAGATTTATGTCTTTCAAAACACTTGGACTTCAGCCATCCAGAATACCCCTGCTGGGGGCTTTGCAAGACAGGCAAGGAGAATATTATCCCCATTTCAGAGATGGCAGCCATTGAGGATCCCAGTTCTAGGCAGCCTAGCCCTTAGTCAATACTCAGCAGGGCTTGTTCTCTGGGAAATGGCAGATACCTACAGAGAAACGGAAGCCCAGAGATTCACAGACAGTAAGTGGCAAAACCAGAGGCTTGAGGCTCCCATTTGGTACCATCTTCTGTTTCTGGATGTCAGCAATGGGAATGAAAGATGGCAGAATGAAGTATTGATTAGACCCAACAGTACTATTATAATTAAATCACTGATAAATAATATTTCCACAGTGCCTTAGACCTTGTAGGTCGCTTAACACACATTATCTCATTTGTTCTTCACTGAAACTCCATGAAGGAGGTATTAGTAGTGGCCTCTGATGCTCTGCAAAGTCACGGAGCCGGCTGCATGGCAGAGCCGCAGGTCTGCATCTGTAGGTATCTGCCATTTCCCAGAGAACAAGCCCTGCTGAGTATTGACTAAGGGCTAGGCTGCCTAGAACTGGGATCCTCAATGGCTGCCTTCCTCACCTCCCAGTCTTCATTCTGAATCCATCCTCCATGCCACAGCCAAAATAATCTTCCTAAAATGCAGATCTGATCATGTCACTCCTTTGCTCAAACTCGCCCGCAGTTCCCCATTGTGCCCAAGATAAAGTCAGCCTCCTTAGCTTGGTGGACAAGACTCCATGTAACTGGGCTCCAGCCCATCTCTCAAGCTTCCTCTGTCACTGCTCCTGGCCCTTGCCTAGCCTTCTACAGTCCATTTCTACTGAACTGCTATGGTTCCCTGAGTGCCCTGGGGCTCCTCTTGCTTCCCAGACTTTGCACATGCTGTTCCCTCTACCTATAATACTCTTCCAATTTCTCTGCCTAAAATACTCTAATTCATCCTTGCTTTATATCAGGGGCCTGCCACCTCCTCTAAGAGTCTTCCTTGAACATCTCTTCCCAAAAGGGTTAGGAGGTGCTCCTCTGCTCTCTTCTTTATCAGAGCCCTCCTTCAACAGGGGACCAGTCCACATCTATCTCCTCAACTACACTGTGCATGCCCAGCACACAGTAGGTACTTTATGAATAGGCATTTAATAATTAAGTGAATACATGAATGAATGAGCTTCTTGAGGACAAGTGATGTCTTATTTACCTCTATTCCCTAGAGCCTAGTTTCATGCCTGGCACACAGTAGGATTCAGTAAAGTCTGTTTAATAGATAAGTGGGTGGGTAGGGGGATGGTTGCAGGTGCAGGTGGATAGACAGATGGGAGAGGAACAGAGTCCACCCAGGACCACGGGTCAACCCCAAATGAGCAGCAGGCATAGGGTGCAGTGGGTACTTACTGTTTCGCACTGTGCGTGTACAGTAGGCACCAGCCAGAGCTCCTAGTTCCCAGCCACCCTCCCAGCATCTCAGCACATCTCCTGTTCCCTAAAACTGCAGAAAAGCTGCATTTCCCCACCTCCGAGTCCTCCCCTCCTCCCCCACTCCTGAGAGTAGGTTTGCTGTTCCTACAGATGTTTGTATTCTCTGCAGCTGATGAAAATATTCATTATCTTGTTAGCTGCGGCGGGGAAGGAAGTACGGATTTGCATTTTCCCAGCTAATCAGGGTGGTACAAGCGGTGCCTGCCACCCAGGCCCGTTCCCCGCCACCCCTACCCACTTCCGCGTTCGTGGAAGGGGGATTCCCCACCCTGCAGACTCTACCTCTCTCCCCTCCCCCGTCCCCAAGCACAATCTAGAAGGGAAAAAAGGAGCCTTGGAGGCCCAGCCTGTCTGTACACACGACACGGTTTGCTCCCCAAAGAGGCTTTCTTGGTGTGTCTCTTCCCTGCTCCAAATCCTCCCATGGCTCCCAACTCTCTCTCAGGTCTGAACTGCCCAGCCTGGCTTTTACCCCCTAAGGTTGGGGCCTTCTATCTCTGTTAAGCTTTATACTTCACAGAGTGCTTTCAAAATTATTAGCTCATTCCATTCTAGCAAATGCGCCTCTAGGATTGGTGTTATCCTTACTTTGGTTTTGTGTAAGAGGCAACCAAGGCGAAATGAGTCTTAACTCTACCTTGTACTGACTTGTCTTCCTGGAGGCCGTTGTCCTGGGCATGGCAAAAGCTGAGACTTGGAGGTTAGGCTGTGCGTCCCAGCCCTCACAAGGCGGGGAGCCTTTGGCGATGACCTGAGATTTTCCACTTGGGAGGTCAAAAGATCTGTGTCCACCAAGTGTGTGCACAGGTGCTTAATAGTATTAATAATGTCTTCTATTTTGGCGAGCTCCTAAACTTGTCCCAGTGGCCCTTCTCGTTACATTCGGGGAAGTGTCAGGTCTGGTATCTGTGTCTTGTCTGACTGATGAAGAAACCAGAGCCCAGCAAGGGAAAGAGAATGTCAGACCTTAAACAGACATTTAAATAATGGACCCAAGGTTATCCAACCATCCTCCTAGTCATTTCATAAATACATGTCATGTGTCAGGTACCATTCTGGATGTTGGTAGAACAGCAGTTAGCAGGATAAGGTCCTTGCCCTCATCAAGCTAACCTTTTGGGGAGGAATGGAGATGTGGAGGCAGCCAAGAGAAAATTGACATGTATTTCTGGTGGTTGTAATGGATGTGAAGAAAAATAAAGCAGGATAAGGAAGTGGAATGTTTTAACTTTATACAAGGTGGTCATGGCAGACTTCTTGGAGGAGGCGACAGTAAAGCAGAGGCCTGAATGAGGTGAAGGGGTGGGCACTATGCAAGTGGAGGGAAATAGCGTAGCAGATAGAGGGAATGGTAGGTCTCCTGATATCTCACTAGCCGACTCAGCGACCCAGTGGAGGAGAACATGGTGGTTTAAAAGGGCACTTGAGACAATGAAACACTAATTCTAATGTCGACGTTGCTCTTTTGGAGTGGTGTGACCACAGGCAAGTCCCTTAGCCTCATTAAGCCTCAGTGCCCTCGTTTGTACATTACACACAATCATAGTATCTTCCTCCAAAGGCTGTTGTGAGATTTTAGGGGATAATGCACATACAGCTCTTTACATTGTAGACGGAGTCAGTGATCAGTAAATTAGCTACTATTACTATATAGGACTGAAGGTCTAGAACGTTATCACATGCACTTCTCCTGCTACTTCAGTCATACATTCATCCCACGTGCGCTGAGCCCATCACGCACGTAGGGTCTATAATAGATATGAAGAATATGATGGTTCATTTATTCAACACGTATTTGCTTGAGAGTCCTCTGGGCCAGACCCTGTACCAGGCACTAGAGAGATGGGTAAGAGAGACATTGGTCTGCTCTTATGAACATCTGCCCCAGTGTTCTGACGCTTCAAGTTCTCCTGACCCCAAGCTGTTCAGTGACCCCAGAGAAAGCTCCCGGGCCACAGCTGCTAATAGAGCACCTGTGCATGAATGCAGAAAGGAGCCTTCTCTGGGCAGACGCACCCCTGTGTGGGCATCGAGCTTGGCTTTCAGAGCAAGGCAGGATTTCAGCCTCTGTTTGCCCTCTCAGCAGTGGTACCCTGTGCAAACCTGTATATGGGGGCCCTGGGGAGTGCCCCCCAGTGGATGAGACTTTTCTGTCAACAGTCATCAAAGCATCCTTAGACCCTGGCTTACTTCTTAGTCTGGGCATTCCTCAAAGCAGGGGCTCTCTCTCCCTCTTTATGCCAGTGACCCCTGACAGCTGGCACACATCTGTCCTATAAGCCTGGAACTCTGAGCATGGTACCAATGGGGTGCCAGCCCATGAGAGGAGCCCTGAGTTACAGTCCAGGATATACACAAACTGCTGTGGTTTGGGCAAGGCCTTGTCCCTCACTAGCAGTAAGTTCCCCCATTTCGTTATTATTCATAACAGCAGCAACAGTATTTATCGTTTACTGCATTCCAGGCACTCTTCTGAGTTATTTCTTTCTAGTCATAGGTTATTTCTTTTAATCCTCAAGCAACTGAGTAAGGGAGATGATTTTATTGCCCCATTTTACAGATGAGGAAACTGAGGCGCAGTGGGAAGACTGGACTAGAGTTTGATCTCTCAGGCTTCTTCCAATACTGATATTCAGTGGCTCTTTGATTCTGCTATTCATTCACTCTTTGTTCATTCAACAAACCCTTATTGAACACCTATCATTGTGTCAGGGACTGTGATAGGTGCTGTATGTAGTTTATTTCATTTAATCCTAACAAAATGGTAGAATATACCTTTTATGATCCATCCTACAGAGGAGGAAACAAAGGCTCAGAGGGGTACATTCACTCATTGGACCAATCAGCCTTCTTTATTGGATACCTTCTGTGTTGTAGGTCCTGTCCCATGTACTGGGGAGACATGGTATGTGCTGGGGAGACAGATATTCTGTGGAGTAACCAAGGATAGAATTTGAAGGGCAGTGAGTGACCAGAGAATGAACCCTACATTCTACCATGCCAAGAGGTTGGCCTCTTTTTGAGGATGCTTGCCAATGTACACAGATGGAGGCCATGTGATATTATGTCCCAGCCTCAATGCAACCACCATAAGAATCTTGTCCTCAGCTGGTCAGAGAGCTCTCTCCATCCTCCACTCCTCAGACCCTCAACCACCCGTATATCCAACTCCCTGAACCATGGGCATGCTCTGCGACCCCCATGCCCACCACACCCCCAATGGGCCGGGAGCTCCCTGTGGCTTCAGTAATTAAGTTCACACATGCCAAAAAGAGAAATAGCATCACAGATGTGGTCGCAAATTGTAGCTAATTAACCATATGGTCTGGATTGCTGACAGAGCGGGAAGGCACTCTGGATAAGTGCTGGTTTCCTGGTTTCCTGTGGGGAGGGAAGACTATTAGGTGTGTCACCACACTCTCCAACACAAGGGCACAGAGACTCAGCTTCCCACCACTTGCCTGGAGTTGTCCCATCTGTCTCCTCACTAAGAACTGCACTGGGTAGGAAAACCCCAGAAGACAGAAGGATGGAGTCTGGCCCTATGGACAGGAAACACCTGCACCAAGTCCAGAAGGTACTATAGGTGGGAGCATTCTATTTTTGGGTGTAGAATTTGGAGAGACAGGCCTAACACATAGTAAACCTGGACTTAAATCCCAGAGTAGTCACCTATTAGCTGTGTGACCTTGAGTAAGCTGCTTAGCCTCTCTGGAGCTAAGCCACTCAATCTCTCTTAAGTGCCAAATAGCAGAACTGGAGTCAATGATGACCGTGCTTTTTTGATTCTGAGCATCTCACAGATAGCCAGAGATACCAATGAATGAGAGAGGAAGTAGCTCATACAAATTCACGCAATTGGTGCGGTAGCTAAGCCCCAAATCTTGGTTGACGGTGTTCCTCATTGGCTTTGAGAAAAAGAAATTAGGGAGACTTAGAATTACTGGAAAACCTAACACAATTAATGATAGCAATCATTGCAATTACTTATTGAGAACATTAAATACCTACTTTATTCCAGAAAAGGTGTTCTTAATTTTACCTATATCATTTAAAATCCTCACAACAAGGCTAGAGGGTTGATAATTTGATCCCCATTTGCTGATTAGGAAATTGGGGTTCAGATGGGTTAAGTGATATGCTCAAGATCACATGGAGTAATCCATTTTGGAGTGAGGCTTCAAACTTAGTCCTGGCTGATGCCAAGGCCTGTGCTTCTCAGAGCTCCTAGAAATGTAGGTTATATGAACATGCTGCTCTTATTTGGACAGGGCAGTGGGTAAGTGGCTGTCTGGCTCCTGCTTGAGCACTGGGTGGCCACAGAGGAGGATCTGGAGACCAAATTAAATCAAAAATGGTATTTATCTGAGAAAGTGCATGCATCAGTTTCATATGGCTGCTGTAACAAATACCACAAACTTAGTGGTTAAAACAACATAACATTTATTCTTTTACCCTTCTGGAGACTATAAATCCAAACTGAATATTATGGGACTCAAATCAAAGTATATGATTATAGGAGGATTTCTTTCTGGAGGCTTCTGGGGAGAATCTGTTGCTTGTCTCTTCCAGCTGCTGGCGTTCCTAGGCTTGTGGTCACATCCCTCCAGTCTCTCCTCATATCTTCACATCACCTTCTGCCCCTTCTGTAGGCATATCCCTCTGCTTCCCCCTTCCAGAGACATGTCATGACACTTAGGGCCCACCAAGATCATCCAGAATAACCTCCCCATTTTAAGATCCTCAATTTAATGTGGATGGAGAGGTTAGACTAGGGGACTGTTCCTCTGAAAAGTCCCTTTTGCCAGATAAGATGCATTAGTTTGCTAATGCTGCCGTAACGAAATACCACACACTGGGTGGCTTAAACAGTAGATACTTATTTTCTCACAGTTCTGGAGGTTGGAAGTCCAAGATCAAGGTGTCAGCAGGTTTGGTTTCTTCTGGGGCCTGTCTCCTTGGCTTGCGGATGGCTAGCTTCTCACTGTGTCCTCCTGTGGTTTCCCTCGTGCATCCCTGGTATCTCCGTGTGTCTAAAATCCCTCCTTATAAGGACACCAGTCAGGGGCCAGCCCGGTGGCGCAAGCGGTTAAGTGCGCGCGCTCCGCTGCGGCGGCCCCGGGGTTCGCTGGTTCGGAACCCCGGGCGCGCACCGACGCACTGCTTGGCAAGCCATGCTGTGGCGGCGTCCCATATAGAGTGGAGGAAGATGGGCACAGATGTTAGCCCAGGGCCGTCTTCCTCAGCAAAAGAAGAGAAGGATTGGCGGATGTTAGCACAGGCTGATCTCCTCACAAAAAAAAAAAAAAAAAAAAAAAAAAAAAAAAAAAAGGACACCAGTCAGATTGGATCAGGACTCACCCTAATGGCCCATTTTTAACTTAATCACTTCTGTAAAGGTCCTATCTCCAAATACAGATATATTCTGAGGTGCTGGGGGATACTGTTAGGACTTCAATATATGAATTTTGGAGAGAGACACAGTTCAGTCCGTAACATAAGGTGACATTCACAGGTTCCAGGAATTAGGACCTAGATCTCTCTGCAGGCCAGTATCTAGCCTCCCACAGGACTTTTCAATTTAAATGGAGCCAGAGGAGCCAGGGCCATAACTGGGGCACCTGGGTCTGGCATTGAAACTGACAATCAGGGGCCGGCCCGGTGGCGCAAGCAGTTAAGTGCGCGCTCCCCTGCGGTGGCCCGGGATTCGCTGGTTCGGATCCCAGGCGAGCACCGACACACTGCTTGTCAAGCCATGCTGTGGCGGCGTCCCATATAAAGTAGAGGAAGATGGGCATGGATGTTAGCCCAGGGCCTGTCTTCTTCAGCAAAAAACGAGGAGGATTGGCAGATGTTAGCTCAGGGCCAATCTTCCTCACACACACACACACAAAAATACTTAGGGCCGGCCCCGTGGCTTAGTGGTTAAGTGCGCGTGCTTGGCTGCTGGCAGCCCGGGTTCGGATCCCGGGTGCGCACCGACGCACCGCTTCTCCGGCCACGCTGAGGCTGCGTCCCACATACAGCAACTAGAAGAATGTGCAGCTATGACATACGACTGTCTACTGTGGCTTTGGGGGAAAAAATAAATAAATAAAATTATAAAAAAAAAAAGAAACTAACAATCAGAAGCAGGGGCTGGGGGCGAAGGTGTGAACAGTAGGCCAATAACTGGAAGTTCAGAAGCAGGATGAGATGGGGCAAGAAGCATTGTTCAGAATGACGGCTCTGAGTGATGAATATGTGCCCAAGTTCTATTCTGATGTGGTATTTCTAGATCAGAAAGAGTGGGCTCCGTGAATCAAAGGAATAGCACACGAAGGAAGAGAGGCTGATTTCTAAAGTCAGAGTTAATGTGCAGAAATCCACACTAGCCAGAGAGGTTAGACTAGGGAACTGTTCCTCCCAGGATGATACGGTAGTAAGGCTTCCAGAATTTATTAGGTAATTGAACTGAACAACTTCTAAATGCACTTCCTAGCCTAAAAGGTTATACTCTAAACAGGGTCAGCAAACTTTCTATAAAGGGCCAGCAAATATTTTCAGCTTTGTGGGCCGTACAGGCTCTGTTGCAACTACTCAACTGTGCCATCGTAATATGAAAGCAGCCACAGCCTATATATAAATAAGTGGGTGTGACTGTGTTCCAGTTAAACATTGTTTACAAAAATAAGTGGGGGCCGGATTGACTGGAGGGCTGTAGTTTGTTGACTTCGCTCTATAACAATAAAATTTAATACAACAACTATCTTGCTTATGCATGCTATTATTATTGTTTTAATTAATAGATTATTTTTAGAGCAGTTTTAGATTTACAGAAAAATTAAGCAGAAGGTATAGAGTTTCCATTACTGTCAATATCCTCTACCATACATATGTTCCTCTTATTATTAACATCTTGCTTTAGTGTGGTCTGTTTGTTACAACTCATGAGGCAATACTGATACAATATTATTAACTGAAGTCTATAGTCTACTTTGTGTTGTACAGTTCTATGGGTTTTGACAAATGCATAATGTCATGTATCCACCATTACATTATAATACAAAGTAGTTTCACTGTCCTAAAAATCCCTTGTGACACCTATTTATCCCTCCATCTCTCTCCCTGAACTCCTGACAACCGCTGATCTTTTCACTGTCTCCATAGCTTTGACTTTTCCAGAATGTCATGTAGTTGGAATGATACAGTATGTAGCCTTTTCAGACTGGCTCCTTTCATGTAACAATGTGCATTTGAAGTTCTTCCACGTCCCTTGGTGGCATGATGGCTCATTTATTTTTATTGCTGAAGACTATCCCACGGTATGAATGTACCACAGTTTGTTTATCCAATCATCTATTGAAGGATAACTTGGTTGTTTCCAAGTTTTGTCAAGTATGAAAAAGGTCGCCATAAACACTGACATGCAGGGTTTTGTGTAGACATAAGTTTTCCATTCATTTGGGTAAATATCAAGGAGCGTTCGTTTGTTGAATTGTGTGGTAAGACTGTGTTTAGCTTTGTGAGAAACTGCCAAACTATCTTCCAAAGTGGCTGTAGCATTTTGCAGTCCCACCAGCCACAGAATCTTCCTGTTGCTGCACATCCTCACCAGCATTTAGTGTTGTTAATGTTTTGGATTTTAGCCGTGCCAATAGTTATGTAGTGGTATTTCATTGTTGTTTAATTTGCAATTCCAGAATGACACGTGTTGAGCATCTATCCGTATACTTATTTATATCTGTATATCTTCTGTGCTGAGGTGTCTGTTCAGCTCTTTTGCCCCTTTTTAATCTGGTTGTTTGTTTTCTTATTGTGGAATTTTAAGTGTTCTCTGTATAATTTGGATACACGTGTTTTATCAGTTAAGTATTTTGCAAATATCTTCTCTCAATCTGTGGCTTTTCATTCTCTTAACAATGTCTTTCATAGACCACAAGTTTTTAATTTTAATAAAGTCCAACTTACCTTTTTTTTTCTTTAATGGATCATGCTTTTGGTATTGTATCTAAAAACACATCACCAAACCCAAGATCACTAAGATTTTCTCCTGTATTATCTTCTAGAAGTTTTCTAATTTTGTGCTTTACCTTTGAGTGTATGATCCATTTCGGATCAACTGTTGTGAAAAGTGTAAGGTCTGTGTCTTTTTTTTTTTTTTTTTTTTGCATGTGGATGTCTATTTGTTCCAGCACTATTTCTTGAAAAGACTATCCTTTCTCCATTGAATTGCTTTTGTTCCTTTGTCAAAGATTAGTTGGCTAGATTTGTGTGGGTCTATTTCTGGGGCTCTCTGTTCCCTGATCTACTTGTCTATTATTTCAGTACCACACTGTCTTGATTACTGTAGCTTTTATAATAAGTCTTAAAGTCGGGTAATGCCAGTTCTCTGACATTGTTTTTCTCCTTCGATTTTGTGTTGGCTATTCTGGGTCTTTGATCTTTCCATATAAACTTTAGAATTAGTTTGTCTATCTCTACAAAATAACTTCTTGGGATTTTGATGGGGATTGCATTGAATCTGTAGATCAACTTGAGAAGAACTGACATTTTAACAATATTGAACATGAACACGAAATGTCTTTCCATTTATTTAGATCTTTGATTTCTTTCATCAGAGCTTTGTAGTTTTCTTCATATAGATCTTGTACTTATTTCGTTAGATTTATACCAAAGTACTTTTTTTTGATGCCAGTGTAAATGGTGTTTTGTTTGTTTGTTTGTTTGTTTTGCTGAGGAAGATTTGCCCTGAGCTAACATCTGTCACCAATCTTCCTCTTTTTGCTTGAGGAAGACTAGCCCTGAGCTAGTCTGTTGCCAATCTTCCTCTGTTTTGTATGTGGCTCACCTCCACAGCACAGCTACTGACAAGTGGTGTAGGTCTGCACCTGGGAACCAAACCCCGGGCTGCTGAAGCAGAAAGTGCCAAACTTAATCACTAGGCCACGGGATTGGCCCCTGGTGTTGTGTTTTTAATTTCAAATTCCAATTTTTCATTGCTGGCATATAGGAAAAAAATTTGACTGTCGTATATTAACTTTGTATCCTGTAATATTGCTATAATCACTTATAGTTCCAGGAGATTTTTTTTGTTGTTGCTGTTGATTCTTTTGGATTTTCTACTGTATATTATTTTTTAAAAACTCAAATCACATTCCTATCAATAATACCAATAATAACAGTAGTTATCATTACAGAGTGCCTAGCGTGATGTGTGCTATATTGCATGCTTCATCTCATTTAATTCCACAACCCCTTAGAACCACCAGTACCATTACTTCGTCCCTATTACAATTGAGGGACCTGAAGATTAGTAAGGTGTGACACTTTATCCAAAGTTGCAAAAGGCAGAGGTAAGACAAACCTGATACTTCTAACTAGGAAATAAATAGTAACCATAGTAACAGTAACCACCACACAGTTAAATATACACCAGGCTGTTTACATTCACGTCCCTTTTGTGCCTCAAAACTGAGTCTATAAAAGTAGGTACTGTTATGATCTTTATTTCACAAAGGAAGTAACTGAAGCTCCTGAAATTAAATAACTTTCTCAGGATCACACACCTGGTAAGAGTGGAGTTTAAGATGCATTCTCCATGCGTGTGGATAGGGTTACCACAGACAAAGCTGAGGCTCAGCGTGACCATGCGATTGCATATGACAACGTGACCAGCAACTAACAAGGCTGCAAGCTCGATCCTGGGTCTTAGAAACTGGCTTAAATTACATTTCGGTGTCACATTTGGAAAGACCAAAAATTGTGTTCAGTAGTTGGATTTTTGTTTTCCTAGGCCCCTTTTAAGTGCTGACATCCCCTGGTGTTAAGGAGCACTTATAACCCATTTCCAACTGTCCTGTATGTCCTGTGTGCACTCTTCACCTTGGTTACGATGTTAACTGGCTGGTGTCTATACTAGCTGGGTCCTGGATTTGACTGCAGCTGATGTCGGATCTGTTGCAACTGAGAAAGAAGGGGTATGAGAGATGGTCAGGGCTCCTCATTAGTGCAGTGTTGCAGAAAGCACGTGCAAATATTGCTGCCTTTCTACTGCCTTTGGGTGTTTTCTTCCTCCATTGCTAATGACTAATAAAAAAAAAAGAGAGAGAGAAAGAGGAGAGAGAGAGCGAACAAGAAAGCAATTGCTATTAGATTTTCTTCTACAGCAGCAGGTTTCTCATTTTGCAAAGCTCATTAGAGGTAGCTATATGGAAAGACTTCCACGGTGCCCCTGGGAGAATGGGAGAGACAAAAGGGAAGACAGAACTTTCAGAGACGTGACCCCAGCCACAAATTCACACCAGAATCAGCTGTTCCTAGGCCACATGCGTATTCAGATCCTAAAGTGCACCTCATGGCTTGGTTTTAAATGTTAGCATTAAAAAGAAATGCTCTCCATCTCTAACTACTACCAGGAATGACGTTATAAATGCATTGATGCTGTGTGGTCAGTTAAAATGTGGCTTTGATTTTTCCTCTCTTTAAGTTAGGAGTTTTGAAACATCTTTTTCCTTGAATTTGGAGTTCAACCTACTGGAGGTTCAATTTCACAAACATTTTTGAGCATTTCCTATGTACCTAGTGCTTTGTTGGGAGCTGGAGAAGGAGAGAGAAGACACAGTTAGTTCCTGCTCCCAATGCGGGAGAAATAGACACTCCCACAACAATTTCAGTGCATGCTCTGGTGGGAAGAGAAGAATTCAACATGTGGTGCTGGGGGCATTGCCTTTAGCAATGACAACCCTCCTAGAGGTCAGGAGTAGGGTATGAGGTTAGGAAAGAATCAATTCCACCAGCAAAAAAAAAAAAAAAAAAAAGAATCCCATGATATAAAGAAGAGAGGTGCAAATTAGTCACCACCTGTCCTGGGTTCTCATTATAGTTCTATCATGTGACTTGGACACGCTGTGTATGCTGCCTGGAAAGGGGGAAAAGAAAAGAATTTGAGGTCCATTCCAGCTCTAAAATTTGCATCTTTCTTATTCCTAATCAAGACAGGCGTTTGAGAATGTTAAATAAAACCGTACTAGAACAGTGCTCTCTGCAGTAGCAATGGCTGGCATTGATTGAGAGCCTGCTCTTCTCAGGCCTTCTGCTAAGCAAATCATATTATGGGCTTTTTTCATCTTTACAGCAAGTATGTCAGGCAAGGATGATGATTAGTCCCATTTTTCTGATGAGCAAACCAAAGCCCAGAAAGTGTTCAATGATCTGTCCAAGCAGAGCCACACAGGGGATGGGAGGTGGAACCAGGATGCAAATCCAGGTGTGTCTGGCTGCAAAGATAGCTTCAAAAAAGGTAAGAAAGAAGACACAAGCGCCCCATGGGAACAGGACTCCCCATCTCGGAAACTTCCTCTTAGCCCTCTGTGCTAAAGCCATTTGGGGATGCCTGTACTAGTCGAAGAAATGACCCCAGGGCTGAGAAGGTCCCTAGAGATGGGAAGTGACTTGCTCAAGGCCACGCAGTAAGTTAGTGGCACAGCTGTGCAGAACTGGCTCCATGTCCGTGGCAGGACTGAGGGTGCGTGTGGAATGATAAGAGCACGCACTAGGATCTAGGGAGTCAAGAGCCTCAGTCCTTGGACTCCTTCGAGAAGGGATCTTGTGCCTCTACTCTGTGTCTGCTGTTAGGCTAGACCCTTGAGACACAGACATGGATGGCAGTGTGGGGTGGAGGGGCCATGAGAACAGAGAATGCCTTGAACACCAGAATATGAAGATCTTAACTGAACTTGACACATTTTTAAAAGTACATGGATATTGGCTTCTGCTCTTGACTGTGAAAGAATAAGCAGCTAAACCCTTCAGCGAATGAGGGAGGTAAACTGGAGCCTGCAGTCGGGGGCTGGGGCTGGAGAGAGAGATCCAGGTTAAGGGTACCCCTCCATCAGAGGCTCAGCTGCACCTCAGACCAGGGAATTCTTCACTCAGACCCTGCAGAGCTGTGGAGAGAGTCAGACTTGAGGCTTGAATCTCTGTTCAGCTGCATCTGGGCTATGTGATCTAGGGCAAGGCTAATTTTCCTCATCAAATCTCATTTATAGCATCTGAAAAACAGAGGTAATGATAGTACTTGGTCAGAAAAATGCAGAGGTTGGACCTAGTGATGTCGAACTTTCCCCACTCCCAGCTCTACAGTTTCATGTCAAGGTATCGGGGCCTTTGATTTCTTCCCTTGAGAACTGGAGGGAAAAGTTCAAGATGATGCTCCAGAGGCCCCAGTGACAGCAACTCGGCTTGTTCCCAGTGTTATGACAGGACGAGGAATCCCGGCGCTGACACACACAGGCGAGGAGATGGAGGGCGAAGTGGCTGCAGAGAAGATAATGTTTCTCTAGCCTGCAATTTCTTTCAATTTCAGGGATCGCAATTACTGGGGCAGGAGTTAGTAACGGCCATGCCTGGAATGCCTAAGTGAGTTTTGGTGCCACTGGTGAAAGCTGTTTTGCATTTAGAGAAGGAAGTTGTGAGCAATGTGTAACCCAGGCGTCACATTGTGGTGTGTGTGTGTGTGTGTGTGTGTGTGTGTGTGTTCATGCACACCTGTGTATGCATAAGGGTGGGAAGGAGAGAGAAAGACAGGTGTGAGCGTGGTCAGAGAGATGGATGACGGAGTGGGGCTGACTGCCATGATTCAATCATTAGGTGACCCTAGGAAAGTGATCTTACCCCACTGAACCTCAGTTTCCTCATTTCCATCATCAAGATAATAATACCTAGTTTGCAAGATGGTTAAAAGTGTTACTTAGTCTGTTCACGTTGCTATAAGAAAATACCACAGATTGGTGGCTTAAACAACATTTATTTCTCATGGTTCTGGAGGCTGGGGAGTCCAAGATCAAGACTTGGGCAGATTCAGTGTCTGGTGAGGATCTGCTGCCTGGTTCGTAGATGGCACCTTTCCTCAAGTGGTGGAAGGGACAAGGGGCTCTCTGGTCTCTTTTGTAAGAGCACTAATCCCATTCATAAGAGCTCCACCCTCATGACCTAGGCACTTCCCAAAGGCCACACCTCCAAATACTATCACGTTGGGGATTAGGTTTCAGCATATGAATTTTAGGGGGGCACATTCAGTCTGTAGCAAGAATCTTAGAAAGAAAGCCTGTGGAGCACCTAATGCATGGTATGCATTCAATAAAGGGCGATTACTGTTATTAATGTGGGCATCCACCTGGGACATTCAGCCAGCACTGGTCTTTTAAATGAGTCAACCTTCACTTTTCAGTATTTCATTTAGGGGCAAAATTAAACATCACTGGCATATTTTTGCATAGTTTTTAAGAACATGGAGTTAGACCGTTCAAAGTCCAGCTTATTAGCTCTGTGCACTTAACCTCTTTATACATCTGTTCCCTCATTAAAGAAAAAAATATTAGAGTACTTACTTCACAGAGACATTGTGAGCGTGAAATGAGATATGTGCAAAGCCCTTAGAGTAATGTCTAGCACATTGTAAACAATCAATAGATATTAGCTTTAAAAATGATACTTATTATTCTGTGTGCTAGAGGTCTAGGGAAGAAAGGGAGAGATGGGAAGGGAGGCGGGGATGTATAAGGCAATGACCCAGTCCCCCCAGGAGAGAGATTACAGTGCTGCAGCTGAACAGATTGTCTCCCCTGCATTTCCATTCAGCTAGGAGGCATACATTCATTCACTAAATAAGCACTTATTAAGCCCTGAGTGTGCCCTTCAGCCACTGTGTTGGGGCTGGATGCACAGGAGTGACTAAGACAGACATGGTCTTTGCCCTCTAGTGCTCTTGGTCCAGTGGGAGAAACAGCAAGTGACCAGGACCAACAGTCCAGTGTGAGAATGCTAGGATAGGGGTAGGATGGGTGCTGTGGAAACACAGAGAAGGGGCATTGAACTCTCAAATGAAAGGAGAGGCATCAACAAAGCCTTCCTGGAAAAAAATCAAAAAACTGGAGTCTGGTAGTCAGAATAATGGCCTCCTAGATATCCACGTTTTAATTCCAGGACCCTGTAAATAAATTACCTCACCTGGCAAAAGGGGATTAAAGGTGCCAGTGGAAATAAGATTGCTAATCGGCTGAATTTGAGTTAAAGAGATTATCCTGGATTATCCAGGTGGGCCCAATGTAATCCCAAGGGTCCTTAAAGTGGAAGAGGGAGGCAGAGAGGAGGTCAGAGTCATATGATTTGAGAAGGACTTGACTTGCCTTGGCTAGCTTTGAAAATGGAGCCAAGGAATGTGGCAGCCTCCAAAAGCTGGAAAAGGCTCCCCTAGAGCCTCCAGAAAGCCTGCAACCCTACTGGCACCTTGATTCTAGCCCAGAAACCATGTCAGACTTCTGACCTACAGAACTATAAGTTTATGTTGTTTTAAACCACTAATTTTGTGGTGATTTGTTATGGCAGCACAGAACACTAATACATGGAGCCAATGATATATTTGAGTTAGGACTGTCATTTTGGAAAATCATTCTGGCTGCAGGATGGTAAACAAGTTGGAGTTACAAGGCTGAATGCAGGGAGCATGGGTACCGGGCTGTTGTAGTCCCTGGGAGAGACGATGGTGGCCTAAATCAGAACGGACAGCTCTTATATGCTGTGTCTGTACCAGACCCTGGAATCAGGGTGTGTAGATGAGGCGGGCTCAGAGGGGAATTAGCTAAATGGATCCCTGCAACCGAGAACTACAGAGTCTGGATGGGAGACAGACATGCAGAGAACGAACATCCCTGGCAGAGTCTGGTGATCTTGAGATCAGAGCCAAAGTCGAGTGGTGTGGAACCCAAGGACATTCCTTTCAGAAGGGGTTCAAGGGCGGCTTCCTGGAGGAGATGACACCATGAGATCTGTCCAGGAGGGCTCAGAGGAGGTTGCAAAGAGGAATCAGATGCAGCCCTTGCTTTGAAGGAGTCCACAGTTTAGAGGTGAGGTCAGGCAGGTGAAGTGGTCGTTCTTACTAACTTGGAGAACAGGCATGTGGTAGCAGCTCTGGGTTGGAAATCAAGAATATGGATTGGTAGCCAGTCCTGGTCCTTCAAAGAAACAAATAAACAAAACGCAGGCAGCTTTAAATAAGTCACTTCTCTGCCCTGCCTCTGTCTCCTCTCTCAGCATGTCTGTGAGCATCAGCTGAGATAAGAATGGCCCAGTATGCCTGGGCCACTGGATAGCCAGTGAAGCAACTTTGCATCCCTGATTCTTGAAACAGCTCAGAAGAGAAGGGTCATGAGTACATTCTGCCGCTGAAGAGATGGCAGCCCTGGGAGCCTCCATCTGGGAGGTAGTCGAGCTTGCACAAAGTGCTGGGGGTTTTGTTTAAGATCTTGCCATCTTCCTGTGGGTCTCACGCATAGCAGTTTAACCGAGATGGGCTGACAGCTGGCAGAGGCAGAAACAAGGCCAAAGACTTCTGTGGTGGGCCAAGGCACACTGGTCTGTTTTCTCTGGCCACGGTCAATGAAAACAGGTGGTGTCTAGAGAGCTCTGGTGCTTAGTCATAAGGGAATCTGGGGGAGACGGGCCCTGGAGTCAGCACATATCCCAAGATATGTCGGGCCCTGACATATCCCAAGACTCCTTCTTTCCCTCCCCACCACATGCAACTTATGATGGAGATCAGCAGGTTCTACTTCCTGAATCGCTCTCAAATCTGTGCCTCTCCATATATTGCGTCCCACAACCACTCCATCCTTGGTTGGGCTGCTGCCAAACCTTGTAACTGGTCTCCCTCCCTCCAGCCGTGTGTCTTTTCCAGTCCATCCACCCTGTATCCAGGCAATCTTTTTAAGGCTCTGGTCAGATAGTATCGCTCTCCTGCTTAAAACCCTTGAATGAGTCTCCTCGCCCTCGGAATAAAGCCCACATTTCTCAGCATCTCCTAGAAGACTCTTGAGATCTGATCCATACCTGCCCCTCTCCAGCCCTTCTTTGCTTTTTACTCAGTGCTTTTACATCCTGAATCTTAGCTACTTTCAATTTCCAGAATGTGCCGTGTGAGTGTACTATCTTCAATTTCTCTCTTTCTCTCTCTCTCTCTCTCTCTCTCACACACACACACACACACACACACCACACACACACATATACCCCTTGGGACTTTTGCACATGCTATTCTTTCTGCCTGGACCCCACCGCCGCCTCCCTTCCCTGCTCTCTCCCTGGATAACCCTCCCAATCGTTCAAGACTCACCTCCTCCAGGCAGCCTTCGTGACCTCCCCAGTCTGTAAGTGCCCGTCCCCTTGGTATTACCTTGGTCTCTGAACCTCCCTATGAACCTTCATCACTCCAATCTGTAACCATCTCTTTACACAGTAAAGGTTCAAACATATTTTCACTATAACTCGGTTATGCAAAACGCTGTAGTCTTCTTAATTTTCTACAGCTGACATGATCTTCCCCTCAAGTTTCTATTCTATTGATAGCAAAAAAGTATTTCAACTTGCCAATTAAGAATACAGAACATCCAGGGGCCGACCTGGTGGCATAGTGGTTGAGTTCACACACTCTGCTTTGGTGGTCCGGGGTTCACAGATTTGGATCCCAGGCGCAGACCTACACACCACTTATCAAACCATGCTGTGGCAGGAGTCCTACATGTAAAGTAGAGGAAGATGGGCACGGATGTTAGCCCAGGGCCAATCTTCCTCAGCAAAAAGAGGAGGATTAGCAACAGATGTTAGCTCAGGGCTAATCTTCCTCACCAAAAAAAAAAAAAAAAAAAAGAATACAGAACATCCTCTTGAGGGTAACTATTTAGTCCATCCAAAGGTGAACTCCCCACCAACCAACCCCATCTTTCCCTTCCCAGGCAGTCTCCCCCACCTCCACCTGGCCACAGGGTGCAGGCGGGTGCTGATGGGAGAAAGACGTTGGCACAAACGTTGTCTGCTGGATCACTGCTGGTAGTCACTGTGTGATTTCTTGTTTGAGCTTAGCTCTGGGCCCTTGCACTGGTGTTCCTTGTGATATGAATGGTCTTGGGTAGTCTTTTGAGAAGGGCAACGTGTCGAATCCACTGCCAAAGTCCAGAGTCACGAAGTCCCCACACTCTGAAGCCCCCTTGTTCTAATCTCAGGCCTCTTTCCCCATCCCTGCCTCCGTGGGAGCAGGGGGGTATGCCAGGAAGTCTCGTCAGCTTTATTCTCTCTACCCTGTGGGTGCAGGACTCGATGGGCTGACTTCCACCAGCCTCTCGCTCGCCTACGGCTGCCCGCTTTTGGGAGTTCCCATTGGCTTGTTGGATAAAGGGGCTCATGAACTCACCAGACTATGCTCTGATCTTGGGGAGCAAACCCCATTGCTCCTGCACTCCTGCCCTGGGATTTTCCCCAAACCCTTGTTAATATCTTAAGCATTTGTTGACACCGCCCTCAAGATTGGGGTGAGTGGGGAGGGGGGTTGAGCTCCAAAAGGCCAGAAAGAGGGTTGTGGACTCTCAGGTCTGAACTCAGCATCCCGGCCTCTTCCCTACAGTCCCTTCCAGCACTAGCAGCAGAAACAAGGGTTTTCTCCTTCTTCTTCCTGTCTAGTGGGAATTCCCCTGAGGTCATAGCCTGTACCATCTGTAGATTAAAATAAGACACTATGATCTGAGTCAGCCAAGCCTGGCTTTGATATAGGAGGGAACCTTCACTCCCAGCACAGACTGGCTTTGGAAACTATTGTGTAGCTCAAGACACTACAAAGTCAGCTTTGAGATGCAAAGCTGAACGATGGCCCTCTTTTCTGGATAGTATCTGCTCTTCTACCCAAGGGATGGGTGCCTTTGATGGAGCGGGGGAGGGGTGCCACAGACAAATAGGATTTATGGGGAATGAAAAATGCTTCATTTTAACATTTTTGAAACCAACATTCACCTTACACACGTTGGCACACATATGTGGGACTCATTTGTACACGTGTCTCCTACTAGGCTGTGGGCCACCTGAGGACAGGGAATGTCTATTTTATCATTGTATTCCCAATGTCTGGTACATAATAGTAAAAATTCATTGAAAGAATGAATGAACTAATGAAAGGTTGAATGAAAGAATAATGAAGTCTGGAGTGCTTAAGCAGCGAACTTAAATGAAGACCCATAATTAAGAAGCAGGTCACATGAGGACAGTTTCTGTTCCCCAAGAAGGGCAGAGCTTGAGGGTAGGTGTGGACGAGCATCAGCATCTGTTTAATCACCACCTGACCCTATAGACTCCAGTGCCTACAGGATGGCAAATCTAGCCCAATGCCTTTCAATCTGGGGTTAGGAGAAACAAATATATTGTACCAGTTGCCCACCCCTCCCAGTTCCAGAGGGTAGGGAGTGGCTTCCCCAAACCCAGCCAGGCGGTGATGGAGCCAAGGTGAGAACAGGTCTCCAACTCCTTGATCACAGAGGAAACCACATCTCAGCTCAAGTCACCTCTCACTTGGCAGAAAGGCTCGGTAGAGTGGGAGGCCAGGGATGGGGATGGTTTAAACCAGGGGAGATGTCCTCCTTGGCATTGGGAATTTGATGCCCCCCTTTTAGGAGGCTGTGGGCAACCCAGGCAGAGCCACGGAGAGCGGACCCCTCCCTGCAAACTCAACAGCTTGCAGAACGAGTCTCCCGGCCTTCCCTCCACTGAGAAAGGCTGCAGACAGTGCTGGCTGCCTCTGGGATGATTTACTTCCCTGAAATACCTCAATTTAAATGCTAATTTCCCTAGAACTGAGGGGTGATCGGCTCTTGCATGCTGGTGGCTGTGTATTAATGTATCCAAAACACTCACACATATTCTTAAACGGGGGGTAGGAGGCGGGGAGTGGGAGAAGATGTGGGGGAGATGTGGGGGAGGAGGCCAGCTTCCTTTGCTTGTCATTCTTGTCAGCATGGCTGATCAGAGGGAAGCTGGACTGGGTGCCTCCTCTGTGGAAAGGCTCTGTAGGTTGGCATCACTTAGAGGTCACATGCGGGTGATGTGGAGGCTGAAGAGGCCTGCCCCTCCCATCTGCACACAATTGAGCACACACTTCAGGGAGCTTATACAGTGAGCAGGCACTGTGCTGGGCTCTCTGAGGCTCTCAAAGAGATTCAGAATGTAGTGTGGGGTTCAGGAAAAGGAACTAGCATTAAGGATAACTTTAAGTGAAAACTCCCCCCCAACTCCTTGAAGTGAAACTCGTTACTCCCATTTTACAGATAAGTCACTAAGGCTCATAAAATGTAAGTGACCTCCCCAAGGTCACACAGCCAGAATTTGGATCCATGTCTGCATGACTTCTGAGCCCATGTCCTTTCCACCACCAGATGCCAAGGCCACTTCTGGAATCTAATTACAAACAAGATGCATGAGGGAAAAGTGATGGGAAAGATTAATTCCAACTGGGGATAATTAAAATGGTTTCATGGAAGAGGTGGTTTTTTAAGTAGGCCTCTTGCTTCCTGCTGGCATTCCTCACCCCAACCCATCCCTACAGCTCCCCACCAACGTGAATGCACACACGTGCACACGTGCTCACCAAGAGTGGGCGGCCTGACCTACCCCCTGCTTAGGGAGATAACCTTTCCCATCTGGTCCCCACTAGCTCAGGGGGTCCCTGGCCCCTGTCTGACCTCCACTGGAACCAGGGTGTCTGCACACTTAGGAAGTTAGAAGAAGAAAGGAGAGTTTTGAAGCCTCTTATGCAAGAGCTGGAATTTTAGCATCAAATCCCCAATATCCCTTGGATTCTGAAGCATACTGGGGCCTGTGACAAAAACTCAGGACTCTATCAAAGGATATAGGTTATACACACATTACCTTTGTCTCTGAGTTTCTTTTCTTTGTTTCTTCAACAAATGTTCATTGAGTATCTACTTTGTACACAATGTGCACTGTGCTAGGCCCTGGGGAGGCAGCGGTAAATGGGACAGGGAGCTCACAGTCTAGTGGGAGAGGTAGGTCTCAAACAAGGTCTCCATGAGCACATCTGTGGTCAGTTACTGTGAAGCTCTTCATGGAAGAAAAGAACAAGATGCTATGATGTTTTACAGTGTAAGAGGAGAACTGATCCTGGGAAGATTTCTCAAGGATAGAGAAAGAATGTGTGGTCCGAATGATAAGTAGGAGTTGGCCAGGTGCAGGGTGTGCAGGACAAGAGCCCCCCAGAGACAGGGCAAATCCTAAGTGGGCTCCTTTGTAGGAAGCAAGTGTGTGCCATTAGAGGAACTTAAGGCCGATCAGTGCAGCTGGAGAAGGGTGGGCAGGGGGCAGTGGAGTAGCCGGGGCTGGATTGTGAAGGCCTTTAGACCTTCATACAGTGCTTGCATTCTCTCCTGGTCCTCGTGAATGGAGGCACCTCCCCTGATTTCCCACTGCTGTGTCCCTAGTGTGCAGAACAGTCCCTGGAACGTGGGACACTCCAATAAATGTTTTTCAGAATGAATGAGACCTCTCATTCCCAGAGTTCTCCTTAGTTCCTGGGGCCCAGGATCTACTAGTTTAAAAATTTGATGAATTGTTTCCACCTAATGTCGACCAAGATTGAACTGTTTTCGTAGATATTTTGGGGGAGATGTTTGTCTAAAGAAACAGTGGCCCTGTCGCTATTTGAAACACGACATTTTATGCACATACATACAGACAAACGTGTATACAGCCACATTCGTGGGCACAAAAGCACAGCCCTCTCTGGCGGTAAACAACAGAACTGCTTGGTCTCAGGTTAGCCCAGTGATCAAGAGCACGGGCTTTGCATTGATCCACTAACGTGTGCTTACTGAGTTCCGGGCACTAAGCTAGGAGCCAGATCGGCTGCAAGTGGTTTTGGCTACTGCCACTTCCCAACTGTGGACCTGGTTGGACAAGTTCCTTAATCTCTCTGAGCATCCATTTCTTCATCTACAAAATGGGAATAATAATAGTAGTTGTCTCATAGAGTTCTCATGTGGTTAGGGTGACACACACACACACTCACATGTGTCTTGGCACACTAACTAGAACATAGCTGATGACCAACAAATATGATCAATACATAAATATTACTCATTTTTCTTCCTATCTTCCTATTAGGATTAGTTAGTTACCTGGTTGTTTTTACCACACACTCACACACACACGCTCATAAGCTCTGAGAATCTGAATTCGGTTTCTGACCAGCTGAGTTTAAGCCAGCACCCCGCCAGCCTCGCCATCACCTTTCCCAGGTGGGTGGATGGATTCTGAGGCTGCTGTCTGGGTTCCATCTGAGGTTCTCAGCCAGCGGAACATTCCCCGGCGGCTGCTGTTCCTATCCTGTTTTGTCTCCCGTGAGAGCTGATTGATGCGAAGGCCCTGGGCGCCCTCTGCTGGCAGCGGCCACGCAGAACTAGTGACCATCACCCAGGTTGCCGTGAAATGGGCCAGCCCTGAGGGACTGTCCTTGGTCCTTGGTCTTTGCTGTTGCTGTCTTGTTGTTCCCTGCTTCGTCCTTGCCTCCCTCCCTCCCTCCCAGCCTTCCTCTCTGGCCTGAAAACTCCTACCCTCCCATCTTCTCCGTCTTCCTCATCTCCTTCCTTAAGATCCTCCCTGCTTCCTGGAAACTCAGAGGAAAATCTTCCTCCGAGAAGGGGGGTCATGAGCCAGGCCCCTGGCCATCCTGAGGTTGCCCCCCGTGCTGCCTCCTGTTGTCCCTTTGGGGTCAGATTTGCCCACAGAGCCAAGCGTGGCTTAACCAGAAGGCAGAGGGACTGGAGGAGAGGGACGTTGGGGTAGAGAGAGTGGCATCGTCTCTCCTCCTCTGCACTTATAAAATCATTGCCAGAGAAGATTTGAAATGGAGACCCCCCCAGGTGGTAAAGTGAAAAAATAGAAGCCTGACTTCAGACCCCTCTTCCCAAGTGTCCCTGGTGTGTAAGTCCAGGGAAGTCGCTTCACGTCTTGGAGCCCTCATTTCCCCATCGGTTGAACAGGGAGTGCAGTCGTGTCCATCTCAAGGCGTTGGAGGGAGGACTGGTGAGGTCACACGGAGAACAGAGCACCTGGTTGGTGGGAAGTCATCATGAGCAGCAAGGCCCTTCTCCTGGCCTCGGCCTGTCTGGGCTCAGTGCACCCAGGGGGTGCTGCGGCTCGTCCAGCTTTGACAGCCCCTGGATGTCCTAGGCAGGGCCTTCAGCGCTCTGCACCTGAGCAGTGATGAGGAGCCTGGGCTCTGGGCTCACACCGCTGGGATCTCCAATTGCTTTGTGCTTCAGCTTTTCAATCTCTAAACTGGGGGTCTTTTTTTTTTTAAATGTTGCATACAATTTAATAATTTTATTTATTTATTTTTTTTCCCCCAAAGCCCCAGTAGATAGTTGTATGTCATAGTTGCACATCCTTCTACTTGCTGTGTGTGGGACGCGGCTTCAGCATGGCCGGAGAAGCGGTGCCTCGGTGCGCGCCCGGAATCCGAACCTGGGCCGCCAGCAGCGGAGCATGCGCACTCAACCGCTAAGCCTCGGGGCCGGCCCTAAACTGGGGGTCTTAATGGCACCTACTTCATCAAGTAGGGTGAGGACTAATGTGAAGTCCTTGGAACAGTGCCTGATGCACAGCAGGTGCTCAATAAAGGCTATTGTTATCATTATGATTACTATTTCACTAAGGCAGGCTGAATAGCTTTTATACCCCCCATTTTACAGATGAGAAAATTGAGGCTTGAATGGTTTGCTAGGATGCGGGTGGGCAGAACTGGTACCCAGTCTTCAGAGCCATCATCACTTCTCAGTCTTGCCCTCTCCTACCTATAAAACAAGTGCTTGGGTCTCATGGGAGAAGGGTTCCGGAAGCATCCAGGCCACCTAAAATTCCTGATGGCCAAGCCCCACTGACTAATCTGAATGGCGAATTTGTTGTCTCTCCAGTTAGGCTGGGAAGATGCAGAGGACAAGGGGAGAATCCAATCTCTCTCTGCATCCCTAGCGCCCAGCTCGGAGTTCCACCCTGCGTTTGTGCTCAGCATGTGTTAGTCGAATGACTAGGGCATGGAGACACCTCTCCACCCCGCTATGTCTTTGAAAGCAGATATGTATCACCAGAGGCCACCTCACAATGGAGACAGGAGGAAACTTAGTCCCTCAGACCCTGACGACTGTTATGTGCTACTTGGGGACATTTCCATTGCCCCTGGCAGGCTGCCTTTTTTATTCACATTGCTGTTCCTCACGCCCAGGTTCGCAGACACATCAAAGACGAACCACTAACACCTAGGCAGAAGCCATGATCACCAGCACACACACAGACACAAATGAGTACGGCTCCACAGACAAACAGGGGCACACCCACACAGGCACACAAAATAGTGTGCTTACTTGTACAAGGGTGAACCTAGAACCTCACCATCATGCAGGTGCGTGCCTGGGCAGACAGTCCCAGGCCCAGCCGCTCACTTCCCCAGATTTGCAGTCAGACAGACCTGAGTTCAAATCCCAACTCTACCCAAATCCTAACTCATTTTTTCTCATTTGTAAAATGAAAATAATAACTATCTTGCGGGTTGCTGTGAAGATTAAATAATAAAATGGATGTAAAGTGCTTTGCCAGATCCTAGCACATTATAAGGCTTCAGTCAATAAATTGTCAGAGATGACGATGATGATGATGACAAAGATGCTGGTGATGTCGGTGATGTTGGTGATGGGGATAATGTTTCCTCCTCTGGACTCTGTCTGGCCTTGCTCGGGGGTCAGACATGGAGAAGGTGTTCACTAAATGGATGAATCGATGATGAGCTTCACAGGTGCCTGGGGGAGCACGTGGGGACGTGGAGCACAGACAGGAGGGTGACCCAGGCCTCCGGAAGCTGGTACAGCTGCTTTTGAACTGCCCGAGGGCCAGGCTTCAAAGGCATTGCTTTGGCGTCGCATATTTTTGTTTTCTTCTTTCTGATCTTCATTTCAAGGTTGCCCATTCCAGATGGCAAAATGAAGCGATAAAAATCCTCCTCCCTTTGTTCTTCTCCTCCCCCTCCCCCTCCCTTTCCTCCTCCCCTCCAGATTGTAGTTAATGTCTCTAACTCGGAGGATCTCTGAATATGAAGGGACCTCAAAAGGCAGATTTTAGTACAGAAGTGACCTCAATATCATCCTCGCCGAGTGGTTATCAAGTTCCCCACTTGCACACTCTCAGTAACAGGAAGCTCACTACCTCTCTGGCACGTCTACTGTCTAGAAGATTGAAGCCTGCCTCCCTGGGATGCTCTGTCACCACCCCACCCTCCTTAAGACTATCCTTGTTCAGGATTCAGTCCCCTGACGTTACCCAAATGTCTGTCTTCTGTTTCCTGAAATGGCCCTGCAGGGAAGGGCTAGAGGCACCTGTAGAAGTTAGGGCAGGAGAAAGAGCACTAGCCTGGGAATTGGGAGACCTGAGTTTGAGTCTCACCCATTGGTTGTCTCTGAGCAGGTCACTCCCCTTCTCCAGGCCTCAGTTTCCCTATCTGAAAAAGGAGGAGTTTGATCCAAAAGATCTCTTAGGGTCCTTCCACTTAAACAAACACACCCATTCTTGCAAGCCTTTCTTCTCCAGCTTAACCTCGCCCCCTCTTTGTTCAAGCACTCTATGCTTTCTCAGTTCCCTCACATCCTGGCTCACCATTGCCATTGCTTACACAAGGGGACATTTAACAGCCAAATATACAGCTTATAGAGCATGAGAGTGTGTCTTAAGCAATTGGCAGCTTTATCCCATTAAGTGTTTACAATTACCCTGAGATCTCACTTTATGGACAAGGAAACTGAGGTTCTGAGTGGACCAATAGCTTGCTTGAGATGGTGCAGCCGGTAAGTGGTGCACCAGGATTCGAGCCCCAGCCTGCCGGATTCTAGAGCCTGTCGTTAGCACCACGTTCTCAGAGCTGGGATTCAGGGAGCCAGAGGCATGGCAGCAAGGCCACCGGCCGCACTCGTGAGTCTCTATTCTGACTACAAGCTTCCTGCCCTCCTGCCCTGCAGCCCCCAGGGCTGCCTCACTTCCTCACTTTGGCAGTCTCTCTGCTCCTCTCCACAGGGAGAACAACTTCATCAAGGACTTTCCTCAGCTGGCCGACGGGCTGTTGGTGATCCCACTGCCGGTGGAGGAGCAGTGCCGGGGGGTCCTCTCCGAGCCCCTCCCGGACCTCCAGCTGCTCACTGGTAAGACACACATGCCGGGCCCCTGCCCAGCCCCCTGACCACACACCTGGCCTCCAGGTGCATGTCCATCCTCAGCACGTCCAAGACGGGCCCCCTAGGCCTCCTCCTTTGTGAGGGATGGGATGCGAAGGGACCTGCCATTTCTTGGGCTCCTGCTATGGGCTGTGCAGAACAAGGGGCTTCCCTGAGGCTCCAGCCTCTGAGCTGAGGCCAGATCTACTCTCTTAGCAAATTGCAAGTAGTCAATACAGTATTATTAACTATAGGCACCATGCCATGCGTTAGACCCCCAGAACTTACTCATCCCACATCACCAAACCTTTGTCCCTGGGACCAAATCTCCCCATTTCCCCACCTCCCAACCATTCCACTCTGCTTTTATGAGTTCAACTTTTTTCGATTCCACATATAAGTGCGATCATGCAGTATTGGTCTTTCTGTGTCTGGCTTATTTCACTAGGTTTATTTTTAAATAATTCTAAAGTAAAATCAGTGGACCCCCCTCCCAACCAGGAGCCTCTCTCCCTTGAAGGCATTTCAGTTACACAGCTTGTTTTTGAACATGGGCACTGAGCTATCCCGTAGCGTGGGTATTATTTTTCCCATTTTACAGGTGAGGAATCTAGACTCAGAGAGGTGAAGGGACCAGCCCAAGGTCACACAGCAAATCTGTCAGGACTAGAACCAGGTGCCGTGGCTCCAGGTCTTCTGCCCTTTTCACTCCACCCTGCAGCTCCCTGCCCTCCCAGCCTGTCTCTCTTTTACTGAGAAGCTATCTTTTGCAGGCTCTCCTGAGGGTCCAGATTTCCTGTCCCACCCCAGGATGCCCTTCTGCTCCTCATCCTCGCCCAGTTCCTCTCCTACCCTTTTCTCTGGGAGGCTAGAGAAAGATGGAAGGACCCTGCCTCTGCCTTTGTGATACAGTAGTTGGAGATCTCAACCACTATCCAGGGAGAATGGGCTCGCTGATGGATGATGGAGCCGTCTCACTGAGATAGAAGTTGTCCCCCCAGGGAACACCCTGTGACGATGTCACAGACTTAGATTTCAATCCCCTCTATTCGTTGCAAGTTCTTGGGAACCGCAGGCAAGTCCTCTAACCTCCGTGAGCCTTTCCTTTAAAGGGGCATGGACAGGGGAGAGAGCCCACATGTGTTGAGGGTCTCCTGGGGGCCAGGCACAGCGCATGTCTTAATTCATGTAACCCTGCAAGGGCATTATTGTCCCCTTTTAAACTGGTTCAGGAGATCATTTAACTAGTCCGAGGCCACATGGCTAGTCTACAGTTGAGTCAGGATTTAAGCCCAGTGGGTCTTGACTTCAAAGCTGATGCCGTATCCACTATCCTACATCACCTTACTGACCTGTTCTACTTCCAAAAGGGGCCCAGATGTAAATCAAATGAAACCATGGATGTAAAAATGCTTTGTACAATGTGTCTAAAAACTGCTGTGCCTTCTTTAATTTTTGTTTTTCATAAGATGATGAGGAAATCAGGTCTACAATATCCCTGCTGAGTGATTATCCCTCTTGGATACCCCCAGCGATGGGGAGTTCACCACCTCTTAAAGTAGACATTGCCATGGTCCCTGGGGAGGTGATGTGCTCTATTGGAAAGGACTGTCACTAATCATTGTATATCCTTGGACAACTCCCTCTCTGAGCTTCAATTTCTCCTTCTGAAAAATGGGGTATAACAATTATTTTTCAGGGTTGTGGTGAGAATTGGAGATCATGGATATAAAATGCTTGGTATGTTGTGGTTCTGGGTTAGTGGGACAAGTTGTTAGGATTATTTGTTTTGATTCGAGGATCTTTGGAGGCCATCCTAATAAAGGAACTGTTACATTTCAAGACTTAAAAATTTTTTTTTTTTAATAATCAGAAAAAATACCTCTCCCCATCCCAGAGCTTCATTTTACCCCTTGGGTGGGGATCTAGGATAGAGTTGAGTAAGATGGGCGTCAGGGATCGAGTAAGGACCAGGGATGGGTGTATGATCAGGAATGAGATGCAAGCCAGGGAATGAGCCAGTAAATAGGTATTTATTGAGAGCATACTATGTGCCAGGCTCTGTTCTAGGCTGTGTGGGAGTGGGACTCATACAGACCATGGCCTCGACGTCAAGAAGCTGGGCTTCCACTGGAGGAGCTTATATTCCAGGCTGGAATCCACGAAGCACGGAGTGAGGACCACTTATGGGGAGGCCCAGCGATGGGGTGAGGGGCAGAGACGATGGTTTTATAAATTTCTTGATAATCAGGAAAGGTAGTATTTTTTTTTTTTTTTTTCTTTTGGATGTCACGCCACCAAGTGAATGGGCTCCCTCTCTTGGGGATGGGCCAAGCCTACTCTGAATTAGGACGAACACAGATAGATGGGGTGGGGGCTGCCTGCGCCCTGGTGTCTAGTCTTTTTGTGCAGACTGTTTTCTCTGCCCTGACTTGAAACATGGCCCTCTTCTTCCTCCCTCACCCGCTGTCCTTCCCTCCCCGGCCTCTGCAGAGAAAGGACAGGACAGGCAGAACAGATAAACAGAGAGGACCTATTTATAACAAAACAACCTCGCTCCAGTAGACGTATCTTTGGGGATCATGAATATTTTACTTTAAAATGAAAGCCTCTAAAAAAATTATATTATTCCTGAAAAGGCAAAGGAGGGAAAAAAAAAGAAATTGACAGTAATGGATAACTTTAATACTGCAGTAATGTCCAGGAAGAAATCATTTGTTCCAATGAGATTCTCATTTTAATCTTGGTATCAAATATCTCTGTAAGTGCCTCCTCACCAGGGGACAAGAGAAGACGATAGAAAATGTGCCTGCCATTTGCAAAGGATCCATAACAACAATAATAATAACTGCTGATGTGACTAGCATCTCTTTTTCATATATTTTTTCCTGATTATAAAAAAGAGAGTTTGTGATGCTTAGAGCAGAAAATGTAGAAAGTGGAGATGAATATAAATCAGAAAACGGGAATCTTTCAGACATCCACCACCCAAAGTTAACCACTTCCTCACATTGTGTTGTGTTTTTTTTTTCCTTTGTTTATTTTTTGTCTATACCTGTTTCTCAAAGTGCATTCTATGGAACCTGAGTTCCAGTGATGTCTTTGTAAAAACAGGGTTCCTTGGTCAAAGAAGTTTGAGAAATGCTGCCTACCTCCTTTATGGAGCTTTAAAATGCCTATTAATCCACTTAAGGTGCTGAGAAATCATGCGGTTTTTGAAAAATCTTGTTTAGCTGTGTTTAGCCAATGTTTCTTGGTCTTACTTGAAACAGGAACCTTTTATGTGTGTGTGTATGCATTTTACATGATATGTACAGACATCCCATATTTTAATGTTAGGAAGCAATGATCTACACCGGGGTGGGCAGACATAAAGGGTCAGATAGTAAACGTGTTAGGCTTTGCACGTGGTCTCTGTTGCAACTGCTCAGCTCTGCTGTCGTGGGAAAGCAACCATTGGCCATATGTGATGAACGGGATGGCGTTTGCTGACCCTGGTCTCCGTGTACAGTATTTCTAGGTTACCAAAGGGCTTCCACTTCTATTATCTTATTTGAATCTCACAATGTGCCTATGAAGGAAGGTCAGCATAAGTAGTCATAGTATCAGATGGGGAAACCGAGGCATCGAGATGCCTAGTGCCCCATGACAAGTCGCCAACAGGGTTAGGTGGAACCATAAATCTGCTCTTGCTTGTAGGTTGCAAAGGGGCCTTACAAACTGTTGGGCAGAAAGAAAAAGCAGAGTTGGGACTGAGATCAGAGGCCTGGAGGCGGGGTCCAAATAAAGCTGCCAGCCCCAGTGAGAGCCTGCTCTGTAAGGCCCAGTCTCTGTCGACCTGGAAGAGGTGGCCATTACCCAGAGCCCAGGGCTGCAGGGTGGGGGTTGTGGTGAGGGCCTCTGAGTGCTGGGCACACATGACCTTCTTATTTCCTCCCCAGGAGACATCAGGTATGACGAGGCCATGGGGTACCCCATGGTGCAGCAGTGGCGGGTCCGGAGCAACCTCTACCGCGTGAAGCTCAGCACCATCACCCTCTCAGCAGGTGAGGACCGTCACCCAGGCAGCCAGGGGACTTGGCGTAACTCAGCACACGTGTCCAAGGACCTAGGGTGTACCAGGCCCTGTGCTGGCACTGGGTATATTGAGGGAATGAGGCCACGCCCTTCCTGCTATCAAGGGGCTCACAGGGAGGGCAGATGGACAGGCAGACAGACAGTGACGTCCACACATTGCAGTAGGTCAACACACCAATGGGGCAGTGGTGGCCCAGAAGACGGAGCTGTCCATTCTGGGCAGTCAGAGAGGCTTCCTGGAGGAAGGGATATCTGAGCGGGGTGGGGAAGCATGAATAGGAGAGAGGGGCTAAATGACAATCTAAGTCACATTTATGTTCTCAGAGTATTCCGGGCTTGTGGATTGTAAGTTCTTCTCAGGCATTGGTTCCTCTGGTCTCTCCTAGCTGATTTCTTTTCTTGCCGATCTCCTGTACAACAACCATACCCTCCCCCCCAATACACATATGCACTGTCCACGCTTTACCCACGTGAACCCTGCACTCCAGCTGATGGGGCCGATTTGTAGTTCTCAAAATGGAACATATTCTTTCATGCCTCTGTGACTTTGCACATGCTATTCCCTCTGCCTGGATCTCCTTGCCCAGAGAACATACCCTGCAGTACTCAGAGACGCATTCCACATTCTCCATTCCCCTCAGGATAACTCAAGGAATTCCCTGTGCTCCACCGCCTATATTAAAGCACTAACAGGTACTTAATTCTCATCTGGATCCTTTCTGTCTCCCCCACTGACCTGAGAATGGCGGGTTGGGCTCGGGTCCTATTTATTCTTGGATCCTATATCTCTGTATTCTCTGTAACTAATAGAGAATCAGCACATGTTGGTGCTCATGTTTGATGAAGGAATAAAAAAAAAAATGAAATCTGGAAAATAAGGAATGAGTGAAGGACTCTGAAGAGATGGGGCCTGGCCTAGAGTTTTCTATCCATACTTAGCTCTGCCACTGAGTTATTGTGCCAGTGTCTCCTAATTATCCACCAGCTCTTTTCTTATCTTTTCTTTTACAATATCACTTTGTTCGTGAGCAACATGGAGCTCTTTTAGCCTGGGAATTGGAGGACTTCACCTTCTGGGAAGTACAAGCAGTAATTATTGCTGACATCGGCCAAGCACTTTATAATGTTTTATGTCTTATGACTTACATCAGTCCTGTGAGGAAGGCATTATTTATCCCATTTTTTTTCAGATAAGGAAATGGAGGGTCAGAAAATTTAGTAACTTGCCCAAGGTCACACAGCTAGTAAGGCGGAACAGAAGCAGAGCAGGGATTTGATTGCACTTTTGTCTGCCTGGATAAAGAGCCACAGGGCATCTCTGTGGTGCTGTTATTTATTACTTAACAGAAACCCTCTCATCATTAACGCTGCTGTATTAATTACCCAGTTGCATGAGTTAACAGGCTGATGGAGAGTTGTTCTAATCAAGCACGCATTCTTCGAGCCTGTGTCTGTATTCTGTGCGACCCCCACCCTCACACCGCACTCGTGAATAGGACTGCGATGTTCCTATTAGAACTACAAAGTTGTATCTGCTTTAATTAATCAGTAATGATGTTCCTGAGAACCCCCTTGAAAATCAGCTGTTGGCAAATTGGAGCTCGCTTTCAATGCTGGAGAGGAGCTTGCTCTTTTAGGTTTTACTTTGATGTGATGCAGAATCGGTCGTTCCTGTAATCATTGTGGTTGGTGTGTCTGCTGTGTCCCAGGAGCTGTGCTGTGTGCCTGGTTGGGTGGAGGTGGGGAAGGATGTGGGGACTCAGAGACAAATGGGACAGAGCTTCTGCTTTCAAGGTGGTACATGTGGCAGGTGCAGAGACCAGGTGCCCCTGGCCAGCATGGTGTGAAAGGTCTCTTAGGGGTGGAGTGACTTCCCGGGGCCTTGAAGCATGGGTGGGGAGGCCATTTCGGCTGAAAGATGGGGTGTGTGCGTGTGTGTTAGGAGTTGGGGGGTGGGGAGTGTAAGTGAAGAAAGGATGGTGGAAATCCCAGGTCGGGAGAAATAAGAAAATTGACATGGCTGGAAGTAAAGTCTGATGTAGGTGACTCATGGGAGATGACCTTGGAGGCCTGAGATGCCCAGATAGGGTCATTGGGCTTTATCCAGTAGCAGGGAGGAGCCCAGGAAGGTCTTAAGGGTCCTGATGAGGAGCTTGGTGACTTGCTTGTTGGAGGAAGGAGAGGGAAGGGGAGCAGCAGTTACTGAGGGATTGCTGTGCAGGCCCCATGGTAGGCACTGAGGACTTAGGTCTCTTTGGCATAGGACCAAGGACAATAGATCAGCAAGGAGGCCCTCGGCAATGTAGGCAGAGAGAACGTACAGCTGTTTTAGGGAGGCAACCGCAGAGACAGAAAGCGAAGCATTGTTACAGGAAGCTAAGTCAGGGATCGGATCTGAGGACACGAGTATCTGCTGAGCCTGGGCGAATGTAGCCCCAGGACTCCAGCTGCGGACAGTTCAAGCCCTGGATTACTGGGTGCAGGGGAAAGTGCATGCACTTTGGAGTGAGAACAGAAGTGGGCTGGCATCCTTGCTGCTCTGGCTGGAGGACCAACGCAAGTCATTTACATCTCTGACTTGGACTTGCTCGTCTACACAACAGGTGGTTGTGGTTGGGGTTGCAGTGTTAAACTAAGGTTAAATTAGACAAAGCAGGTGAAGCCCCTAGCAGTGTGCCTGGTAGACATCACTTTGGTTTCCCGGTTGTGACTTTCAGATGCCGTAGTCTTGGTCGCCAAGCGTTAGGCCTTCCTCTGCTGTCGATTCCCTCTTGGTCGTAGTGTCTTGTGTGTCCACCAGAGAGGGCAGTCTTTGCTCTGTAAGTGAGGGAATGCTGAGCACAGCTGGACTAGTGCAGCCACCAGGCTGACACTATGGTGAGGGATAAGCCACCACATCCACTCTGGGAAGAGCCCCTTGCCGCTTCTAATTTGCCGGCCACGAGCCTCCCAAGTCTGACCACCTCCACATGCTCCTCCTCTGTCCAGGCTTCACCAACGTCCTCAAGATCCTGACCAAGGAGAGCAGTCGGGAGGAGCTGCTGTCCTTCATCCAGCACTACGGCTCCCACTACATCGCAGAGGCCCTCTATGGCTCCGAGCTCACCTGCATCATCCACTTCCCCAGCAAGAAGGTCCAGCAGCAGCTGTGGCTCCAGTACCAGAAAGGTAAGCCTGGAGCGCTTGATGGAAGTGGCGGCCAGGTGGGGTATGGAGGTAAGGCTGTGGGGAGATAACTGACCACCTTGGAGCTAAAACCTGGCTCTGCCGCTATAAACTGTGTGACCTTAGGCAAGTTCCTGCCCCTCTCTGGGCTTCAGTTTTACCATGGACAGAATGAGGGGGCCATATGATGTTTTCTCAGGATCTTTTCAGTTCAGGCATTTTCTGAGGCCCCAAGGTGGTGTTCTGAACTCTAGAACTCTGGCCTTCTACTGTAGCCTCCTTGTTTCCCACTCTTTCCCCTTGAAATAACAGTTTCAAGTCTCTCCTGTGGAGAGGCCTTTATCCTCAGGGAAGGTCACCAGATCTTATTTCCCTTCAATTCTCAGCTATTATCAGAATTAGAATTTTCCAGACCAGATGCAGGAGACCGGTCTCTGCCACTCACCTTGGGAAATTCATGCCCTTCCCACCTCAGTTTTCCCTTCCTGTGAAATGGGCACTTAAATAGCTATTCTTGTCTACCTCTCATTAAAGGGAAAGTGGTTTATTATTATACATATATATTATAATATACATTATATTATGTATATATGTATATTATGTATATATATACACATATATATAATATAATACATATACATATAATATATATGTATAATAAGTATATATAATTTGGGGAAAGAAATATTGCACACACATATTATGTATTTTAATAGGTCCATGTATTCTTATCCCCATCTCACAGATGATAAAATGAGTCTCAGATATGCCAAGTCAAGTGCCCATAGACACACAGCGAATAAGTAGCAGGGCAAGGATTAATTCCTGTTACCACTCTTACTATTATTATCAATTAATTTAAAAACACTTTCCATTGATGGAAAGGATGACAAGCAACGTTAAAAGTGTGCATGTACCTCCTTCATATGGCTCAGCCACCGTATCTCTAAGAACCAAATCAACCACAACTCATAAACCAGAGTGTGGTGCCGGAAGGGACTTACAGGTCTCATTGGCCTCAGCACTCCAGTTTTGCAGTTGGGAAAATTAAGGCCCAGAGAGGGGAGGAAGCTTGCTCAGAGTCACACAGCTCTTCAGGCAGAGCCAAGATGGAGTGAGGTGCTCCACAACCCCTGTCTAGCATTTCCTGTGCTGCCCCTCATCCTTGACTGGATGAAGCCTCTGTCCACCTGGACCATCTCCAGACACCTTTGCCGTCTCCAGAACCCTTCCCTTTTGTTTCCATGGGCCTTGCACCCCCCATCGTGGTCTCATCTGTCCCTGCCTCCTGTCTGCAACTGTGTGGGGCACGGGGTGGTTTATAGGCACAGGGGACATAATTGAGTTGTCTGGGAATAGCTCTGTTTTATGGCTGTGACAATGACGGTCTTTAAGGAAGTGCGTTAAATCAATAGAAGTCTCCGTGTGCTACCCCATAAATAATGTGACACATCATTAAGCAGGACAATAAGCTTGAGGACTTTAAAGTAATACAATTAGGTTATGTTTATAAAAACCTGCGCTCCCTCTGGCCACTAAACTCATTTGCCTCGTCCCGCATTTGGGGCCTGGGACACAACTCTGATGCTAAATCCTACCCCATCTCCATCCTTGGCTGCTCCCAGGCCTTGTACTTTTTCCCTCCAGAAAACCCCATTCCTTGTACAGTCAGTGCATGGAATCTGTTGCAATTAAGATGGGGAGAGGTGACAGAAAGATTGCGGAAACAGCGTCTGAGGGCCCCCATTCAAGACTCAAAGAGTCTTCAAGTTTGCCACAAACTTGCTGGGTGAACTTAGTGTGGTAGTTTTTCTCTCCGGGCTTCTAGTGCAAAGACACTTTTCTTTCTTCCGTCCTCCATGCTCACTCCGAAGAAGAGCATAGGGATACACTGAGGCCAACTTACCACTCTGAGTGTGTTTCTTGCTCTCTATCTCCTTCTGCTGTGACCACCTAGATGGTACATCCAACACTGTGGTTTTATTTTTTAAATTGAGAGTGATGCTTGGGAGTAGGTGAATGGGAAGCTGAGAATTTTTCCCTGAAGAACTGGAAGTACTCTGGACTCAGATGGTTGGCGACCCTTCTCTCCTCAGCCATCAACTATGTGTCACTGACATGGGCTAAACCAGGGTCCACTGGGAACCAGGTCAGGATGAATCTGGGTTTGGAGGCTGATCGCTCTGGGGGCAGAGCTTGTGGAAGAGGATGGATAGAGCAGTGTCGAAGGGGGACAGACAGGATTTCAAGTCTGGATGCCTCTTCTTACACCCCTGCCAGGCAACCTGGAGCAAAGTAACTTCTAAGTTTTTGTTTCTTCCTGTGTTAAGTGATGGGTAGATTAACTTCCTTGCCTGACTTTGGGAGAATGAAATGGGACAATATAGGTAAAATGCCTGGCATTTAGTAAGTACATGAGAAACAGTAGCTTAAAATAAAGCAAAAATCATGGGTGTCAGCTGAAGATTCTAGTCTTGGCCATGGCTCTTGCTAATGTGTGACCTCAGCCTTCATTTCTCCCTGTGAAGCACCTATGTCACTGGAAAAGGACAGTCCCTGCAAATGTCCTTTCCACCCAGCAAGAGTGGTGCTGGAGGGGTTCCAGGATTCTTTGAAATCTATGTTTAGCCCCAGGCAGTGGCTGCTTCTTGATTGGAATGGCCAAGGCTGGAAGAGGGGGTCAGAAGAAGAGACCAAATAGGGCGTGGATAACAACCAGGGACATTTGCACAGCACTTTACAGTTCACAGATGGCCTTCCTTTGGTCGTCCCACCTACCCCTTGAGGCAAAGAAGACGAGGGTACTCACCCTTCATCTATGAGAAGGGAAACCTGAAGCTAAGAGAAGATAAGGGGCTTGTCAGGGTCACAGAGTTCGTTAGTGAACGAGATGGTGTTTGAATTCCAACCTGAGCCCAGATCCGGTGTCCCCAGACATTAGAAACAAATGTCCCAGCCTTTCCAGGTTTACTAATGATGGGGGCTCTGGCTACTAGTGTGATCCAGGGAAGCCACTGGAAATCATTGGAAAGCCAAGGGAGTTGGGGTGAATGTACCTGATTAAAACGCCTCCCAAGAGAGGTCTATTTTACCCTCATTCCTCTAGGTGCTTCTGAGTGTGCATTCCACAGGGGGAAAAAGTCTCATTCATCATTCATTAATTCTCTGATTCACTGATATTTCCCAAGTGCTTCTTCTTTACAGACCTTGTGCCAGGTGCTGGGGCTCCCCAGTAGACAAGACGTGGGCACTGTCCCCACATTGTGCATTACCAGCCTGTCTTAGCCATCCAGTATTTCATCATTTTTGTCATAGTCTTTTTTTTTTTAATCCACTGATAGACATCTGGAAAGACAGAGGGGGCTGGCCCATGGTAGGGAACCCAGTCACTATCATGTGACAGCTCACAGCTTTCATTTCAAGTGCCAATTCTGATGAATTGAGGAGTGGCTTGTCTAGACCACTGGATGGAGGTCACTGGGATCATTGGGGAAGAAAGCTCTGATCAGTTAGCAATGTCTGTTCTAGATGCAGAAAGGGGGGGTGGTGGTCAATACCCTATGTACACAGGGTACTGTATGTATTGTTTTCCCTCTAATAGGGCAAAATGAAACCTAGAACAACAGACCCAGCTGCTGACACTGATCCCAGAGGGGCACTGGGCATGCCAAGAAGGACTAGAAAGATCCTGGCAGGGAGGTAGGGTTTTCTGGGCATTCCTCCAGCCTAGAGAGGACTAGAGCACTGGACAGGTCAATTAGATGGTACCTGATGGAAGCCAGGAAGAGCTGGGCCTTAGGAGGCATCTAGAGTAGCTGAAGTCATCCCAGGCATGATTAGCTTGGAAGCTGCTCACTCTATCAGTTTACTTTAACCATCACCTCTGCCGCAGGCCATGATCTGAGCACCATGTGAAGTTTTGAGTCTCTTGCCCCAGCTTAATACTTTCACTACTAGCTGCTGTGTTCTTGATATTCCTGTATTTTAAAAAGGTGCCTTTCTCCCCTTTGGGGCTCCATTTCACTCCTTGACTTGAAATTCACCTTCTCTCCCTAGCTGTGACCTTGATACATGAGTTTTATATTACAATTAAGACTGTATAAATTTACCCTTCCTTTGGCTACTTTGAATAAAGACTTCCTTATTTGGAGGTAAAGCACAGCTTTTGCAGTCAGATGGACCCTGGTTCAAATCCCATCTCTACCACTTACCAGCTGTGTGATCTTGGGCAAATCTGTAAAATCAGTTTCCCAATATGCAAAATGCAAGGTCATATTGTAGATCCAAGGAGAGAATAGATAGATCAGTGATGGACCCATCTAGCACTAAGCTGGGCACTTAGTATCTTAATCCAGACCATTCCCTCCACCCATGGCTGCCACATCCACTCAGGTAATCATGTTCCCAGATGTGTGCATGTGTGTGTGTGTGTGTGTGTGTGTGTAGGGTGAAGAAATGGCTGCTGATTTACTCCCATCCCTTGTCGGTTGACTCAGGACCAAGGACAGGGGTAGATTGGCCTGGGGTGGGGAGGAGCCTTGGTGAGTTGAGCAGGATGGGGCCAGTGGAGGGAGGGAACTGGACAAGCGAGGTGTCCAAAGGGCTCTGTGACCCTGCACTTTTGTCATTCCTTGTCATTCTCTACTCTGGGAGGATAATGATGATGCAGAAATTACCAGTCTGATAGGTTTCCTGAATTTTCAGCTGCCTTTTTTTTCGTGAAGAAACTGACTCTAGAAGGAGAAGGTGTGTATATGTGAAGGAATTATTCAGTCTGTGTGTCTGTGTGGGTGTGTGAGAGAGAGAGACAGACAGACAGGCAGATACACAGACAGAGACAGAGAAAAACAGAGAGATCAGCTGAGGGAGGAGGAGACAGAAAAACAAAGAGATAGAGACAAAGGCAAACTGAAATCCACAAAGAGAAATAGAGAGACAAAGAAAATGCGCAAGAGAAAATATATGCAATTAATATGCCTTTTCCAAGTTTAGAGACTCAGTGACCCTGTGAAAAGACATTCTCCATGTGAAGGTTGAACTGCTCTTGAGTTTAGATTGGGAGAGTCCGTGGTATAGAGATGTCCCTGCAGATAAATGCCTGTCGCCACCTTTAAAAGATGTTTTATCTCTATTATAATTTCCCAAGACTGTCCGAGGGAATGTATTTCTGCATTTCCATTTGAATTACAATGCACTTTTGAATGTCAGCTGAAATATTCCTAGACTACTTTTTAAAGGTGTTTTGGCTGTTTGAAATGCAGCCCAAGGGTTGAGGTAGGGGGAGGAGAAGGAAAAGATAGTCAAATGTCACCTCCTTTTGTGAGGACAGGTGTGGCCATGGGGCTGATGTGAGCTGGAGAACTCTCCTAGGCTTCCAGTTTCCTCGGGGAACTTGCTTCAAAGATGGCAACCAGACATGAAGGAGTCATCTCAGAGCTGAGAACTGCATGGGTACCAGTTTACTTCCCTGGTGACTTCATCATCTCGGGGCAGTTTTCAGTTCCCACTGCTTGCCCTTTCATTAGCATTTGACAGAGTTCACCACATCCTGCTTGGGGCACTTTCTATGATTGCTTCTGTGGTACCAGATCTTCCTGGTTACCCACTTCCCTTCCTGCCTGTTCCTTCTCTGTCTCCGTTGCAGGCACATCCTCCTCTGCCAGACCAGTCAATGTGATTCCACAGGACCCTGTCCTATAGGACAGGGGTTCCACAGGACCCTCTTCCTGGACTGCCATTCTCTCTGTGGGGAACCTCGGCCATGCTCCCTGTTACCATCCCTACCTTGATGACTCCTACTTTATACCTCCACCTCCAGGCTTTCCTCTGATATTTGCTATCATCCTAGCTCCCCTGCCTGTCCCAAATCAGCCCACATAACCCAGTCCTTTTCCAGTGTTTTAGTGAAAAGTGCCCATACCTGTTTAGAGGCAGAGCCAGAAACCTAGAATTCCTTCTCAACATCTCCCTCTCCCTTACGCTCCCATTTCCAAACCATCCCAAGTCTTCCCAATTTTAATTCTCAAGTAGCTCTGGAATTTGCCCACTTTTTTCCATCTCACTAATGCTGCCCTGTCCCAAGCCACCATCATGGCTTCTCTGGACTCCAGCATTGATATCCTACCTGGTCTTCCTGCATGCACTCTTGTCCCCCATCAATCCAAACTACATAGCCCTGAGGACATGGAGCATTCATGGTTCTCCAGAGAGACAGAACCAAGAGGATGGATAGATGGATGGATGGATGGATGGATGGATGGATGGATGGATGGATGGATGGATAGACAAAAATCTCTTTATATATATAATATTCATGTATATGTGAAAGATATCTACATCTACATTCTCTTGGTTCTGTCTTTTTGGAGATTTTATATATATTTATTCGCTCATGTGATTATGGAGGCTGAAAAGTTCAAAGCCAAAATATGCTTAGCAAACTGGAGATCCAGGAGAGCCAATGGTGTAAGTTCTGGTTCCACAGCTGGCAAGCTCGAGACCCAAGAAGAACTGATGTTTCAGTTCAAGTCTGAAGTCAGGAAAAGTCCAACGACCAGCTCAAGCAGTCAGGCAGGAGGAGTTCCCTCTTACTTGCTGGAGAGTCAGCCTTTTTGTTCTGTTCAGGTCTTCAACTGATTATATAAGTCCCATCCAGATTAGGGAGGACAATCTGCTTCACTCAGGATCCTGATTATCTCATCTAAAACACCTTCACTGACACCTTCACAGACACATCCAGAATAGTGTTTGACCAAATATCTGGACAGTCTGTAGCCCAGCCAAGTTGACACACAAAATTAGCCATCATGGGATGTTCCTGAAATGGATATCGCGTCATGCCACCCCTTGGGTTAAAACTCCTGAGTGCCTTGTCACTGCCTGGAGGCTAATTTCTAAACTCCTCCCGATGGCCTCAGGGCCCTCTCAGATCTAATGTGTCCCAAGCGAACCTCTTCAGCCCCATCTGCCCCCAGGCTCTCCGCCTTTTGGTCACATTGAGCCTCACACTCCTTAACTATAATATGGGTCGAAGATCTCAGCCTGGTCACATTCGTCTGTGCTAGGGTCCCAGCATCATTGTGGGAGGTGGCTGATACTCCTTTCTCCTCCCCTCGCACCTTGGCTTCTGTGCAGTTATATGTAGGATCGGTCTAGCTCTGGGGTTGTGTTTTTTCTTAGAGAGAGCAGGGAGGCAGAGGAGGTTAAGTATAAGCTGGACACTTTCTAGCCTGCAGCACGCTAAAGGAGAGAGCCAACTTATTTCTCCTCAGAATCATGCAAAAAGATGCTACAGGATGTGGTTCATTACACACAAATAGGCCCATGAGACTGCCGTTTCCACCAGATGAAATTACCAAAAAAAGCATTTGTTCCCTGGTTTAGATTGAGTCCATCTGGAACGGAACACCCTAGTCTTTTTCCTATTGGTGCGTACCAAGAATAACAATCCTTCGTATGTGCTCAGCGCTGTGCATCTCACAAAGCACTTTCACATACATTATTTCATCCAATTTCCTCCTCACAACAAGCCTGTAAAGTAGGCATTGTTATGTTGTTACCTGTGCTTCATGCTTGAGGAAACTGAGGCTCTGGAGGGTGAGATGACTTGTGGGAGTTCACACCAGGGAACGTGGCAGAACAGGGATCTGACCCCAGGCTGCTTTAATCATGAAGGCTGTGTTCGTCCAGCTAGACCACAGCAGCCTCAGGGAACTCTTTAGATGTTGGCATCAGACCCAGGGGAACCATTTGTGCTCCTGTGCTGTTTCTCGTATCCACAGTGGAAAGAACTGAGGAGAGACTCAGAGTTAGGCCCTCAGCTTGGGCAGGAGTAGAAACACTCTCTTTATTCACCAGAACCTCTGTGCACAACTTGCTTCTCTATCTTAACTTAGGGGCACCCTTATAAGGTAAAGCCAAACCCTAAAATGTCAGAGCTGGAAGAGGCCTTCGCGATCACCTAGCCAGGCCCGAGTTTCTCCGTATGTGCTAGTTTACGATCACATGGTAGCGACTGCCTGGAATACTGTGTTGAAAGAGATTCTGAGGACCACACTCAGTGGGAAAGAATGCAGCGATCATGTAGCAATGTCTGTCATGGGTGTGAGAGTAAAAATAGTGAATCAACTGTAAGGTGTTTTCCATTCCCATCTAGGCTAACTATTCCCATTCTGCAGATGGGAAAGTTGAGATCAGCTTATGCCATCAATTCGAACCTGCAGTTGCAAATAGGGAAATTTAATAACCAGCTGGAAGCATGTTTTGTTCTTCCCTCTCCTGAAAACTTAGAGCAAATTCAAAGACTCGTTTTTGCCAATGCCCCCCAGCATAATCATAGATGGCGGAGCCATTGGTTGGCCGCCTGCCCATTTTCTTATTTCAAGGTACATGCTAGCGTGCGCGTGCCCGCGCGCACACACACACACACACACACAAACACACACAAATTCATCATTACCCAAAGCACTGGAGGCTGTACCCATTGTTCTTCTGCTTAGAGGAAGCAATAAGAGAATGACACTGTTGTAAACTAGTTACCCTGATCCCATTCAGCCTGGGGCTAAACCACACTTGTTCCCCCATCACAGTCCCACTCCCAGGAAGGCAGAGACTGAGGGAGCAGGATCATTAGATAGGACCCTTCTCTCTCACAGTCTTGCACTAAGAGTGTGGAATTTCCCTGGAGATGAATATGGGGCGTTTGTTCTCTCTCTGCCTTCAGCCCCTTAGTGAGAACAAAATGGTGTGGAAGACACACAGAGACAGAGATGGAAGCTTTTGCCTTCCCAGGTCATTATCAGCAGGTTGAACCTATCAACCTGAGAGCAGCCTCACTCACAGCTACCACACCACCAGGGCACTTTCCCTCCCCCTCTGTCTCTCGTGTCTTCCTTTGTCCCTTCTCCCCCCTCCACCACCCCACAACCGTGCTCCAAGCCCCTGATATAGGCCAGGCCCTGTATCAGGTGCCAAGGATGCCGGGGGAGTGAGACACACTCCCTGCTCTCCAGGAGCTCACAGTCAAATGGGAAAGGGTAACAAGTGAACAGACAATTATGACCTTTTTGATAAATGCTGTGATGTAGCAGAGCGTAAAACGCACACGCGCGCACGTGTGTGGAGGGTCGAGAGTGGAGGAGGCAAGGCTGGGAGACGGGCCCCTAACCACCTGGGATAAGTTGGGAATTTCCTTGGAGGAGCAGATGTCTAAGCAGAACCCGGAGGGTGAGTGGGCGTTTGCCAACTGGAGAAATAGAGAGGGATTCCAGGGAACAAGATGCAAAGCTGGGTGTGTGGAAACTGAGTCCTCTCAGACCAGTTGAGAACAATAGTGCCTGAATCCCCTCAGGTACTCCTGAGGGATGCCATTGCTTCTTTGTTAGAACTTTGAACGTCTTTGTGTCTCGGTCTTCCAAGTAGTTAGAGAAACTGCTAATGCCTTTGTCCACAGCTGAGAACTCTAACCAATAAGAGAGGCTGGATCTCCAGATGCCTAAAATTAAGTGCAAACAAGGGGCTGGTTTGGGAGGTACCAGGGGAGTTGTTAGAAATACATCTGGACCTCGCAGCGTTGTTATGAAGCTGCTATGAGATCATGGGATTAATTGGCCCATATTTGGAACTCAGCACAAATCAGTCATTGTTGCCTGCTCCTTACAAAAGGTGTACTTCTCAGCAAATAACAACATACAAATCAAGCTGTGGTGTGTGAGTCATTTGTCCCACTTGCCAGATGTGTGACTGAGGGCAAGGCATTTTGGTTATCTGAGCCTCAATTTCTTTATCTTTAAAATAGGCATAGTAATGCTTGCCTCACAATATTGTTATGAGAAGTAAATGAAACAATGTGTCAAAAGTGATCACTGCACCTGGCATATAAGAAATGCTCAGGATATGCTAACCATTATTATTATCATTTATTATTGTGAGATATAATCAAGTCAGTGCTGATCATTATTACTATTCGTTTTCCAAAACAAAAAGCATAATGATGTAGCTCTTTCCAGTCCTGAGTACAGCAACCTAAGATTTAAGCCCTCTTATTGCCAGATCTTCTAAAACCATGGCTGTTTTTCCCTGGCTGACCCACCAGCTTGTGAATTTGAGCCCTGCCTGAAACTGGAGGTGGGAAGAGAAGGCAGTTATCAGAAAGCACAGCCCGAAGCCCAGCAGTGGGGCACAGGGGAGCAGGTTTGCCAAATACCAAGCTTATAGTGGCCAAGAAGAATGTGTAGGGGTGTGTGTGTGTGTCGGGGAGGGAGTGACAGAGGAGCCGGCAACCACGACTGACTTGTATTGAGTTCCCACTATGGGCGATTAATTGCATGACCCCAATTGTCTTCATAACAACCCGGTGAGGTCCAGATTGTAATGCCCATCCTCCAAATGAGAAAACTCATCTGCTCAAGGTCACATGGCTGGTGACAGGCAGAGGATTCTATCCCAGGACCATCTGACTCCAAAGTCCACATGCCCTACTGCCTCCCTGGAACAACAGATGCTCTATAGTGAGAACCACTACCTGCCAGCAGGTGCGCTGGGCACTTCACATACACGACCTCGTTTAATCCTCAGAACAACCCTCTAAGGCTGATAGCTTTATGCCTAGGAAACTGAAACCTAAGGGGGATAAGATATATAATCCAAGGGCACACAGCTGGTAAAAGGTATTCTCTCTTGCCTTCTCCTTCTTCCATCTTTTTGCTATCACTTAACCACAGTGGCCACTCCAGCAAGAGTGTCCTCTCTGAGAGGCATTTCTCTTCCCCCTGCAACAATGAGAAGTACTTGGTTGGGAAGAATGAGAAGAGAGGCAGACACACCAGCATGATTCCAGCCTGCGTGATGTCGGCCCTCTGGCTCCAGATCCTTGTTTCCTAGCAACACCTTGGCTCTGGGTCAGGGTGCAGGCTCTGAGCCAGGCTTTAGAGATGGCATGGACCATTGACCCATTGGGTTGGAGCTGGCCTTGGTTGTCTTCATCTGAGATGCCAGCCCTGGACCCCAGGGATTCCTCTTTAGAGTCCTCGGTGTCCATACTTCTGCTCCCTCTCATTCCACAGGTGCCCAGGGAGATGGAAGGCTCCTTTTGGAGATCTTGGCCCAAGAAGTCCATGAGGTCTGGTGAACCAGAATCATTGAAATTTACTACCGGAAATACCCTTAATTTAATAAATCTATTAATATAGATGGTGAAATGAAGTTCCAGGGAGAATAAGCAATTTGCTCAAAGGGGACTATAAATTAGTAACAGGATTAGGGCTCAAACTAGCTCCCTCTTCTCCTTCCCCATCCGAGAAAGTGTGTTGAGTCGCAATTCAAGAGAGCAAAGGGATCTCTTTTGTTTATAACAGCCTTTCTGAGATATAGTTTACATACCATAAAATTAAAGGTATGTTTTTAAACCTTCTCTTCCAATGATGACTTTGCACCAAGATGAAGTTCTGGTTGAGTTTCCAGAAGGGAACACAACTTTTAATTATTTTGTAGTTGAGAAGATTCTCTAAGGAAAAGCGAATCTGAAGGAACCACTCCTCCCCGCGCTTTCGTCCACACACTGTTTTCTGTTGCAGCTACGTGATTCAGGGAGGCAGTGGGAGGGACAGGAGGTGGCATAACCAGCTGATGCTAAATGTGACCCAAAGGGTTCATATATATCAACAGATGAGCTAAGCTGACCCCCTGCCCTGGTTTTATCCAGCAGCAATTTTAGTGCCTACTGTGTTGTGGGTACTGTGCTAGAAGCTGCAGATGTGGCAGTAAATTCAGTCACTCTGCCTTCCCAGACCTCAGTCTGGTCTTGGAGAGGCATAGGTAACGAGGAAATCACAATGCAATGTGTCAGTGTTCCAAGGAGGAAACACAGTGTGTGGTGGGTCAGGAGGGGCACCCAGAAGACCTGGAGGAGGTAAGATTTAGGTGACATAGGTGGGTAGGGAGAGGGAGAGTGTTTCAGGTAGCAGAAAGGCATGTACAGAAAAGGCCTAGGGAGGGATGGAAGCAGTGATGATGTAAACCTAGAAAGACAAACAGGCAGGAACAAAATCCCACTAGATATGTAGACCCTGTAAAGAATTTGTCCTTTTACTAAGAGCAATTTAAGGCCATTTAAAGGGTTTGTGTATTGTTATTAGCTTTGCATTTTAAAATATGACTCTGGCTGGCGTGGGCTAGGGCTTAACTTGGGAGGGGAGGAAGTGTATGTGGGATGCTAGATCTGAGTCAGGAAGGCGAGTTAGGAAGTTGCAGCAGTGTTTCAGGAGAAAAATAATAGGAGTGCAAATTTTAGTAGTTGGGAGGATGAAGAAAAGAATAAAGTGGTGTGGAAAATAATAAGGTGCTGGTATGATGAGAACTTTGTGATTGAATGGTGAGAGGTGGGAGGTGAAAGGTGAGGGAGATGATTAGAGATGGTGCACATGTTTCTGGCGTAAGTGCATGAGTCTATGCTGGCATTCCTCAAGTAGAACAAAAGAAGAACAGCGGGTATTGGAGAGCTGAGCTCAGTTTTAAATATGCTAAGTCTAAGGTTTCGAAGGGACAGCTCCATCCAACACGGCAGCCCACAATTCGCACACCAATTGGCAATATAATGGGATATGTACCCAGTCTGGTGATCAAAAGAAGGTAAGATCTAAAAAATGCAGGTTTGGGACCTAGTCGTAGGTCATTGAAATCATAGGAGAAGACAATATCTTCTGGCATAAAAATAAAGTTTCTCTTATGCGACTTGTTTCCTTAGGGAGCTGGTTTTCCTCAGCCACACCCAGTATTGTTTCTGGCGTTTTATTTAGAGAGGCTTTATTTCATTCAGAGAGGCTGCCCCTGCTGCTCATTTTGGGCCAGCTTTTACTTGTGTAAAACGTTATGGGGCGTTCTGAATAGTCCTAGTACATATTAAGTAGGCTGGAGTTAACATCCCTATTTCATTGAGGAGAAAAACAGGTATGTGTGGCCGTAGGCACAGAGCAGAAGGGAAGAATATATACTTTTAGGATTTTGGCTTCATCATTTGCAACTTTCATTAGCTAATAATTAATTAACCTTTATGGAAGGGGTCCAGGGTATATGTGCCCATTTCTACGTGTATCATACATTTCTCCCAACATATCAGTCAGTGCAAGTTTTATTCTCCTCTGAGTCATGGATCAGGTGAGGTAATATACATGCCCACTCCCTCTCCATCCTTTGAGCCATATATTTTTAATTTCACTTTATTTCTAACACTTTTACAGAATCATTAAATTTGTCAAACAAGTGTCAAATCCTTGAGCCTGAGAGATTTAGAGTTTTTTTTTTAAGTTTAAATATCATTTTGCAAAAACACGTGGTTTTATCCATGCAGTTGCTCAGAAATTAAACTCATGAAAATTTTTATTCATCATATTATGAAGTTGTTTTTAATGCTTAACTCTAAATATATGTTGTCACTCTGAAGTAGTGGGATGGACTTCCAGCTGATATTTGGTTCAGATGATGAAACTGTTGATTTCACACACACACCAAGAGGATATAAAAAGATTTATCGCTCATATAATGAGGCTCTCTGGGGAGAGCAGAGGAAGCTCCCAAGCAGGTCCAAAAATGGCTTGAGAGAGCAAGGAAAAGAGACTGGCTTGTCTTTTATATAACGACTAGGGGTGTGGAGTAGGGGTGGAGTGGGTTCCCATGTGCTGTCTGGGGCTTGCATTGTTTGAACTTGGTGGGAGCACCTAGGCTTGCCCAGGTGAGGGGCTGATGGGGGAGTAGTGGGCCTTGAAAGCTCTCAGAAGTCAAGCATCAAATATGGAGTCAGAATCTTGATTACAGTTCATGCTGGATCTTTGACTGATGACTGAAGTGTGCCATTTACTTGAACTTGAACTTGTTTAAATAACCCATTGTGGCACTCTACGATGCCTGCAGTCTGAGGGTGGTAAGGGAGATGCAATTTCCACTAAATGTCTTGTATAAGAGCCCAATATTGTATATTTTGAGAGGTGAAATCAGTGCTTTGGTCACTATCACTAATGTCTGGAACTCTGAAGGGGATAAGAAATGTCTTAGTGAGGACTTTTATTGTGGGTTTCCTCTGTTTAGAGACATATATGACCTTGATTTATATTTTGGGTATCTGCAAAACAAGGGATTCCCAGAGTTCTTTACCCCAAAGAGGCAACCTGGGATAGGGAATTGTTGCTGCCTTTGGCTAGAGCGGATGAGCAGACCATTGGTGATGGCCTGAGAGTCTAGGGAAATGTGGAGATGGGGCTGTTGGCCAGGGCATCCAGTGCAAAGAGGACTGCCTGAAGCTGGCGAGTTGTGCTGACTCTTGGGTCCTGTCCCATTATCAGGAACATTTCAGTGAAGGACTCAAAAGCAACAGCTTTCTAGCAAACTCCATCTCATATGATGGTTGGTGATGCCATCTATAAAGTATATAAACTCCCTTTGCTGTTCACTCACTTGATCCAAAGGGACTCCCCCAGATAGCCAAGGGGTCTAGGAAAGGGAGGGGGTGATCTTGTTCAGCACCATGGCATCTGACAATGGACTGAGGATGGGGGGACACCCCCTCCTACAAATGGGATATGCCAGAGGGCCCGGGTTTGGCTCTTTGCTGGAGCAAGGAGGCTCCAGTGGCTGTACTGAGCTTTCAGGGTGCTGCTTCCATGACCCAAGGCATAATGGGCAGCTGGGTATGGAGGGTCACAGGCTCTGTTTCTGGGAGAAACAGTACCAGAAGTCCGTGGGCAAATTATGGCAATCATGTATGGTCCGGAGACTCCAAGAGGTGTGAGAGGAGATTGCTGAAGCCTCTACAGTGAAGGAATCTCTGGGGGCACTAATCTGAGTGCCTGCTGTATTGCAATTACGGCAGATTCTACAGCCTTTTGTTGCACTGGATCCCAGTCAAGGTGGGCCAATTTGTGTGTAACAGGGTAAATGGGCTTAAGTAAAATTTGTAAATGAGGACTATGTTGTCTCCAGAACCTAAAAGGCCTAAAAGAAGTTAGGCTTATTTTAACAGTGTAGATGCTGTTTTTTGAGTGTCGGGCATGGAATGGTCCTCAGCTAAATAACTTTCAGGAATTTAACCAAGGTGGCAGGACCTCGTACAATGTGTAGGGCAATGACCCATCTCTTTTTGTGAGTTCTTTGGTGAATGTTTGTGTGTCCTCAATAAGGGTCTCAAATGAATCTCTTTGGAAGAGGATGTGATCAGTGTGATGTCATTACTGGCCATTAAGATCTTGTCTGTCAAGATTGTGTGTGAAGGCTCGGCTGTTGAGGTACCTCATGGGCAGCCTGGTAAAGGGGTATTGTGTCCCTTTGAAGATGAAAGGAAACTGTGGCTGAGAGGCTGTTGAAATAGGCACTGAACATATTAGCCACACTGATGACTGCAAAGTATTTTCCAGTTGTTGATTGGATGGAATTAGTAATTTCAGTATTTGGTATGGGAGCCTTACTGGGTGGGGCCTCAGCATTAAGGTTGCAGGAATCCATTGAGAGGTGCCATTCATTCTTTCCAGGTTTAATAGGCTAAATTGGGCTGTTAAATGATGAAGCAGTGGGGATAATCACTCTTTTTCTAAATAGGTCTTCTATAAGTTTCAAACCTCGGAGGCCCTGTTTAAACTGTGCCATATTAATTATTTTAACTAACGGAAGAGGGGAAAATCCATGCGGTCCCATTTTGGCAATCCAATTATAAGTGCCAAAAACTTAATTCAGTTTTATCACTCATTGGATCAGAGCGTCCATGCCCAGTATGTGCTATATTAGGGTAATGGGTGCTACGGCTATGGGGAATTTATGCAAGGCAACAGTTCTGATAATTAAGATGAGGCATACCTATTTGTCTTCCTTACAAGTCCTGAAATGTCCTCAGTAGCTCCTCTAGGATTATAGGAGGTACCGTGTTTAAATTTAGGGGAATTCCCATGTAACTCTAATTTGAGCGCTAGTATTGATTAAGGCCATGAAAGTTTGGTGCATTTCAGCAGATGTTAAAAGTTAATTCAGAACCCAGGTTGTAGAGGTGCGAAAGCTAATTAGCAACATTTTATTTATTTGGTTTTCTGTATAAATTCTTTTAGTAAATTTTGGACTTCTAGTTGGGTCAAATTGTAGACCTTTGTTTCAGGATTTGTTTTCTTTCCTTTGGTGATTGCTGTATATAGTTTGGTGGGTGGTGGGGGAGTCCTCTCTACCCTGCTCATATTTATAAGTTTCCTCCTCCAGAGAGTTGCAAATCTGTATCATCAGGATTAGGGTCTCCCTCATGGCAATGGTTTCTTTATAGGGCTTAAGAACCCGAGGCTTAAATCGAATTTGAACCCCTTGGCTATGCCACGGGGGAACCATGGATGCTTTTCCCTATAACCCCGAAGATCAGTGACATAGCAACAGCAAAGGCATTTTGTAGAATCCTAGTGAGCTGTCTGCTTTTAGAGTGTGGATCACAGCATTCCACACGGTGACTGCTCCTCCTGCACATGAGCAACCACCAACAGACCCACATATTGCACAACATACCAGTATTTCGCCTGAGCACTCTACAGAATGGGGGCGATGCCTGGTTGAGAGGAACAACCAATAGTCACAGAGCAAGAGTCATTCCTCTGAGCTTACTCATGTTAGTCACAGCTTATGCTGGAATCTAGACATATGATTCAATCTGAGACACACAGATGGGTCTGGACCAAGACACATGATCCAGGGCCACTTTACTCATGTCCCTAAATGCCAAATATCAAAACTTCCAACTTAATTCAGTTAAATCTACAACTGAGGCTTGGTAGGGCTCAGCAAATACAGCACAAGCAGTGCAGCTCAAAGCACGTTTGCCAGCAGGCAGTGACTCAGAAAACAAGCTGGCCAGCAAAAGAGCCAGTTAGCAAACCAAAGCAAGAGAAGACAGACCCCCAGTGATGGTGGTCATTGCATAATCACTCTGCTTGTTGTGCCAATTGTTGTGGTCATCCCAGAGAAGAGGGGGTCTGACCCAAAACTTGGTTCAGATGTTGAGACTCATGACCCTATGCACATACCAAGTGGATATGAAAAGGTTTATAACTCACATAATGAGGCTTTCTGGGGAAAGCAGTGTGGGTTCCTAAGCAGGTCCAGAAATGGCTTGAGCGAGCAAGAAAAGGAGACAGGCTTGTTTTTCACGGTGGTTTGAAGGTAGGGTTGGGGTGAGGGTTCCCATGCATGGGCTAGGGCTTGTGCGGTTTGACCTTGCCACTGGCACCAAGGGTGGAGGTACTCGATCTTTCTTATCAGCATGTCCAGACGTGGGGCAGATCAAGGGGAGTGGTGGGTTTTGAAAGCTGTGGGCATCAAACATCAAAAATGCAGTAAGACTCTATTACAAAGTTATATTGAGACTGCAAGACTCATTTGGCTTAGGCTTTTGAGGGAGAGCAATTTGATATTATTTCAGGATTTTAAAAAGGCAGAAAATTTATTTCTGAGACAATGTCATCAGGGATTCCCAGTAAGGAGATATATTAGAATATGCGGAGGGGGTGCATTTTCAATCTACACTGTCTCCCTCCACCTCGGTGCCCCCTCAGGTCTCCAAGGAGACTCTGATCCATATCTTACCACCTCCATAAAAATGAAACCTCATTGAGCCACGGTTACTCATAGCAGTAAGTGATACAGCTTAGGGCAGGAAAAAGAGAACCACTTGCATTACTTCAAGGAAGGGTCGTGGACAAATGGATCACTTTAGACCTTTGAATTTCTTTACTGCCCCCTCACTCGTGTGTGGTTTGAACTTGCTGCTGGTACCAACTTCTCGCTCTTCCCTGTAATGTTGCACCTTTGTTCATCATATTCCCTCTACCCACAAGGCCCTTCAGCAAACAGATCCTCTCAACTAGAAACAGTCTTTTCTCAAACATTTGGCACTCCATTTCTACCTTGTACCATTTGTCTTATTTCTCAGTGTATTTGTATTTTTTATATACCTCATCTCTCCAGCCAGACCACAAGCTACCTGACTGCAGGATTCATGACTGATTTATCTTTGCAATCAGTACTCATATAATTATTGCTAATAACAATAAATAGGAGATGTCTTACATGTGTTTAATGAATGAATGAATAAATGAATGGAATCTCAGATCTTAAGATTCTGTGAAAATATACAATGGCATTATCGTTATAACTAGGTAAACTGAGTAAATCAGCAAAAGAAAATCCTGGTTTTATTTGTATCGGACAGACACTCATACAAACTCTTCATGTTTTCAATCAGGATTTCAGTGAGTTACTAAATAATTTTCCTTTTGGGGAAATAGACTTTTTCCTCACCAGTTTCATATAATCCTTCTATCACAAAAATGAGGGCAACCTTCAAATACATTTAATTTACTACAATTTTAAAATATTTACCACTACTGAAGGTATATGAAATGTCTGGAAGCCTGCTAAGTGTTTTACATCCATCCTTTCTTCAGAATAATGTATTAAATAATATATTTTTACTGCTAATGAGGAAACTGAGGCTGAGAGGCTAAATGACAGTGGTCAGAGAGCTAGTTGAGTGGGGAAACCAGGACTGAACTCAGGCCTCCATGCTTACAAAGCCCAAGTTTTAACTACCATATGTTATATTACCTCCACCTAATAGTGAGATTCATGGCTTCTTTTAATTTTTGTAATTATTTTAATGAATGTTGATCTGGAAGAAAAAAAATCCTCTTATGCTAGCCATCCACAGGAATAAACAAGCATGTTTCTGTGTCAAATATATATATAATGTATGTGTGTGTATATATAGTTTTCTTGACTCCATTTAACCTCTCACAAAGAGTCAAGATGCCATCCTAAGTACTTTAATCAAATAATTAGCCTTTAGGTTTTATGCAGCTTTCCTAGTGGGATACATTGAGGTGAATGAGTTTTGCTTCTGCCGCTCCAGCAATCCCACTCTTCCTCCAAGAGGCTTTTAAATTAAGAAGCTGAGCTGCTGCATCACCGATACGGGTCTAAAATCTCCCCCAGTGTTCACTTGAAAGATCTGCACCAGTTCACCACAAGGGGAAGGAAGCCTTTGCACCCTACAATGGAAGTCACATTTTCTGAATTAGCTTTTACATATACTATCCCATTAATATCTTTTAACTCTCACAACAGCCTTTTAAAACATAAACTATCATTTCCTTTTACCAGATGAGAAAACTATAGTTCAACAGAGCGACAATAGTTAGTAAGTGACCCAAGGTCACAATAGTTGGGGTAGAATAAGCAGTTGGACCAAGGTGGAGCTGACAACCAAGTGCAGGTTCTTTCTACTACTCTAATGTAAACACAATAGAATTATAGCAAGAATTATGCAAAAACATTGGGGACAACTCAACCACAATTCTAGTTGGTTAAAAAATTAATTAAAATCATGGAGCCAGAAGGTCATAGAGCCAGAAGGGATTTTAGTGATGATCCAATCCAACCTCCTTATTTTATAGACGGGGAAACTGATGCAGAGGTATTGTGATCACCTGAGGCCACACAGCGAGTTGAGAGGCAGAGCTGTGATTCAGACCCCGAAAGTCCAGTGACTTTCCTACTAGATTACACTGCCAGTCCTGGAGGTGCTTCGCTAACTTCAGACTTAGCCAGGGTACCATGAATATTAACGGTATTGACAAGCTATAGCCGTAGGTCTGGAGTATAAGTGTGTATTTTGCTAACCAGCCTCCTACCTCACCACTGCTCTGCTTGTAAAATTCATCCAGGCATCTGCTGTTTCATGTCTATAATCTGTTTTGAGATCCCTTGAGGGGCTACACGTCCTGAGTGCAAATCAGCAGCCTACTCAGGTGCGAGGTAGAGCCATGAGCTTCGCACTAGGCTCTGCCTTCCATTTCCCTCCTACAGAGCTGGGTAACACTTTACTTTTAAGAGGCCATTAATTAGTAGTAGATTAAAAGTACAGCTACTTAAGCATTACTTGCCTTCCCCACAGGAACACTGTAAGACTCAAGCCAAGTTTATCTTACTGATTGCAATAATGGACTGCCCCTCTGTGGACTATCTCAGGCTATAGCGTACACTGGGATTGCCCCTCACTGACTCTGTCTACATCTGGCCTTTGAGGAAGTTCAGGGCAATGGGACACTGGATTTCAAATACTTCACACAGGAAAGACTGAAATAATTTATGAGAGAGTAGACACCTTACTATCATTTATCATTAAATTATTCTTTTCTGAACACTTGGCATTGTGCCTGGCCCACAGTAGGTACTCAATAACTATTCAATGAATCATTGCTCCAAAACCTTGTGTTGTATATAATTACTCAGAATGATGAAGGAAAGTGGGGACTTAACCAAGCTGTAAGTCACTTGTTTGCCTTTAGTTCTTTCTATACCTTATTAAAGGGCTTGCCTGAGGATACCTTCTTATTCAACGTAAGGGGGCTATGTTAGGAAGACTCAGGTAACTGGAGGGCCCATCATCACCATCAAGTCAAGTCAATCACAGCCAATTGAAAACTGAGGACATACTCTATATTAGGCACCAAGTTATATGCTTGTAGCTAGAGACTGAAGTTAGCCCTCAATAAAGCTCAGATACAACATATGGGCAAATAATTGCAACATAAACATAGTTATTTATACAGTAATAGAAATATGAACGAGGTACAGTGATAGGTAGTAAAAAGAAACAGATGACCAGATTATTCGGAGACTTGAGGCGAGGGGAGGGAATGTCTGAGAAAGGTTTTAGTTGCCCAATAGGAACCTGTAAAATAGGAAAGAGGGAAGGTATTGTTTGGAATGGTTGGACAGCCTCACGCCACTCTCTGGCACAACTCAATGGAAGAAGATAATAATAGCCATCACTTATTGAGTATGCCAAGACTGGACAGGGTATTTTCATAGCTGTGATCTCACATCCTACGCCCTTCCGGGAGGCAGGGATTGTTTTCACCATTTTTCAGAAGAGGAAGAGTTAAATGACTTGCCCATGGCCACATGGCTAATAAGATGGAACTGGAAGATAAGCAATGTTGTAGCTCATTGGTTTTCAGCAAGTGATCTGTAGATTCACAAGTCTTGCAATGGTACACAGGAGGTTAGCTGAGGGGGTAAAGCCTGTTCTCCAGGCCACAAACCTGCTTCAACCAGAGCAGCTGCTCTCTGATTGATGTATTTTACACGAGACTTGCACGTAAGACTATTCGAATAAGGGTACTGCTGCTTAAAAAACAAAACTGTTGTAATTGAGCAAATTAGTTTCTTGGGGCTATACCCTACAATTTAGTCAACATGGTAGATAATTGAAAATTGACGGTACTAAGCACAGCCTAAAATATTCACGTCAAAGAAACAAAAACATGTAGACCACAATTATTTCCATGTGAGACAGCAGATACCTGCTGTACTTGAGGGCCAAGGCATGAATGCAGCTCAGAGATGGGGTAGACCTAAATGCTAAATGCCAGTAGTGATAGCACTCCCTTCCAAAAGCATCGGCAGCTAGAGGATTCCTGGTCTCGTTTACCTCAACCCAGCCTACGATATTATATTCATTTCTCTGCTGCAAACCATGTGCCAAAGGCTTCAGCCACTGTTCCTGCCTCAGCAAGTCCCCCACTGACAGCAAAGACAGATCTCCTGCTGCCAGGTGCTACCACAGATAAAGTGGCTCTAATAACTATGGAGTCATTTGTGATGCTCTTTTAATTGGATCAATTTCCTCTCAATTACACAATCTTTGAAAATCAGATACATTTCATAATCAGAACATGGGGCTTTCTCCAGGTGAAAAGCACAAGACAAACTAGCTTAACATCACTTTATTATTTTCTTTCCTATCCTTGGGCAGCTTTCACAACAGAAGGCAAAAAAAACACCACTACCAAAAAAACAATTTTGAGTGGCTCAGCTTAGCAAACTTTGCTTCCATGAAAGCAAGGTAATAGATTTTTGGCTTGCCTTGAGCCCTGCACCTAAAGAACAAGATATGTTGCTTGCTAAACACCAAAGCCCGAGGAACCTTGTCACAAATTCCCTCAACCACTTCTGGTCTTAAAAGCACAAAGTGTCTTCCTTTTTTGAACTGTAATCATAAGGATAAAGCAGATAGTGGGGGCTCAATTTAGAAGAGGGTGTTAGTGACTCTAGACCTTGGGGACTGACTCTACATATGTATGTGGGAGTAAGATTTGGATTATCTTTACATAATGGTGCTTTTGGCTGAATTTTGACCTGGGTGGATCCTTAATGCTCTCAAGGAATGCAGTGTCAGATATGGAAGCAAAACAGCATTGTACAACTTATCCCTCTCCTCACCTCCCAAATCCCTTATTTAATTAAAAGACGTGAACACCAGTGATGAAGAAACAGTTATCAATTATTTAATGCTTGATAGAGGAATGGAAATAAATCCCAGAACCAAATGTTATGCACTCACTTGAGGAAAATACAGAATAAGGATCCAACAGTTTTCTGTTTTAGTAATGAAAATGAGATGTGCCCACCTCCCCACTTTGTTGGCCCTGGCCTGTGTTGTACAATTCTGCAGACAACTCTTCACACAGGTCAGTGGAGAGAGAGAGTAGGAAAAATGAGGAGCCTAGAGACTGTCCAAGAGTGTTCGCTGACTGTATTAGCATTTCTGTTTGTTTATTCTCATCTTCCTATGCTTTGGGATAATTTCAATCCATATGTTCCTTTGAAAGGCAAGCAATACCCAGGCTAAAGTCTTCAACACCAACCAAGTAGGGTCAAACCATCCTCTGTCACATCTGCACTTAGAGACCAATCCAAGATGACACAAAACCCCCAGAGCCGAGACGTCCTGTAATCTCAAAGTGATCAAAGGGACTGTAATCTCTCTTGGTGGTGCTAAATGAATGAGCTTTCACACTGGTAAAGGTGACCAGACCTGAGACATCACGCCACAAGGATATGATGTCTGAAATGTCACTGACAGGTGGAGCAGATCCCACTGGAGCATGCACACTGAATGCAGCAGAGTTGAAGAGAAAGTGTCACAGATGAAGCACATTGTAATAGGAAGGAAATAATGGACCAGGGTCATTAAAGCCAAAAGAGAGGAAAATCAACAAAGATTCACTACAAGGGCAAATTTCAAATACAAGGGCAAAAGGCTCTCTACTGAAGCCTTGGAAGTGCCTAAGTTCTAATTAAACTTCAGCTAACCCCATTATGTGTCCTATTTGGGGCAATGCATCTGTTAAAGCTCTATATTTAGGGGGAAAAATAATGCAAATAAAAAAACTAAAAGAGCTTCTAAAATTCTAAGACTAGCCAGCTGGAATCAGGACACAGGCTGGGTGTACTCTATGGTACCACCAACAACCAATGAATAAGGGAAGAGAAGTTGGCTGGGGAACAGGAGAAATTGATATTTCTGACCCCCTAAGGGGTGGAGTATCTTCTCAGATGGTAGCTATAAATCTTGATGCAATGATCCCAACAGTCCAAGACCAGCAGCTGCCCTTTAGGAGTGAGGGCAATGCCCACTGGACAGGTGAGCCCCTCTCGAATAAGGACACTATAGCCCCCACCCTTAGGAAAGTGGAGAATTTCCTTGCGACTACTGTCAGCCACGATGAGATCACCACGAGCATCCACACACATGCCAGCAATGCAGCGGAAATCCTCATTCTCTGAGAAGAAGTGGCTAATCTGGCGACCCAGCTGCCCATCGGGGCCCACAGAGCCAATGGAGAAGCCACCCTCCAGGTGGTGCTCATTCTGCCGATTCTCCAAATTGAGGCCCAAGCCCTGGGTGAAGTAGACGGTGCCCTCAGCATCACAGGTGACAAACTTGGGCCGCACGGCACTGCAGAGGCAGCTGTATTTGACCACCCCTGCTCCTCGGTCAACAGTGAAGCACCAGAGCTTTCCACCTTCCACGTCAGTTACCACGAACTGGCCAGATGGAAGGGCTGTGATGCCCCAGGGTTTGCTCAGCTGGCTCCTGTGACATGCCACACAGTGGCCATCCAAGGTGTACACCTTGAGGGAGTTGTCATAGCTGTCAGTCACACCAATCAGCCCATGGCAGTTCATGGCCACTGAGAGAGGAGTGAGATTGGGCAAATCAGCCCCAAGGAAACTCAGCACAAAGCTATCAATGCCACTGGGGCTGCGGCGGATCTCCTTCAAAAAGCCTTTGCGGGTAAAGACTTGTATACGGTAGTTGCCGCGGTCGGCAACCAGCACCTCACCTTGACTGGTCACGTAGAGACTGACCGGAAGGTTGAACATGCCTGGAGTGCTGCCTTTGGCCCCCATCTTCTTGAGAAAGAGACACTGTTGGATATTGGTGGCTGTCTCGGAACCCCGCTGCTTAGCAGGCGAGGCCCTAGGGCTGGAAACCACTTCCTCGGGGCTCAAGTCCATCTCTTTAAATGTAACAGAGGTAGAGGCAGCAGAGGCTGCAGCCTCCACGGCCCAGGAATCTTCCATGTTGACTGTCCGGGGCTTCTTAGCAGCCTGCCCGATTTGGAGAGGGCCCACGTGGCCGACCTTAAGGAGCTCCACATCCTGCAGGGTCAGCTCCCGGGGCAGGCTGGCAGTCAGCTCTGGCTCCTCCTCATCAGCTGTCTCCTCCAGTAGTGCTACGTCTGCCTGCTTGATCTTGGCCAGGAAGTAGTCACAGCGAGACACAGCCTGCACCTCTGCAATGTTAAGCAGGTAACTCTGCTCCTCTATCACCTGACTGTTGGACTTCTCAACCTCAGCCAAGGAGCCTGTGAAGAACTTCCGGGAGCGAGCTAGCTCTTCCTGGACCCTGCGCTCCTCGTGCCCATACTCCTGGAGAACTGCTTTATACCTTGCCTGAAGGTCCTTGGAGACACCTTCCAAGGCCACCTTCCGCCGCTGCAGCTCCCCCGTAAGCTCCCGCAGACGGGCCAACTTCTCACCAAAGTCTCGACGCCGCTCCTCAGCTGCCTCTTTCACAGGGAGCGTACAGTGGCCCGGAGGCTGGTGGTCCGCCTCCCGGCAGGGCTCACATAACACCACGCCACAGCTCCGGCAGAACTGCCGGGGCAGCCGCCGCCCACAGGACCGGCACATGAGCAGCCCCACAGCCTCACTGAGCCCCGCTGTGTCGATGATCTTCAGCACTGTCAGGTTGTCTGTCAGCTGGGTCAGGCTGGTTATGCGGGTAATCTTGCTGCAAAAGGGACAGCGGACACCGTTGATGCTACTGGCCAGTAGCTTCTCCAGGCACTGGCGGCAGATGGTATGGCCACAGTGCAGGAGCTTGGGCCGCAGCTGCTCCTCTGAGAAGGACTCCATGCAGATGGGGCATTCCAGCACTTCCCGCAGGGCATCCAGGTTCAGGTGAGACGCTGCTGCTGCGGCCATTGCTGTTCCTTTGAAGGGTCCTGCTAGCACAGCCCAGGACTGAAGAGCTTAGTATTCATGCTCCAGAAGATCAGATCCTGCTAAAGAGAAAAAGAAGCCATTATTCCATTGCCTATAGGAATTAATTCACTCCTGAAACATTCAGAGAATAGCTACCACCACTCATTCAGACACTGACTTATTTAACAAATATGCATCGTGTTAGGTGATGGTGATACACAGGGAAACAAAACAGACAAGGCATTGCATAGTGGATAAAAATTCAAGTTCTGGAGTCTCTGATACTTACGTAGTTGTGTGACCTTAAAGAAGTAACCTAAACTTCCCAAAGCTGAGTTTCCCCATCACCCATCTGTAAAATTGAAATAATAATGGTGTCTACTTTAGATGGTTTTTGGAAGGGGTAAATAGCGTGATGAATATGATGCACTTAGTATAGCACCTGGAAAGTAGTATGCTGGATAAATGTCCGTGATTATTTTTATATTTTGTGAAGTCTACAACTCATAATTTATATTAGGAGAAAAGCGTAGAAAACTTATGTATAGGAAAGGATTACACACAAAGTTCTGCAGGAGCACAGTGGGTGGAGTAATGAACAGATTCTGCCTAGAGGAACGGGGGAAGGCTTCCCAGAAGCAGTGACACTCCTGAGATATGTCTTGAAAGAAACAAGGCAACGAGGTAGATAAAGGCCTTTTAAGCAAAGAAAATGGAGTGAGCAAAAGCATGGAAGCTTTTTTATCATGTTGTATAGAGTTTATGATGTCATATTTGGGGGTCTATGGATCATCCAGAGAAATAGAAAATGATGATGATTAGCTTTAGATGATCAGCAAAACGTTAGATCAGAAAATACATGATTTTCCATTCATTTATCCTCCCATCTACTCACCTACCCACCCATTTAACACTAGGTACCATGTACTATACTGATACTGAGGTTTTCAGGACACAGATTCTGCCCTTCAGGTGCTCCAACTTCAGGAAAGGAGCCAAGACGTTAGGTAAATGATAATCAAGGCAGAAAGTAGTATCATAAATGAGATATAAATTAAGTTTGATGGGGGCTGAGGGATTCACTCTAACTTGAAGGGGAACAGAATTGTCTAAGGGGAAATGGCACTTCAAAGGCACCTGGAAGGAAGCACAGATGTGTGGAGATGGGGGAAAGGGAGTACCAGGCAAAGGGCACAGTCTTAACAAAGGTTAGAGAGAAGGGAAGGGACAAGAACTCCTGTGTAGGAGAAAGAGAACAGAGAACACGCAGCCTCTCTGGGTTTGCTTCCTCAGCTGTAACAGGAGAATAATGCCGCCTTCACAAGGTCAATGTAAGGATTAAATAAGATAGTATATGTAGTGTATAAAGTGCTAAGATTTGGCTCAGCACCAAAAAAAAATCTTAAATTTTAGTTCTCTTTTATCCTTAGGTTAAAATTTTGGGAGAATATAAGGGGATTATAGCAACTGCTTTGGAAATTGGATAATGATGATAAAAGTCTTCAGAGGCAAAATGAGACCTGTGAACTTCATTTTGATGGGCATAGTGAAGGAATGCATGTTTTGGAGCAGGGAACTGATATGGTCAAAGCTTGAATGGAGTGGAGGAAAAGGCAGAGCAACTAGTTTGGAAGCTACTGCAAAACTGCCTGGGGGAGGTAATGGGGAGCCTGAACTAGGCAGCAGGTAGTGGAAATGGAAAGAAGATGCATTTGAGCAATATTCCAGAAGTGCAATCACTAAGAAACCCACTGAGTGGGTCAGGATGGGGAAGTGGTGGAGCTGAGACAGCCAAAAGACTCAAGCCTAGATGATTTAAAAAATGGTAGTGCCTCATCAAGACAATTTATCTCGGACCTGGAACACCCCCGGCTTCACACAGTACATGCCATGAACATTCCCACCCTCCTCAACCCACAATGCTCATGAAGTAGAACCAGAGAGATCTCAGTGCTCTGCAGCCTTAAGTCATTGTCAATTTACACCCCAAATTAGAATGCAAGATCTAATAAGGTGAGGCACATGGGTAAATTTAGCTCTTCTTCAATGCAAATCCTACCCTGTGCAGTCTCATGATCTGCGGATGGTCAAGCATCAAGGAGAAGGAGGAGGTGGAGGGCAAGTTTGCTTGGTTTCAAGGACAATGCAGCAAGCTGAGGAAAGCTTTGCAAATGTCATCAACTGTTCCTCCAGGCCAACAGAAGACGGGGAGTCAATGCAGAGAAACATATTACAAATTTCCCCCGTATTTAGCTTTGGGATGCAATCTGACAAATATTCAGTTAGCAGACATACACAGTTTATCTGAAGTCAATCCCACCTCCCTGAAATTCCACTTCTCTTTTACTGGACGTGAAATAGTATACATCTAGTACCTACTATGTGCTACATACCATGCTAAATGCTTCATATAATCACATTTAATCCTCATAATAACCCTTTGAAGTAGGTACTATTTTTATTATCCTATTTTACAGAGGAAGAAACTAAGGCTCAGAAAAACTGACTCAAGGTCACATAGCTCAACCATGGTGGAACCCGCAAAAGTTACGTTTAACTTTGTTTAACCCCAAATTACTTAACACTATTTTTTTTTTTTTTTTTTACTGTCATATAACACTTATCGACAAGTGCTCTCTAGACCACACTCGGGGAAATGCAGCCTTATAGCATATAATTTTATCCACAAGGAAGAAGGAACAATAATAAAGTTATGAGATTTAGCTGCTGTAGACTGCGTTAGATTGATTTATTAGCTGAGTGACCTACTCCCACACATCAGCCTTGCAACCTATTATGACTCAAATCCATGCCTCAACAAAATGACACATTACCACATATGAACGTATAAGATCTCATGTGGATATTGGAAACTGGGAATGCTGAATTCTTAAATGCCGTAAGTCTAGGGGCCATAATACAGAAATACTGATAGAAAACTCAGCTCAGGATCCAGGCAAACCTTCTCAATTCTAAACCAATAAAATAGCTTCAGTGCTCTCTTCCATCATCTGGGGCAACAGACTGAGGGCAACATTTGGTGTTTGGATCCAGAGCATGTTACCTTACAAAGCATAGGGACATCTGTTCTTCCCAGAGCTGGCACTGCAGATCAGCTAATTAAACAAGTCTGCCAACTTGTAAAAATACCAGCAAATTTGTTCCCCAGCTTTCTGGAATATCATATCACCTCCTTCAATTAAAAAGCTTCCTGCCTCCCTGTCTAAGCTATTCACTTTAAAAATGAATTTACTATGCCCACATCCATACCCCATATTATCTCAGCTGTCTGCAGCTCCACTAGGCTCTCTTGAGGCAGAAGAGAATGTAAAAGATTCTTGTCCTGAGGCTGCCATGCTTTGCGAGGGAAACATGAATTCCCATCACTAAAACATTAGGCGTGGAGATAGCCGCAGACCTGGAAAAAGCCTAAACCAGGTCTCCCATTGCTACGACCTGGGAACACTGCTTTCAGCAGGATCCCAGCCTGATTTGGAGCTAAGAGAAATACAGCCCCTTTTGTCCAGAAGGATACAGCTGGTCATTATTGTTAACATTGAGAATGACTCCGATGGAAGGTCAGTGTGAACTCAGTTTCCCTTAAAAGACTAGATGGGTGAAAGAAATTGTCATACCATCCCAAGTCTTGAAGTTAGCTGCCCATTTTCTGACAGCTGTCAAATCTAAAACCAATCAGATGAACCCCCAACATGTTATTTATAATCTTGGCTGCCTTCGTGATACCTTGAACATGTTTCCTGTTGTGCACTTCGTACCGTCAACTCTTGACCCCTCACCTCATTCTCACCTCAGCTTCTCCACCTCCTCACCTCCTTTGATCTCATGATTAATACTGCACAACTCATAATGATACTAGCCCAGCTCTTCACCTCCAGATGAGAATCTACCCCTAAGCTCTGTTTGCCCGGGCTGCCCTAAGACTCAGGAAAATTCTTTAGTCATACCCTAGTCTGATGTAGCCACTTCTGCACCACCAGGCTTTCTCCAGTCCATGAGATAAATAACCAGCACAGCAGGAAAAAAACAAAAAACAAACAAACAAAACACACGAACCTAGAAGTCAGACAGAACTGGGATCAAATCGGCACTATAACTTACGAGCTGTGGGACAGCAGGCAAGTTATTTAACTTCACTCGACCTGTTTTCTTACGTTATAAGGTTACTGTCAGGGGGCCGGCCCCGTGGCGTAGCGGTTAAGTGTGCGTGCTCTGCTGCTGGCGGTCTGGGTTCGGATCCCAGGCGCAGACCAACACACCGCTTGTCAGGCCATGCTGTGGCAGTGTCCCATATAAAGTGGAGGAAGATGGGCACAGATGTTAGCCCAGGGCCAGTCTTCCTCAGCAACAAGAGGAGGGTTGGCATGGATGTTAGCTCAGGGCTGATATTCCTCACAAAAAAAAAAAAAAAAAAAAAAAAAGTTACTGTGATAACTAGGGATAATGCATATAAGGCGCTTAGCCTGGAAACTGGTAGTATGCAGTGAAAGACTGCTATTTATCATAGTTTTAGTAACAATCAGGAACAATATCAACAACAACAACTAGTACTAGTATTAGCAAAGCTTTCAGTTTACAAACTGCATTTTGAAAGGATGAAGAATCTTTCCTTTCATGGCATATAAAGGCACATAAAGATTAAGAAAAGGACTGGTCAGCTTTGAAGGAATTTGATTGAGGACACTAGATATTCATGCTAGAAACTGATGGGCAAATGAATTCACAATTTCTCTTGCCCAGAAAATAAGCTGCTTCAGCTCCTTCTAGCAAAGACTACATATGGAATGCCAGAATTAGTAGTGATCTCAATGAGTAATATAGATGAGTAACCTGAGATCAGGAGAGAGAAATCAAGACCTCATAAATCATATAGCAGAACTCGGACTCAAAGGCACGAACTGGGGGTGGGCAGTATTATACAGATTAAGAAAGTGGGCTCAGGAATCAGGCTTTCTGGATTTGAATCCCAGCTCTACCACTTCCTGGGGAGACTTGGGCAAGTCTTACCTATCTCTCTAGCTCTTAGTTTATCTAAGAAAAAGGGCTGTAAAACAGTATCTTCCTCACAAGGTTATTGTAAAGATTAAATGAGATTATGTGCATAAAGCGTTTAGTACAGTACCAAGCCAGACATACAATTAACAGTGCAGTAAATAATAGTTTTTAGGAGTAGGAGCAGTGGCGGCTACCACACAGCCGATGAGAAGAAATGAACAGGTACTTTTCAACAGGCAGATGGTGCCCAAGATATCAGATACATACATTTCAAACATAAAAATTCTGAGCCTTCCTGGGAGACTGTTTTACCTGATCTCAGAATCAAAGGAACAGAGATGACCTCAGGTTTCAAATCTCCATCCAGTGCTTGAGGCCTCACCACAGGGTAGTTCTCTAGATATCTCTACTTCCTATACCTCTATCAGCCCCTTGGGGGCTTAGGCCCTGAGCAAAACTGGAGAACCTGAAGCAATTAATTAAACAAATCTTTACTGAGCACCTACTACGAGTTCAGCCCCATGAAAACATCGGAGATATAATTTTGAGCAGAAACAGACATGAACAGGGCTCTTCACCTAAAAACTAGAAAACATGTAAAATAGTACTACATTTCCTTTTATAAGACATAAAGATCTATCCTACGATTCACACACTTCCCTGGTTTGAATGGGTTTTTTGCCAGATTTATCACATTTCCTTTCATGACAGCTCTCTAAACTGTATTTATTCCTCCTGCATTTGAATGGAGTGCTAATCAAGTACATAACCATCCCTAGGCCGCCAATGGTCACTCTCTGGGAGAGGCTAGCAGGACTGATTTTAAGAAAGTCAGTGAGGGGGCCGGCTGGCTCCGTGGCTTAGCAGTTAAGTGTGCGCGCTCCGCTACTGGGGGCCCGGGTTGGGAACCTGGGTGCGCACCGACGCACCACTTCTCCAGCCATGCTGAGGCGGCGTCCCACATACAGCAACTAGAAGGATGTGCAGCTATGACATACAACTATCTACTGGGGCTTTGGGGACAAAAAGGAGGAGAACTGGCAATAGATGTTAGCTCAGAGCTGGTCTTCCTCACAAAAAAAAAAAAAGAGAGAGAGAGAAAAGAAAGTCAGTGAGGTCCCCACCCTCACCCAGTCCTATGTGTGGCAGAGGATTCTGAAGTTTAGATTACTCAGGGCATTTAAGGCCCCTGCAAAGAGCTAAGATAAACTCAACAGGTGGGGGCTTATAGGTAAAACACAGACATGACCCCAAAGCTGTACCAGTCTGGGACACATAAAACAACCCAAAAGGAAACGTCTGTGGGAAAAGAAACTAGCTAAAATGTGTCAAGGGCACGGGGCCGGCCTGGTGGCGCAGTGGTTAAGTGTGTGTGCTCCGCTTCGGTGGCCTGGGATTTGAGGGTAGGGATCCCGGGCGTGCACCAACGCAACACTTGTCAAGCCATGCTGTGGCAGCATCCCATATAAAGCAGAGGAAGATGGGCACAGATGTTAGCCCAAGGCCGGTCTTCCTCAGCAAAAGAGAGGAGGATTGGCATCGGATGTTAGCTCAGGGCTGATCTTCCCCCCCCACACACACACACAAAAAAATGTGTCAAGGGCAGGTTAAATCAATAATAGAGTTTGATGGAAAAATGCTTGTTGGTTCTCTGTCTTCCTCTAACACTGCAGGACCTAGAAAGGTTCTCTTGCATCTTCCACAAACATTTGGGTAACACCAATGCTGCCAACGTGACTCAAAGAATATAGGACGAGGGAAAAATCAACAGCCTTTTCTCAGGGGACCTCTAACTCATCTCAACCCACTCAACTCTCTTTCAGTTCCTTTTTCTGCATACAACACATGTTCATTTAATCATGAGATTCTGATTAAAGGATCAGGAAGCAAATCCTGGGAAAGGTACAAGAAGGGATGGGAATTTGGGGGACACTCGCGGAGGCTCCTGACGGTCATTGAAATTTGGTGAAGCAACATTCAGTTCCCTCTAGCATTGCCTTCTTCTCATAAAACTATCATTCATTGAGTGTCAGGCACTTTTTATAACAGATCCCTAAACTGTATTCATTCCTCCTGCATTTGAATGGAATATTCTCATAATAACTATAGGAAGTATGTGTTATTCCTCTTTATAAATAAGGAAACCAAGGCTCAGAGAAAAGCAATCTGTCTAAGGTCTAAAAGCTGGTAAGTAGCAGAACCGAGATTCAAATCCAGCTGTAAAACCACACCCACTCCAAAGACGAGTTCCAGTTCCCAAGCTGATTAGGATACCATTAGCTCGAGGCAGAGTCTGGCTGAGAGCTTGGTAAAGGCACCTAGGAGTGATTTTTAAGCTTGACTGTTCTACCAGGACATAACGGAGGGAGTGTCACAGAGGCAGCACATCAGTGTGCATGGACAACTTCAAGGGCCTTGTAAACTTTACCAACCACTCTCTAGACATAGGCCTATGGGCTCTTAAGTGTTGGAAAAGCCTTTCCAATAAAACTAGTGTAACATAATTCAGGAGTCAGACAGAACTGACTGGGCTTGCATCCCGGCTTCACCACTTGCTATGCAGCCTCAGTTTTCTCAGCTGTGAAATGCGGAGTAGCACCTAGACTGCTGGCAGGATCACCAGGAGGAGAGAGAATGCACATAGTAAGCACTCAATAAATGGTAGCTATTCATATTTTTACTACACTGAAGAATACAAGGGCAAGTGGTCCAAGATCACCTAGTAACTTAGCAGAGGAAAGAGTTTTGGATGCCAAGCCTCTGATTCCCAGGCTGATTCCCATTACATAATTTTCCTTAGGGGTGTGAGTGTGGATATTCCAGCTAAGTCTCTTGCCTTCTGACCCACAGTCCTACTATGTTTCTGAACTGGCTTCAGCAATGCTGTAGGTAGTTCTGGAGCTGATACAGCAAATCCTGTTATTCTGTCCCAGGGGAAGGATGCCCAAAAGAGATCATTCAGAACAGCAGTTACTCTCCAGAGAATGACTGCCTTCAGCTTCAATCCCTGGCGTGAGGTGTTTTTTTAAGCCAGTGGCCTCCATACCTCACACTCTAGTCCCTTTCACCTCATCCTCCTGCTACCTCAAGCTCCTCCCTTTATCTACCCACTGGTCCTGGTCTAAGAGCAAATCAAGAACAAAGTCCAGGGCTACTCCCTACCTAATCAGATAGATTTATCCCCTTTCGAGTTTAATTTGATATTCAGCCATCCTCACTGGGCAATCCTTTCATTAGAGGGGAATGAGCTGAGATAATAAGACTAAGCAGGCCCCAGTACGGAAAAGACAAGAGAGAGGGAATATACAGGGTTACAGAGATCTGAATTTGAGCCTCGCTCTGCCATTCCCAGCTATGGATCCTTAGTCACGTCCTAAGCGTTAGTTTCCTTATATGTAAAACTGGATATACTAGAGCCTACTTAGGAGGGCTATTATAAAAACTGAGTAAGAAAGTACCCATAAGAATTGAAACTTAGTAAATTTTGAACACTAACTACACACCAGACACTAGGTACTCTGATTTACTTCACTGAATCTTTACAACAATCCTACAATGTAAGTCCTGTTATTAACCCCATTTTACAGATGAAGAGTCAAGCACAGGGAGGTTAAGTAACTCACTCAAGATCACAAAGTCAGGAAGAGATAGAGCCAGGATTTGAATCCAGTACATCTGACTCTAGAGCAGGGTTCCTCAACTTTGGCACTACTGACATTTTGGGCCGGATAATTCTTTATGACTGGAGGGCTGACCAGTGCACTGGAGGATTTTTAACAGCATCCCTGATGTCTACCCACCAGAGGCCAGTAGTACCCCACATCCCAACGATGACAACCAAAAATGTTTCCAGACATTGCCAAATGTCTCCTGGGGGACAACACCAGCCCCTGTAGGAACCACTGCTTTAGAACTTGGCACAGGACTAAATGCTCAATATATATGAGTTCCTGTTTTCGTGTCTCTCTCCGAGCCCAAACACCTCATTCACAGAGGCACTGCCTCTTCAAGCTGTAATGGACCTTATATAGGATTAATTCCATCTACTTATTCAACTGATGAGGAAAATAAGGCCTGGGGTCTTGTTCCCTCATCCTTTGGAGGTCTCACACACTATCTGCTATCACAGCTTAGGGGAACAGGGAGAGGGGAGCTTAGGCAGATGACCTTGAATAATTTCCTGCTTCACGCTCCCTTTGACAACTCTCTTCTCCCCCCAAGCCTACCACTTTCAGCAGGCCTGGGCTCAGAGTGGAGGTAGTGGCAGTACCATGGCTGCCTCGGGATAAGGGATCTTTGGTTCATGAGTGAGGGCGATTCTGCCCCTCACAGGGAAAGTCAGGCTCCTTCAGGAGTCCTGATCTCTGGAGACATGACTTCGTTGCTGAACCCCTGAACTCTCCTAAAGTTCATACACTCATATATGGTTTCATACATTACTTCTAGGTCCTTGGGTCCCCAGAACTCCTTTTACTTCCCATACACAGACTTCAAGAAAATTTCTTTAGCAGCCCATGACACCAATCCACAAATCTATTCGGAGTCCTTTAATTCTACAGTTCATTTGGTACATCCCCACCCCACCATTCAACCCTCCCCAAATCCTGTTCCCAACTCTCTTACAATATAGAATTCCAGCCTTTTGGGCTCTATATTGCAACCTTCACCGATTCTTCACTCATGCACCCCAAATCCCTCTGACATACATCCTTTAATCCCTGTTTCCAAATCTCTGCAGCCGTCAACCCAGCATCCCAGCTTAACACCCCAATCCCACACCTCAATCCGAGCCCCCATCCCCTGCATTCCATCAGGCATTGTGCCGCCCTCCAACCTTGCTCCTTCCTCTTTTACCCATCCCACGTCATGGCACACGTTGCCTTCAAACCTTAACCAGGTCCCTTCTTTCTGCTAACAAGATACTGCTTCCCACTGATCCCACAAGAACTCAGGCTCTCAATTTTCCCCAGATTCCCCCTGGGAAAACGCTGCCTCCTTAGCAAATAGGATAGCCCCTGACCCTGCTCCCTCTGATCTCAGATTTTGCGCCCCCCCCCAAGAACAGTGCCCCCGCATTCCCTCAAATCTCCTGAGATTCTGCACCCCAGATTTCATCAGGGCTCCCAAATTCCTCCATATGTCCGAAATTCTGTACCCCTGATCCCTTCAGGGCCTTCAGCTCCCCTCCCATCTCCCAGATGCTGCACACCATCTCTCCTCAGGGCCCCCACATTACCTCATACCTCCTGACATGTTGCACCGCGAATCTTCTCGGAGCCCCTCGCTCCCCTCCCGGAGCTGCATCTTCTCCGAGCTCTTCGGCCCCCTCGAATCCCTCCCGAGCCTGCCCTTACAGCCCCACCCCCACCCCGGCCCTGCCCCTCGGATCCGGCCCCCAGACCCTGCCATTCGGGCGTGGGCCGGCCGCTGCACGCCAGCACAGCCCCTGCCCCGCCGTTCAGCCACCGTCCGTGACTCTGCCCGCGGTCCCTCGTCCCCCACCCTCCTTCCCGCCCCCTACCTGACCGCCCGCGGCTCCGACGCGTCCACCGTCGCCAGCCCACCCGCCCGCCGCCCTCTGCGCACGCGCCAACGCGCGGCCCTTGGCGGGCGCCAATTCGCAGAACCGCCTGCGCCCCGCCCCCCCGAGGCATGCTGGGGCTTGTAGGCTGGCTGGCGCGAGTGACCGCGTAGGGGCGAGTTCTCCGCTGAGATATGCAGAGCTTTGGGAACACGTCACTCAGGTTCCTGTCCCCGTTGTACAGATAAAGAAACTGAGGCGAAAGGGGCCTGCCCAAGTTCCCTCCGAGTCGGGAGGTAAACCAGAACTCACGTGTCTGACTCCAGTCTGTATCAACCCCGTCGCTAAATCGCATCCTCCAGGAGTGGTCCTCAGCAAAGCCTGGCACCTCACAGAAAGGCCTCTCTGAACCTCAGCTTTCCCAGCTGACAAAAGGACCAAGGAAATACAACTTACCCTCGGGGGCAAACACAGAACCTGGGCTCGCTTAGAGACGTAGTTCTTCTGGCCCCGTGTTTCTCCCTGTGACACACCGCCGCCTAGAGACAAGTTTATCTGATGAACAAATTGTTCTGCTGAAGGAGTCTTACGCCTACTCAGCCGCGAGGCCAACAGCAGAGGTAAATATGGGAATACAGCCTGCAGCTCCTGTCCCTGCACACTGAAGGTACCCAGGAACCCACACCTGAGTCTAGCTTCGAGGGAGCCAGGAAAGTGTAGAGTCTTCCCAGGTGGGAGGTGGTCTGGCCTCCTGGCTGCCAAGAACCTGTGGCCCCTTAGGTAGTTTGAAGCCAATTACCGGCTCTTGCAGGTGACCATGTAGTATAGGTTAGGAGCAGGAAGGGGTTTGGAGTAGGATGGCCTTGGACTTGAAATCCCACTTAGTTATGTGACCTTGCACAATGATAAAACAACAAAGAAAAACAGTAGCAAAGCTAACATCTTTGAGCACTTAGTGTCTGGCTGCAGCTGAGCACTTCATATGTGTAGTTCACTTCATCCTCATAATAACCCTATTAGATAAGCAGCTGATGCCCAGTTGGTTAAACAGCAAGGCCACATGATCATAAGTATAAAGCCTAGATTGGAACCCAATTCTATATGAGAATCCACCCTCTTAACCTTGTTTAATCTTGCTGCCCATTTTTTTCTCTAAATGGAGATGAAGTTTGCTGTGAGGATTAACTGAGATTATCAATATATAGCGGTTTGCACTTAATTAATGGTAACTATTTTTTTAAATTCCACTTAGCTCTTATACTCTCTGGACTGCTGATTCCAGAAGCCCCAGCTCCCAGCATTTCAGATATTGAGGGCAACAGGAGTCAGAGTTGGTATACTTCATGGCATCCTTTGAACAGGCTGGGGAGCTCTGGACGCCTGGCTTAGCATAGAGCTCTGGGGCTATCTGAGACCTCAAGGATATACTTGCAGTCCAGGGCCAGCTAGGGTTTGACCAGACAGGCCAGGAATAGATTGAGTCAGGAGTGGGCTGAAGAGGGGGCCCAGTCAGGGACTCATGGGCCCTGGGGGCAGGTTTTGCTCAAAATTGGCAGCCCGTGGATGCAAACAGAACCTTGCAGGGCCAGGGGAAGAGAAGTGCGTGCTTCTCCCACATTCCTGAGCTTCTGGGAACTCCGAGGTGCTTGCTGCATGCTCAGCAAGTACCAGGACTTGTAATTTGATGACTTCTCGCAAAGCACATACCAGGTTGGGCTTTAATTATCCACTTCCCTGCAGTCTTCACTAGTGGACTGAGGGACAGTGCCTGTTTGTCATCACATCTATTAGCTTAGTGCCCAGCACATAAGAGTTGCTGAGTCAGACTTAGAAATGTGACCTTAGGCAAATCATATCCCTGTCTGACCTTGAGTTATTCTAGCTGCAGAATGACTCAGTGGGGTCAGTTGGGAAAGAGCGGACCATTTTTTGAACACCAGCAGTATACCAGGCACTTCATAGATATTGTCACACGTCACAATTAATCCCCTTAACAATGACTCAGGTAGATATCAGTAGCTGCATCTTGCAGAAGAGGCAACTGAGGCTCAGCAAGACTAAGTACCTTGCATACGGTCACCTCCTGGGAAGTGGTAGGGCTGGGGTACAAACCCAGACCAGTCAGGCCTATGACACACTGAACCACTATCCAAAGACTCATCCACATTTTATGACACCAGCTATCTTTCTATTTTATTGAGTAAGGCTTGTTTGTAAGACTCAAAAGAGAGAAGGAGAGATGATGATGCTTAGGAAGTCAAGGAATATGGGGCAAATCATGGCTGTCGTCAAGACCACAGAGCATGATCCTGTTAAGGCAAAGACACCCAGATGAGCTGGTCTGAGCGGCATTGCCAGAGAAAAGCAGGAATTGCCCTCTGCCCTGGGTTTCTGCCATGTTGGAGACTCAGAGTGGCCTGTTTTACCAGAATGGCAAGGAACTTCTCTGGACAGGGGCCTGGGTACTTCTACCAGCCCCTGTGTTGTAGGTGGGGGCAGATGGGAGAGTTGCTGTGAAATAGTTTAAGACCTCACTTATACCCTCTTCTCAGACCAGGTAGGGAGTTAGCACCCTGTTTGCTGAAAACCACAGTTACCATTTACCACTTAAACCACCTATATCAGTTTCCTAGCCTTTTCATAACAAAGTATCGCAAACTAGGTGGCTCAAAACAAGAGAAATTTATTTTCTCACAGTTCTGGAGGCTAGAAATCTGCAATCAAGGTGTCAGAGGGGCCATGCTTTCTCTGAAGTCTCTGAGGGAGGATCCTTCCCCGCCTCTTCCAGCTTCTGGTGGCCCCAGGCGTTCCTTGGCTTGTGGTAGCATAATTCCAGTCTCTGCCTCCATCTTCTTGTGGTCATTTCTCCCTGTGTAGCTCCGTCTCCATGTGGCATTCTCCTCTCTGTGTGTGTCTCTGTCTTCTTATAAGAACACCAGTCGGATTAGATTAAATATGACCTCTTTCATGCCTAATTAAAACTCCAGTGTGACCTCATCTTAACAAATTACATCCACAATGCCGTTATTTCCAAATAAAGTCATATTCTGATATACTGGCCGTTAGGATTTCAACATATCTTTTTAGGGGACACAATTCAACCTTCAACCAATAACATCACCCTATGGGCTAAGTATTGTTTTCTCTATTTACAAAGAAGATCTCTAATTTAACCTCTCTTTAAAATGGGGATAACAATAGCTAATTCACAGGATTGTTGGGAGAAAATGAGATACTGGATGTTAAGCATTTACAGATTAGGATGTTGCCTAACGTGTAGTAATGTTCATTGTATTGCATTTATTATTATTGTAAATAAGGTTGTTTATTAAGTCCACCACTATGTAGTAGAAAGAGCAAGGACTTTGGAGGATCCCAGTTCTACCCACCCAGTTCTACCCACCTGGAAGGTTATTTGGGGGAATAGATTAGAAGATGATTTGACGGAATGCTTGGTAACTTATTGCAGCTGACAAGCTCTGTAACCTTGGACAACTTACTTAGCCTCTCTGTACTTAACTTGCACCTCTGCAAAATGGGAGTAATAGTACTTATCTACCACATTGGAATGTTGTGAACGTTAGATGACTTAATAAACCTAAAGCTTTTAGAGCACTGCCTGGTAAAGAATAAGTGCTCTATGAATGTTAGCTACTGTAGTCATTATTATTATTGTTATTATTGCTATTCTCTACAAAATATTCTCCTTTTCTTCTCTTATTAGCAACTTAATTCTGAGAAGGAAGAGGAATTTCTTGCTTATAAAATGTGGGGGAGAAAATGTAAGCAGTTAAACTCTAATACATCCTAGCCAAATTTGTCTGAGTCTAGAGGTTTAGAATTGCTAGAATTATCATGAAATAATATAAAACTATATCTATCTGTATTACTTACCTATCATTGGGCAATAAATGATCCCCAAACTTCATGTTTTAAAACAACACTCATTTCTTATCTCATAGTTTCTGTGAGTCAGGAATCTAAGCACAGCTTAGCTGGGTCCTCTGCTTCATGGTCTCTCACAAGGCTGCAGTCAAGTTATTGGCCAGGGCTGGGGTCTCATCTGAAGGTTTGGGGAAGGATTGATTTCTAAGATCACTTATGTCGTTGTTGACAGGTTTCAGTTCTTTTTTTTATATATAACATCATTTATTTGTTCATTCATTCATTCATTCATTCCTGAGGAAGAGTTGCCCTGAGCTAACATCTGTTGCCAATCTTCCTCTTTTTTTTTTCTTTCCTGAAGACGATTAGCCCTGAGCTGACATCTGTGCCCATCTTCCTCTGTTTTATATGTGGGTCACCACCACAGCATGGCTGACAAGTGGTGTAGGTCTGCACCCGGGATCCAAACCCGAGAACCTGGGCTGCCGAAGCAGAGTGTGCCAGAGTTAACCACTATGCCACAGGGCTGGCCCCAGGTTTTGGTTCTCTAAGGCTTGTTGGGCTAAGGGCCTCAGTTCCTTGCTGGCTTTTGGCTGGAGATTGCCCTGAGCTCCTTGCCACATGAGCCACTCCATGACAGCTTGTTTCATCAAAGCCAGCAAAAGAGAGTCTTCGAGCAAGACAGAAGTCACAGCTTTTGTAACCTAATCACAGAAGTGACATCCCCTCAATGTTGCCATATTCTGTTCGTTAGAAGGAAGTTACTCAAATGGAAGAGGTTGTTAATAGGCAGTGCGTATCAGGAGGTGAGATCATTGCAGACCATTTTAGAGACTCCCTCCCTTCCTCCTACTCCCCCCCTTCCCCTCTCCCCCTTTCTCCCTCCCTCCCTCTCTTATTCTATTTGTCTATCCATCTATCTGTCTGTCTGTCATTAGTCTGCTTTCTGCTGAAACTCTGACTCATCTCCATATGCCATACTCAATCCCTGTGTTTCTCAGTCTAGCCTACAACTGGTACAGGGTGAGTGCTCAATAGGTGCTTGAATTCAGTTTAAATTTACAGCATAAAAGAACATTTAAAAAGAGTCAACTTTCTCCACCACCTTAATATCACCATTATATTGGTTATATTTGTATAAATATAAACATTTACAAAGTTCCTTTTTAAACTGTTCATACATATTTATGATCATGCTGGGTACCCAACAAGTGTTTTTCTGATAAATATAAGTTTTTACATTTTATTTACTTAATATAGGAAAATATTTAAAATCACTTTTTTTTTGGCCTTCATGGTTGTCAAACCGTCTACATAAGAGTTTGTCAAATTGACAAGCCCATGTTTGAACATTTAACCATCACAAATAAGACTACATAAATGTGCTTGTTGAGGGAGATTTCTTTTTCTTTTTGTTTCATTTCCTTGATGTGAAAACAGCTGGTTCAGAATTTTGAAGCTTTATTTTAATATCATACATATTTATGTGCATTGGCCAGACCCAGTTTGCAGTGGTTTGAACTAGTGTGAATGGTCAACAGTCAACAGTAATCAAACACTGGTTGAGGAGATGCTTGATAAATGTTGGTACATTGAAGGCTTGCCCAGAGAACGTTCCCTGGGCAGTGTCGTCAACTTCAACTCAACTCAATGCTAAATGAGAGCTGCTGGAAATTTTCCCATGGGCCTTATTTCTGCTAAACCCCACATCTCAAGCCCAGTCCAAATTTCCTGTCCTCTTGGCTCCAGGATTTCAGCCAGCTTTCTCTTCATGGTGGCTGCCATTACTCTCTCCATCAATTTGTATCTGTAAGACTGGGTGGCAGCAGACCAAGAGACAGTCTCCTTTCCCCAAACCCCCCAAACTCTACCCCACATATTCTTCTTATGTGAATGGTATCTATTATTCTAATTTATTTTTCTAAAAGTAGGAAAATTTTATTGCTATTTATTTTTGTTTTAAACATAATACATATGAAAATGCATTTAAAAGAAAGCATCAAAACAGTACAGGGGCCGGCCCAGTGGCGCAAGCGGTTAAGTGCGCGTGCTCTGTTGCGGCGGCCCAGGGTTAGCTGGTTCAGATCCCGGGCACGCACCGACGCACCGCTTGTTAAGCCATGCTGTGGCAGCATCCCATATAAAGTAGAGGAAGATGGGCATGGATGTTTAGCCCATGGCCAGTCTTCCTCAACAAAAAAGAGGAGGATTGGCATTGGATATTAGCTCAGGGCTGGTCCTCCTCACAAAAAAAAAAAAAAAAAAAGTACATAATATAGATGTGGAAAATCCCTCCTCATTCTACTTCCCAACAATGATTGCCTTTACTGATTTTGTATAATTCTTCTGGCAGCCCTCTTTTCTCAGTGTTTTATTGAGAAAAGTGCACATACAAGGAGAGAAAATGGCATAGTGAATCCCTGTGTGCCCATCACCCTGCAGTAATTGTTGTCAATATTTTGCCAAATTTGCTTCGGCTGTTCCTCACCCTCAATTGGTTTTTTTTTGTTTCTGGAGCCTTTTAAAGCAAATCTCAGATATCCTATCTTTCCTCCTATAAATAGCTCAGTATGTATCTCTAACAGATAATTATTTTTTAACACATCTGAACATCATTATCACATCTAGCAGTTCATATTTAAATTTCCTTAATTGCTTCAAAATATCTTTTTTATAGTAGGTATGTTTAAATAAGGATCAAAATGTCTACCCGCTGTATTAGGTCTCTTTTAATCTGTAATAGCTATACCTGTAATTTTGCCTGTATCATTATTGGTTGAAGACATTGACTCACTTGTTCTTTAGAATTTTCCACTTTTCAGATTTAGCCAATTGCTTCTTCTTGGTGTTTTTTAAACTTGTTCCTCTCTCTTAGGGATTCATCACTTTTTTTTGGCCTATGGACCCCTTTTGTAGAATGATGAAGACTATAGACTCCCTTATCAGAATAATGTGTTGTTTTTGTTTTGTTTCATTTTGTTTTTTGTTTTTTTTTGTGTGAGAAAGATGAGCCCTGAGCTAACATCTGTTCCCAGTCCTCCTCTTTTTGTTGAGGAAGGTTGACCATGGGCTAACATCCATGCCCATCTTCCTCTACTTTAAATGTGGGATGCCTGCCACAGCCTGGCTTGATGAACAGTGCATAGGTCAATGCCCGGGATCCAAAGCTGAGAAGCCCAGGCCGCCAAAGCAATGTGTGTGAACTTAACCACTGCACCACTGGGCGGGCCCCAGAATAATGTTTTTAAATGCATAAAATTAAATACTTGGAGACTACACAAGAAATAAATTATATCAGGAGATAGTTATAAAAATATTAAAAAAAACAAATTTGTAATGTAGTATTATGTGTGTTCCTTTATTAATGATAAGATCTAGTGGAGAATCTAGTAGCTATCGTAGTTTCTAAGTAGTTTGAACATAAATATTTAGAAATATTTGTAACAACAGTAATGTGATATAAATATATGTGAATTTGTGTCAAAGTCATAGGAGGTGCTACACTACTATTGTTTGTTGCCTGCACTCATAATTTAAGGAAATGCTAAATTGCATTTAGAGGATACTGAAAATAAAGAAGTATTTTTTCCCTATACAAGTTCACAGACCCTTGAATTCTATCCATGGGCCCAAGGAGCTCCAGCTGAAATACACTGGCTGTGCCGTGTGCTTCCTGGGGTGTCATATTAAAGGCATTTAATGTCTGATTTACAACTTTTAGTGATTGTTAAGGTTGATCAGCAGGTCAAATGCTAGAAGTCTGATCCATCGATTAGAAATTTCCCCATTAGCTTTTCTCCTAATGTTTTAGAATCCATTGATGATAGCTGTCTAGATCTATTATTTTATCAGAGATTGCAAAATGGTAATTTTCTAATTCTGTCATTCTTCCTGCCTTCAGTACTTGCACTATTTCCATAAAGGAAAATGTGGTTACCCTGAAATCCAGTTCATATGATAAAAGCTTGACTAATACTTGATTCTTCTATCAATTTTCAGACTAATGAGCTAGTTTCCTAGCCATCCCCAGTGGTGAGGAACATTGGTTTAAGGAACATTATGAATTACAGGAAATTTATTTATTTGATCTATTTCAATCACAGTCATTATTCACTTTGGTGTTCCATTTGTTCAATGTTAGGCCAGTGTGAGCCCCTCTAAATTGGCTTCTATGTCCTTTTGGAATGACCACATTAGTCTTTGGCAGCTATCTTTCTTTTTGGCATAGCAAGATACCCCAGGCTTGGTTTGTACCATACCTACTCCAGACTTGGAATAAGGAATCTTTCCAAGAGTCTTTTGTTCCTTTTAGTGGGAAATGGTATTTAAAAAGAAGAGTCTGGGCGTTAAGGTTATTCATTGCTATTAGGTTGCCATTACTTCTAGGCCTTTTCAGTGGACAGAGCTATGGCATGTTTATTTTTTAAAAGAGAAAAACAAATCATAAGTTTATATGATTTACAGTTGAAATTTCAGCATACAGAATTTTTTTCAACTTGTTTGACTTTATTTCTGGATTGGGCACCTCTTATGTTGATAACCTTGGTTCCTAATGACAGTAATGCAATGGCTTGTTTGCTGTAGCCCACAATATACACATAATAGTTTCCAAATAGCAATGCCAGTATCAAAACTAGCAATAAATCGTTACATCTAGTTTAAGATATGTTTGCAGATCATTTTTTATTTGCAATATTTCTCACTAAGCATGTAAAATCAAAATGCTGCATTTTAAAGCCACTTGATGTAATTATTTTCTCTGTGTGGTTATGCCTGCAAATTGATACATGGCTAGATTTTTTTTATTAGTTTGCATATAATTTGTATAGATTTTTGATACACTCAAAAAACTCTGGCTTCTATCCTTGTCCCCTTGACCCTGTTCCCTTGCTGCCGCATGGGTAATCATTTTCTTAGCTTTTTAGTTGATTCAGTGTTTTTTAGTGAAAAATTATATCTGCTTATCTCTCTGTATAATCTGTATATAGATATAATATGTATTATATATATAAATCTCATATATATTTATATAATATGTATATCTATATATTTATACTCTTTTCTTACACAAAAGAAAGCACCATAAACACTGTTCTGCACTTTGTTTTTTCCATTTAATAAAATATATTTGGTTTTTTTTGTTTTTTTTTTTTTGTGAGGAGATCAGCCCTGTGCTAACATCTGCCAATCCTCCTCTTTTTTTTGCTGAGGAAGACGGCCCTGGGCTAACATCTGTGCCCATCTTCCTCCACTTTATATGGGACGCCGCCACAGCATGGCTTGCCAAGCAGTGCGTTGGTGCGCGCCCGGGGATCCGAACCAGCGAACCCCGGGCCGCCGCAGCAGAGCGCGCGCACTTAACCGCTTGCGCCACCGGGCCGGCCCCAATAAAATATATTTGTGATTATTCCAAATCACATATAAAGATTGTCCTAATTCCTTTTTAAGACTCCATTCTGTGGATGCACGATAGTTTTTCCACCAATTCCCTATTGATTGTCCATTGATTCTATTTTAAGGGTTTTATTTGCTAATCATTATGATGCAATGGGCAGAAGATGCAGTGCACATTCAATTTCCAGAATTTATAACAAGCCTAGACCTGAATCTCCAGCAATATGGCAGAATGGAGGCAGCTAAAGAGAATGGAAAAGTGCTTAGGTAAGACAGGTCAGAGTGGAAGTCCAGTTCTCCCTGGCCCCTGATTTCACCTCTGCGAGCTTCCATTTCCTCATCTTTAAAAACCGATAATGAAACCTGTCTCTCTTTGTTGTTAAGATTTATACAGACCACATGAGATAATGTCTGCAAAGCAAGTAGAAGAACATTTGGCCTGGAATATGTGCCTGTAAAATTGTAGCTATTATTAGTATTAATTTTGCTGATTTCCTCAACGATAAGACAGGGAATCCCTGAGGGGTTTCAGCCCTGTATTTTTATTTTATTTATTGATGGATGGGTTCATTAATCCCTCTTCCTGTCCCTACCAGCACAGCTACAGGGAAGAGGGGAGCTAATATGAGAAGTAACTCACCTTGAACATGTTTTCCAAAGTTTTGCCTGTCATCTTGTTTAAAGGTGATCTTTTAACCTGAGTATTGTTTAAGATTTTGATGAAAATAAAGACTTAGAAGTGTGAAAGCAAAGACTGTGAGCCCCCTAGGAAAGCGATCAGAGGGTGCCAGTTTGTGTTCTGATGGTTCTTCACACCGAAGCCTCCAGCAGTCCTACCCCAGGTTCACACCCTCCTCAGTGTTTGAACCTGGCAACCTCCCACAAGCCTAGGGTGGTCTGGTATGTCTTGTTGGCCTGCTCTGCTGCCTCAAGGTCATGTCCAAGCAGGATAATCTGGAAGTCTTCATCTAAAGCAGATCGTTGGCATCTCAGAAGCCTCCAGTTCCCTAAGCCCTGTCCAGGAATGAGTCCTTGTGGGCATTTCCTCCTTGACTCCTAGCCTAAGAAGCTACTGGAAGGAGGAGGAAGAAATTGAGGAGGAATTAATCTTGGAATCCTTCCTTGAGGGGGTACGATTTGAGCAGAGTTCTTAAGGAAGAGGAGGAATGGGATCCCAGGGAGGAGAAGACGGGCCTCCTATGCATGGTGCTTCTGTGCTCCATTGGACAGAAGAGGGGCCTTGGACTCAGACCCTGAATGCCTAGTGGTCTTTAGCTGCAGTCTGACACCTCTCAGAACCTCTGCTTCCTCAGTTGGAAAATATGGTTGTAAAAATTGTAATATTCCTAGTCCAAAGCACTGTTGTGAGGATTCAGCGAGATCCACACTGTCTTGTCCTTGGCAAAGAGTAGCATAGAAGCTCAGGAAATGTGAATTTTATTTCTACCCTCTCCCTTGTTCTTTCTTTCTTTTTTTTTTTTTTGGTCAGGAAGATTGTCCCTGAGCTAACATCCATGCCAATCTTCCTCCATTTTCTATATAGGATGCTGCCACAGCACGGCTTGATGAGTGGCGTGTAGGTCCACACCGGGGATCCGAACCTGAGAACCCTGGGCCGCTGAAGTGGAGCGTGTGAACTTAACCACTACACCACTGGGCTGGCCCCTACCCTCTCCCTTTTTCAAACGCTTACTCCACCACGTCTTAAAAATAAAACAACTTGTTATGATAATACTACTAGTAACAGTAAGAACTAAAATCTCTTGAGCGGCACGGGCATACATTATCTTAAATTCTAACAACTTTGTTTTGTCTGTGATATTAGCCTTATTTTATACATAAAAAAGCAGAGGCTCTGAGAAAGGAAATAGCTTGTCCATGGTCACATGCAGGGCCTCAGCTAGCCCATAGGTCACCTTTTGTATGAATGCGGCAATGGCGCTCCTTCACGTGGATTCGATCCCACGGGCACAGGCCTGGCGAGTGGAGCTGAGGGTGGACTCAGTCCCCACTCGTCCTCTCGCCTTGTCACCGTCGTGCAGTACACAACTTGCATAACTGTACACAGAGGCCCTGGGTGAATGCTTAGTTTTGACCAAACTCCAATTGAAACCCAGATCTGTCTGATATTCAGACCGCATCCTTTCCACTGCTACCTGGGAGTTCATCTCTTCCTGTTTCCTTCAAGATCCTGCTCCATCGATGATCTCTTCCCTGTCTTGTCTCCAGTCTCTCCCCTCTCTTTCCTTTTTTGGCTTTTCCTTCCTAGCTGATACACTCAATTACTTCTCGACCCTTGAGTACCACTAGGATTGGAACAAATCATTGTTTATAACTTCACCACCACTACTCCCCTACCCCTGCCAGTGCCTAGCTGCAAACCTGTCACTGAATAGGCCTTCTGAGCAAATGCTTGTTCAGAACCTGGCATAGGCATGATGCCAGGCTTCTTTGTATTATAGCCAAGCCTTGACTGTCTTCCCAGCTGCCCTCAGTGCCTAGCAAGTTGCTCTACACACAGTAATCATTCTTTGGCATGGAAGAACTGTTTTTCCCAAGAGCAATCATCTTAAGCAGTCACTAGAGGGCAGCAGGAGATCACACACGGCCTTTGTTTCGACCTCCCATTACTGGCCACAGCCCACCTTGTCTCAAAGGCCGGAGAAAAGGATACACTTCAAAGCTCACTGCTCCCTGAACAGTAAGAGGGATCCAAGTCGAGAGTGTGGGGTGGGGGCCTGAGCATGCCTTAGTCTGTGGGGAGGCCCACTGAGCTGCACGGGGATTCTTCATTCTGCCCCTTACTTTCTTTGGGGCACATAACACAGCAGGACTACATGGGTATTTTAGTACTTTTAAAAAATATCTATTAAAAGAATTCCAATTTACCAACAAACAAAAGACATCAGCCACTACTGGGCGACTGGGCAGTATCCAGGGCTCCCTCTCCCTGCCCTACTGACGGTGTGACCTTCCTCAGAGCTTTAACTGCTTTCCCTTGAAAGGAGTACTGTATCCTCTTGTAGGTTATACGATGTCACTCTGAGCCTCAGTTTCCTCATCTGTAAAAGGGGGCAACAACCCCTACTTTATAGCATGATAGTAAGGGCTATGTGAGATCATAGGCGTAAACCAGCTAGGGCTGCGTCTCTTATTTGATGCTCTGAGTAGTTCAATGAGGAATTAGTATCCCCACAGTACAAACGAGGAAACTGAGGTTGGGGAGGTGAAGTGACTTGCCCAGGGTCTGAATCGGGTAGTCTGACTCAATAGCTCTGGACTTAAGCATTCAGTTCTACCCTTGTCTACTGTGTTCCACTAGGTAGGAAGCAGCTAGTTTAAGGAGAAATTCCTGACAGTGTGGCCAAAGTCCCAGCAGGTGACAAGGGAAGATTTATGGATTCAGACGTGCACAAGAATTGAATAATGCTGAGGTGAAAGCCAACGGCTGGAACCATTGACCTCTGGTGATGCTCTTGACATGTTAAAATTTGTAAGTTCCTCCTTGGGTTCTGTTTCTCATTGATCCTCCAAATATTCCAAGATTCAGGCACTCACATTATCGACATTTTACAGATGAGAAAACTGAGCCTCAGAGAGGTTAAGCAACTTGTCTGAGGTCACCCAGCTGGAAATGGAAGAGCTGGAATTCAATCACAAGCAAGTCACTGTGCTATAGCTTCCCCTCTGTGATTGGGCTTTTTACTTGTGTATTTAGGGAAGAAGCTGCAAATTAGTTTAGATCAGAAGGTCAGTTGTCCTAGGATTTGGCAGTTTTGTAGACCTGTCTTCTTTTTAGAGTCTCCAGTATTGCTTCCCATTCTATTCCTCAAATATGTGCACACACACACACACACGCACACACTCACTCAGACATATATACCTTATCAGAAGCGACGCAAGAATGCCCCAGAGTTCCTGGGATGGAGAGTTCACCCACCTAGTTAGTTGGTTAATCTTAGCATGACCCCCAGGTAGGGGGCAGGCTTGAATACTTCAGAAAGGGCATCCAAATAGCATAAAGTGCATAACTCTGGGTCTGATGCTTGGGATGAGAAATGCAGCTCCTGGATGGGAAGCCATCTAGGTTTAACAGTGCTGTTGCATAATGGAACTGGAGGCCTGAAAATGTGGTGAGTTCTGCATCATTAGAAATGTCCAGGGGCTGGCCCAGTGTCATAGAGGTTAAGTTCACACGCTCCGCCTCTGTGGCCCGAGATTCGCAGGTTCGGATCCCAGGCGTGGACTGATACACCGCTTGTCAAGCTATGCTGAGGAGGCGTCCCATATAAAGTAGAGGAAGATGGGCACAAATGTTAGCCCAGGGCCAATCTTCCTCAGCAGGAAGAGGCGGATTGGCAACAGATGTTAGCTCAGGGCTAATCTTCCTCACAAAAAAATAAATAAATAAAAAAGAAGTGTCCAAAAAGAAGTTGAAGGATGATTTGGTGCTGAATAAAACATTAAATGGGATTTCTGACCAAGTGACCTTTAAATTACCTTTTACCTATGAGATCCATGGAAAGGGTAGGGAGCTGGGGGTAGCAGGGTTGTTGTCTGGGGTAGCAGGAACAGGGAAGGCCCGAGTGTTTGCAACAGAGATGACTCATGCAGGAGTGAGAATTAGTGCTGAAAAATTTTCAGAGAGGAAATATGCACAATGGAAGGAGCAGTAGAACCGGATACAAAAAGCTAGACTACTTGTTTGCTGTGTGGCCTTAGGCAAATAAAGTAAGGTTAAGACCATCTGCCTTTGGATCTATGGTGATAAATTGAGATAGTGGGTTTGAAATCTGATAAGCATTACACGAATAGAAGGGATTAAAGGAAAAAGGGATCAGATCACACATTCATCTATTCATTTGTTTAGATATTTACCTGCAAACAGTCTACACTGCATCAGACAGTGAACTCTGTGCTGGGGATACAATTGGTCATTGAAACTGGCCATAGTCCTTGCTCATATGGAGCTCATAGTTTAGTCGGGGAGACAGATATTAATTTAACTAGCATGTTAACTAAAGTTGAAAATGTGATAAGCAGTATAATGATGATGATGTAAATGGTTTAGTTGATAGTACCAATTGAGAATAATCAAAATATAGTTTATGAATATATGTATGTTCAAAAGTATATATGTGAGTTGGTTCCCATACTCTTTTTAATGCACTCACTGAGATAATCTTCCTCTGCTCCTAGATGAAAATCTTAGCAGGCCACATCAAATCCGTCATCACTTTTATGGAACAGACAGTGCTATAGACATTTTAAGCTGCTAACACAGTTTCAAATCAGGAGTTAGGATGTCCAGTCCAAGATTTTAATCAAATCTTTAAATTTGGCCCATCAAACCTTCTTGCCCTGCCCGGTGGGGGCATTAGGAGGTGGGCCAGCTTGGCCTGCTTTCTGTTTCTCTACTTTGGCACTTCTTCCTTTCCCTCTGCTGTCAAAGCAGAAGGAGGGAGGAGAGGTAAGGATTAGGAAGGCCATACTTGCCCTGGTACCCTGGTGCCTGGCTGTGCATTCTCTGGTCCTGACAGGTTCTTAAAGCCCCGCTTTCTCTTGTAGGCTTTTTCAGGGGCTTTTCCACAGTCCTCGTTGCTAGTGGCTTCTCCCAAGACCTGGAGGGATGCGGTTTCTCTTTGGCTGGCTGCTGCTGATCCCCCCCCCTTCTGTTTCTCCGGCTGCTCACCTCATAGAGACTGTCATTGTGGGGGACCCCTCAACTTCTGTTGTAATTCCTCTAGAGGAGGACTCAAGACAGTTCCAGGCCGGCTCTTTCTCTTATGTGACCCACGTCCGGTCCAGGAGAAATACTCAAGCATTTTTCACACTGGCAACCTCTGGGATTTTGGGCTAATCCCTGTGCAGCCCCTTCTGTTCTGCTGCCACAGTCCACTAGAGCTTGTCCAGGAGGAGTCAGACCCCAGTCCCTATCTTCCCGGTTGCCAAGAACACATAGCAAGTTCTCCAAGAGGCACTCTTGAGGCCCCTGCTCACAAAACTCAGGATTAGAAGCTAGCGTGCTCCACGTGTCCCACCTGGGGTGCTGGGGACGTTAAACATTAGATAATAACTCTCTCCAAAGCAAATTTTTCCTAAATCCTTCCTGTCTACTCTCTGACCTTGTTTTATTCCCTTGTTCCGGCTGAGACTTCTAGAGTTATGAAACTAGTTAGGATTCATTTCCTTTGTAAATTCTGCCTATAGGCCCCTGGCTTTGGGATTTCACTTCTGTTCTATCTTGGTGTCTCAACAGAAATTTCGATTTTAACATCCTCTTACAACAACAGCCACAATAATTAATAACAACCACAGCAACAACAATAACAACTAATGTTGACTGAGTGCTGAAGCTTTGCCAGGCACCTTATTTAATCCTCACAAGAACTCGTTTAGGTTGGCCCTGTTATTTAGGAAGGGCGCACTGACGATGCTGGGTTTTGACTGGTTAGGCTGAGAAGTCCAGATTGCACAACACAGAAGTGCAGTGCTGGCCGATGGTATTTCGGCTGGCTACCTTCCCTTTGTTAAGGATATTTGTGTGGGTCCTTGAGTCAGGCCTCAGAGCAATTGCTTTCTCCCAACGGGAGACAGTAACTCCGCCTAAGAAATGATCCCATTTCAGCAATTCCTGGGAGGCCATTGCTGTATTAAAGGCTATTCTTTATGATATAAAAGTCTCACCCTCTCTTCCCAACCCTTGACGTTTCTAATTTGAGCCCCTCTGGTCCCTGTGGAGCCTTTAAATGCTTCAAGTGCAAGTCTATTGCCAAAGCAAGCCCGTCTGACTCGGAGGCAGCGCCCTGTGCTGTGGCTGAATATTGAACAAACATTCGCGCAGCTTTGGCTCTCCCAGAAGCCCTTAGTCTGATGCTTTTGTTTTGTTTTCTGGATGAGGGCAAACGGTGCCATCACCTCCTGCCGAAAAGCCCTGGCTGCCCTCCCAACAAGGAGTTGTCACTTCAACGGAGCCTTTTTTTTTTTTTTTTTTTGGTGGCAACAAAATAATACCCAGCAGGAATTTGGGAGGAGAAAAAAGAGAGTTCATTTGGCAGGTTCTCAAATGAATGGGTTGTAGTGTCATTGCAACTGAATTGGGCTTGAAACCAGACATGATCCTATTTTGGAAACATTGTTCAGAGAGATGGGAAATGTGAACAGAGGATAAGTCTCTTCAAAAATGCTCTTTATCCTTGGCCTGTTAAAGACAGCCTGTTTTAACTGAACTCTCCCATCCCCTCAATGGCAAGGGCCTGTGTGAAAACCTAGAGGAGGTCAGAACTGGCACATTGATCAGCTATTCATCTGTTAACCTTTCCACCGAGAGAGCTAATTTTACTTTGGGAAGAGGCTGTCACTTGATTACAAGCCATCAATTAATTGTCAATCTTGAAATTCATAAATCTTGGCTCTTAGACTCATCAGTGCTTTGATAAGATAGCACAGTGATCATAGCATATTAATATTTATTCAACAAATATTTATTGAAAATATTATTGAAAGCCTACTGTGTTCCAAGTGCTATGTAAAGTGGATATGGGAATCAGAAAAATGAATACTTTGCTCTCATGGAACCTATAGTCTAGAGACATTCACAGGTGATACATAGAACAGGATGCTATAAGGATCCTTAATATGAAACCCTAATATAAGTTGGTGACGTGGGGATGGAGTTCAAGGAAGGCTTTTCTGAGGAACTGGCATTTGAACTGAGATCTGAAGGATGAATGTTAGTTAGCCAGGAGGAGGCAGGGGCTAGGGGTGGGATAGGGAGTGCAGAGAGAAGAGCATGTGCCAAGACTGAGAGAAAGGCACAGGGTGTGTGCAAGGAACTTAAAAGCCAGTGGAGCTGAAAGTAAGAGAATTAGGAGGAACAGCATACGAGATCAGACTGGAGAGGCAGACAGATTGTCTAGATCCCATATTACCTATGTGCCATGTTAAGGATTTTCGTCTTTATCCTAAGAGCAGTGAAGTGCCAAGGAAGAGTTGCCTTTTGAAAAGATGACTTTAGCTGCACAGCGATGTTGGATCAGAAGCAATTAGCTTTCACAATCATAATGTCTACAGAGGAATAATTAATGGAATGGCTAATGGTCTTCCCTGTTGTAACTCTCATCTGGATCATAACTTAGACATGACACAATCTTTACGAAAAGGATCATTGTTAATAAATGTGCATGG